>NC_089876.1:29968214-30278035 GCF_040182565.1 Anser cygnoides | reverse complement strand
TTGGATTTCATCCTAGTCTTAGCCTGCCTGAGAGAAAGGTGCATGTACCTAGCAAAGTTGTTGTCCGGGAAGCACTTGAAATTTTGTTAGTAAGAGTTTACGTGATGGGCTGGGAGTGGAGGGAAACTGCCATTCTGCTGTTCAATTGGATCCACACAGACCGTATCAGTATAAACACTGCTGGTAAGGAACTAAGATATTTTTTTCTCACTGCAATAACTGTATTTCCACATGTACCTAGAAGGATTTGAGTCTGAGCACTAACTTGGTTTGATTGTATCTACCCGCAAGTATATTGAAGGCACCATTTTTCTTCCACCAGGACTGCATGATCATTGTATTTGCGAAAACCATTGAAACACAATGCAGCAGAGTTTTCCCAAGAAGGGAACAGCATCCACTGGTAGACCAATCATTTTGCTCATCTTGGATGTCAGGATATAGTTTTCACTGGCGTCTTTTCTGTACTGGTGCTTCTATCATTTCATTTTCTGTCCCCATAATAGAGCAGGTTGGATTGGCACATCCTTGTGGCAGCATTTCTGGAAATGCACAGCACGTCAAGTTTCTCATCCCAGCTTCCAGGAGAAACAAGAATAGAATATACTGTCTTGGATGGCACTGTATTTCAGCTGGAATGAGAGAAAAACAACCTCTACTTCCCTTTGGCTTAGGGTCCTTAGTTTCTGAGCAGAATGTACATCAGCTTAATTGGGTATTACCTAGAGTATTTGAAGTCAAGAAACGGTATTGCCTTGATAAACAGTAGGGAAAACTGGATTGTTACTGAGCTGCTAAGCCTTCTCACCTTTCCTGAGCGGGTGTCCTGCCAGTTCACTGCAGCTGCTTCCTCAGGGCCTGGCAAGCTGCACCCCCCTGCCCCGCACCCCCAAGATTCGGCAGAGAAGTATTTCTGCAGCCCAATAATTGATCTTTAATAGGGAGAGCCGTTATTGGGCTGATTTGTATCAAGCTTTCTGTCAGTAGATGCAAGGCAGGTGTAGGAAAAATGCAGAGGCTAAACTGTCTCGCCTTACTAATGAATGAATATAATTGATTTCAAGGAAATCACAGTTTTGCATCCAGACGTGAACAGTAAAAAGAAGGTTTTGGTGATTGTTATTAAAGTACAGCTGAGAACTTGTGATACAATCATAAGCTTGATTTTGGCTTTTTGAGGCCAAGTCTTAAATGCATTAAATGTAGGGGCCAGAAAGATCGAAAGCCATTTGGAATGTTGATGGGTACCACACATGTTGTAGCGGGAAGAATGTTGTTAATTAGAAACAAATGCCAGCCTTCAGTATCAGCCAGTTTTGAGGAAAAGGGTTTGTGAGATCCAGCAGTTTGGGCCTTATTATGTTTATTTTGAACTTGCCTGGGGACTCTTTTTCAGTGCTGATCAGAAGTGGTGTGCAGTTGTTCCAGAGCGCATAGAATGTAAAGCCATGGTAAATGATTGATCCTTGGAAGTGCAAGAGGGTAAGCAGAGATCTTTGGATCGTAGTCTAAATATAGTTCTACAGCCAAGTTTGAACAAGCCAAGAAGTTGCTCCTCCAATCTGCTGTATAAAGATGAACTCTTTACTTTGCACTGAGATGGGCTAGGAGTCTGTCTTCAGGCAGAGACATGGTAACGGTAGAACCACTTGAACTTGTGTGGAGGAGCACATCAGACTGGCTGCAGTCTTCGTTCCCATTTGAGAGCAAAAAATAGATGATCATCGTAACTGTGTTTTTGTGTTGTTTTTTTTTTTTTTTCATTTTGTATTTCTTTGGAAATATGTCTTAGAAAATGCTGAAATGTGAGCTTTTCTGACAAGGTATTTTAAATATTAATTTAGCTTCAAGTTTTTGAAAGGCTGAATTGAATTCAGGAGGTCTAGTTGAGGTACCAGAACATATAAGTCCATAGATTTTTTTACATCACCTCAGATTGAACGGACAACTAAATATACTGATGTGTACTGCTGATGGAGGTTTTTCAAATATGTTGGGTAGCGTTTGTAAGGGCAAGAGGTCCTTTATGAGTCTGAAGAGTTATTGTTCAGAGCAGGAATTGTGGGATAGGTTAGTTTGAACAGACTACTAGAAGGATTCAGAGATCCTTTTTTCTCCATGCAAGTCCTTGAACAATTTTAGTTTACTCTTAGTTATGACAACAGGAAATTCTCTTTGTAAGTCAGTTCCTCACTGTTGATGAACAGCCTGTGTGTGGGGAGGCGTTTTCTTAATGTTTGTGGTTAATATGGCTGCCACAGAGAAACAAATTAATCGTGAAGGTTATTTTTTTGAGCTCAGGGTGGAGAATTAGTAAGCTAGTTATTGTTAATTGATAGTGTGCATTATTAATAATATTGAAATTAGTTTATCTTAAGTTGTAAATGTGTAAAAGAAATTTGTCCATGAAACTTCCTGGAAAGATCCTCACCTTTTGCTCATGTCACTGATGTGCATGATAAAAGTAAGGAGTGCTGGCTAGAACTTAGCAGGACAAATGAGTCAGGAAAAGGAGCATAGAGAGCTAACAGTTCCTCTGAGAAGACCCTGTCTTTTCTAGTCCTGTACGCAGATGATAATCATTCGTGAGGGGAAAAAAAATTACTGCCGAAGCTCTAGGGAGACCAAGCTCTGAGTATATAGTAAGGGCTCTGCCACTGCCAAAGTTAGATTGGTTCATGTAGGCTACATGACTGGAGGCTGTAGGGTGTGAACTTGTGGTACCTGGTTCCTGGTTGTTGTAAATAGCTGTCCTGCTAAATGGAAATGGTAAGAAAGTAGTACTTCTCAGTGCTTAGGAGAGATGGGTAGCAGTGGAACATTGTCTCACTGTAGGCTCTTTAGAAACTGATTTGTTAAACTGAGGGTCTGTTAGGGCTATTATCTTAAATATGTTAATCCAAGATCGTGTGTAGTTATTTGGAGGGGAGAAGCTGTTCCTAACCAGGGGTGGTTGAGTGTTCCTGGCAACGGTAACATTGAAGTCTATGGTTACAAGTTGAAGATCTGTTTTTAAAGATATTTTCCTGTACTTTCAGCGTATGATGTAACATCGTTGTCAGTTTATAATTCGTTATGCTTAGGAACATTTTTATTAGTTGGCATTATTTTAATACAGAAGGAAGTGAGGAAAAACTGGTGCAAACATGGTCTTGTCCTCAGAAGTGAGAAGTTATAACTCCAGATCCAAAGAAGTTGTGCTGCCACTGCGCAGGATGACTTCGTTGCTGGGCTAAATTACAGTGGTTTACTTTGGATGGTTGGGTCTCTTAAATGTGCCACTGGGAATAGAATCCCTAAAAGGTAAGTGGATGGAGATGGTTTTGTTTCTCACCCTAATGATTAATATCCCTCCTTTTTCAGAGGAGGCATGTGTTCCTCATAGAATAGTGGGTTATGAATTGTGGTCAAGGGTGTGCGTGTCTGAAGAGGTCTGGTTTGCAACCAGCACACCTGGCTTTCTCTGTTAATGGCTTTTCATTTTGCTCTCTGTTACTGAAGCTTGCCTGCTACTACCTCTCTCACCCTGTTTCTTGCCAGGGTTCTTGGTCAGGTAAGATGCTTTCTTTTCCAGACATAAAGAAATAGGGTAGGGAAAGGGGAGACTATTGTATGCATTCCAGCATGAGCATGAACTTGATGATATTGGATGGGTGTATGTGTCTTGCTGGTTTGAAAACAAAGCATGTCACCAGAATTGTCTGGTTGATAAAAGGTATGAAACAGAAGGTAATTCTTTAAATGTCAAGGAACTTTTCCTGTGGCTTAAAGCATTGCATTGGAAAAGGTTAGGTCCAGACAGGAGACCAGAAAGTGGAGAAGAATGTGTACTTCAGTCTGGAAGTGTGCTAATTTCCCTGATTTGAAAACAGTGTTTGTGTATTTCTTATTCCTATATAGATGTTGTTCATTAGACATTTCTTGACATTTTGTGTGTCCATTTATTAAAATGACTTCAGGTTGGGTTAGAAAAAAAAAAATCCTTTCAGCATTGACAAACTAGGTAGCTCTCTAGAGCAGCAGAGTGTCAGTGACAGCTAAATGCTATCAGAGTAAGTCACCATGCTTCCTGGTATTTATTGTCATAAGCTTTCCTTAGAGGAGATACATTGTTTCAGTAGCCTTTTAGTAACCTTTTTCGAAGGTGCTCAAAGGAAGTCTGTGGCAGAACTGTGAGAGAAAATTAAGTTTTCCACACGTGTATGAATTTTGGTATGATCCACTTTGTATGTGATGCACATCCACGTCTTTCGTACTGCCTTGTGTTTCCTTTTTTCATTATGAAATAGTCACATGTTCAAATGATACCCTAGGAAGTACAAATATATTTAATTCCACTGAAATGCCGCATAAACTGGACAAAAAGGTTTTTCAAACATAATGCTGAGACTTGCTGACAATGCTGAGTTCTGTAGTATTCCCAGCAGCATCACTCATGGTAGAGTTGGCAGCTATGAGTCTGAGAGCAGGATTGGCTCATAAGCTCTTGACAGAACATCTTACTGTACATTGACCATACATTTTATGTTACAAGGAATGATCTGGTAAGTTGAGTCTTGCATTTTGTGGCTCTGAACATTCCGAACTTCTGTGCTTCCCACAGAAAGAGATGCTAAGGTATGATTTCCAGCCCACTGTTGAACGGAAGGGAAAGGACTGCTTGCCAGTTCATGGTTTTCTTCACCTTCAACGTCTGTGGAAAACACAAATGGCAAGCAAAACAACTCCCCCCCCAGCTGTATTCAAATGAGAAAGAAAGCTGGGATGCAGGAATTCAGTTTTAAATAATAGATATAATTGCCCGTAAAGGTTCAAATTAAAACTGAGGCCCTTTTTGGTTTACATACTTGACATAAGCAAATGGAAATCACATTGAATGTAACTACATATTTATGCAAGTTGGGAAACATACTTTCTTAAGGAAGTGAGAGTCAGAGAGGCTGCACTGTAAAAATGCCATGTGGTCTAACATTGGTCAGCTAATAATGTACTTTAATAGGAGCTGCTGCAGGCAGATTAAATTCTCCATGAATTTCTGAATTGTTATGCTAGGAAGGGAAAAGGAGAAACATGGAACTCGAACTGTCTTTATGACTTTGAACTTGAGTCCTTTCTGTCTAGAAAATGGTTAAAGGAAAAAATCTACTAGGGCAAAGTAAGTTGCTTATAAATTTGCCTAATAAAATGCGAATAGTGGCAGTACTCTCTAGGCATATTGTTTGTACTTTGAGGAAGAGTTTGAAATCACAAGTTTGCAAAGAAGAACTGTAATTTAGAGGGTTCATATTTAAGTAGCCTAAAATTTGACCTGTATCTTGTGGATACAGCTTAAGAGGTGTATTGTTTTGAGCACTAAAGTTTTGTGCATTTTTTTTTAAGTCTAACTGACCAGTCTTCCTAACAAAACAAGGTTTTTTTTCAAGGTTCTGTAAAGCTGAGGAATTTATAACTAGAGACTACTTCTGAAAATGTTTTCATTCATCCCTAAATGTGACACAATTATTTAAACTTCAATTTATTTTGACTCTGAATGGTTCTTACCTATACTGTGCTCCTCATGAGTTCTACCATTTACCTTTCTTTTGCAGAAAGCCAGCAAGTCTTTGAATGCTTTTCAATAAAACAAACAAACAAAAAATAATACAACAACAACAACACTATTACTGTCCAGTGTTCAAGCCAGGAATTGTGGTTGTTTTTGTTTGTTTGTTTTTTCTTTACATGTTCCCGTGGTTCACATTTTGTTGCTAATTAAAATACTAAATGTTTTTGTCACTCATCCATTTGGAAACATTTGTTTTACTTATTTTGAAAAATTTATTTTAATACCTTGCTAGAATTACGGTTGAGACGGTCCCTTATCAGCTTTTGTAAACAGAGAAGATCCAGCTCTGTTAGAAGGAAAATAGTGAATGACTGGAACCAGGTCACTTGATTCCAAAGCCGTGCCATTTGAAAAGAGGCACTGATTTTCATCTGTAATCACTCTGCAGTTCATGATTTTTATTTAGTTACTGCCTGTATAAGTCCTGCTCCAGAGAGTGCAACTAATAATTCTCTTTTATTTTTGAAATAAATAACCTCAGATTAATTGGATAATAAAAGATTTGCTATGCTTGCATTTTTCTACTTTATATGCTATTGCTGGAAAGGCTGAGAGATAAGCTTAATTTGTTTGGAGATATCTAGAATAATGATTTCAACAGTAAGTCCCCAAAGGTCAACTATGCATGTCTGCAGTTTTTTAAAAAAAAATACGGTGACCTTTTCCCCTTCAGAGTCAGATTATCTAGAATGAAATAATTGTAGAAATCAGAAGAAGATAGAAGCAGTGGTGCTTTAAACTGCTTTAATGCAGCATGCTTGGTTATTAATAGTCCCGCAGGTTCTTCTGCTTCCCTTTGCTGCAGCATGCTGATAGTGACATGAACATGTCAAAATGGGACAGAATGCAGTTGACAGACTTGTGAGAGCTTGGAGCTCTTGCATATTTACTTTTCCAATGCAGTCAAATTCCTTAAGGAATGGAACTGAAATAAGAGCAGTCTCGCTCTGAACTAAGTATATATCATGTTGTTGCTGTCACAAGCTATTTGCTCTTGTGACAATTCAAAATTTGAATTGAAGACCTCTGTGGAAAATCAGGCTTAAGTCTGGGGGCTGCTGAAATGCAAAAGTGAGGACTGGACCACAAGATAGTGTTTTAAAAATCCCTGTGGTGCTTTTTAAGAAGATAGAGGAAACTAATTTTGACATTCTGGCCAAATTCAAATTTGTTTGATGCTTTGGGCTTTTAGAAGGCTTTTAGAATATTTCTTCAAACTCTATGATACAAGATGTTGTACTTACGGTGTTAAATATTGCAAAGTACGGATTTGTGGTGTGGGCCTAAGCAAAGGAGCTGTTGTGTTACTCTGTTGTCATCACAGTGGCTGTCAGCATTTCTGGTTTTCTAATGGTTTGTTACTTTTTATCATTGCCATTTGGATGAGCACAACTATGGCTTATCATAGGATCATAGTCAAATAGGATTTCTGATCTCTGTGATGAAACCTTTGTGGTCCCTTCTCAATAAGTTAATCAATTGTACTTTTTTCTTACTATTCATTCACATTCTGGTCTGAAAAGTGAAAGCAAGCACATTTCCCAAATGAGCATGCTGTCTCATGATAAGTTACTGCACGCATTGTGATGTATAGCATTCTGATTGCAGAAGATGCAATATAGTCAAGCTTGGTCTCTCCTGCAGTGAAAGAGGAAGGAATAATGAAGGTGAATTCACACTTTTCTCCTGTGTATGAATGCAGACCATTTCCTCAGTTAAACTAATGCATGGTGATTGAGCTCAGAGCCAGTCCCAAAAACATCTTGGCTAGGCTGTTGGGTTTTGTGCTTCACTTGACTGCATTCATCCTTCCAAAGACTCTCTGGAATCTTGAACCTGCTGAATCCAGCAAGAATTTTGTGACTGATTTCAGCAGGGTCAGGATCTTCCTGTTTTTCTGATAAGACAGGTTGAAAGCAGAAGAGTCCTGCTCCCGTGGGTACTAGTCCTGTGGAATGCACCAGGCTTGTAAGCAGTGACATGGGGGTGGCTGTGCTGAACTGGACACTGATTGGTGAGGATGTGCCTCCAGACTTGGATATTGAATTGCCGACAGTTTGTTTTTTGTCAATTGCATGATACTGTTTGTAATAATTCACTTAGAACATAAGCTTGAATTTCTGCTGTGTTTTTGTATATAATTATATGCTATAATAGTATGAGTAGTTTTACACATTGGGATGTTAATTCTGTATTATTTCCAAGTAACAATTAGAGAAAAAAATCATTGGACATTAATATATGAATTTTAAGAGGAGTATTTTACTTGTTAATAAGTGATCAAGAGTCTCAAACAACATGTTGAATGTTTACTGCAGGTTTTATTTTCCAGTGGAAACGGGATATATTCAACCAGTCTGAAATCCCTGGGAAAAGAAGATTCTGCCTTAAGGATAAGGGTTTCCTAATTCCATAGTTGCTGTGAATTAAGTAGTGTTTGGAGCAAGCTATAGTTTAGGGGCCTAACTGTGGATTTAGCTTACTAACTTAAAAATTAATTTCTAGAGAACATTCCTTTTTCTACTCAGAGAGCAGGAAAAATTCAGTTAAGAAAACTTGCAAGAATGGATTTTTCTCCATCTAAAGCTCAGTAACTTTATTGGGCAGCTCTTTGACTTGCCGTCTGCTGATGATCAGCTGGCCTTCTGAGGATGTCATGTAATTCAAGTAGGGCCTGCCAGGAGTGGCTGAGTTCTTGTACTGATCCTTATCATCTCCCATTCCTATTTCTTTTCCATCCACAGGCATGGTCTCTCAAGTCCAGTCAGAGACACCTGGTGTGATTATCTAATAGGAGGTATGCTGGCACTTCCTTAGGACCAGTATCCTGTCCAAGAAACTAACAAAGCCACTTTAGATTTTCAGTCATTTGGAAACTGATCCTTTGTGATGCTCAATGATTTTGATTTGCATAATCGATACGGGCATTGAAGATGTGTGCATGGTGTGGAATGTAGATGCAAAGCTTGAAGGCCAAATTGTGTGAGTAAATGACATCTGTCTTCCCCAGCTTAGAGTTCTGTTTATTTCTCTCACAGATGGATCCTCAATATCTCGTTTTAAAAAGTTGCTTGAGGTAGCTGTGTGTGCTGTGCTGAAGTGTAGTGTTGCCTTAGGGCTCTACAGACTTCTGTCCTGATAGTTCAGAACTGAAAAAAGTTGTAAATGAACAGAGTTGTGTTCCGTCAGCAGTACCACTTGGTGGCCGGCATAACGTGGAATGAGTTTAGAGCAGGCAATGGTGGGTTATGGATTCATTTTTTTAAGTGAGCAAATAACTATTTCAGTACGGGACAGTGTCATTGTAACATATTACTGCTAATAATACCATATTGTGGCCATCCACTGTTAAAGTCTAAACCCATCTCTTCTGCAAGTCACCTGCCAAATTTAGTGATGGTCAGCCTTCAGTGGCCATGCAAAGACCAGCACACAAAAAAGAGCTTTAGGATGACTATGCCAAAAGAATAAACTTAATGTTATTTCCCACCAGATGTAAAGAAAGATTATCTGTTTTCATTATTCTAGATGTGCTATCACACCTAGAAATTTCTTTAGATGTTTTCAGGTGAGTTTGGCAGGGTCTCTTCTGTTAAGCCTAAATAAATATGAAGTATTTTTATGTATATAGACAAAACATATTGAGGGAGAAATATGAACATATGTGTAGTACCACATTAGGATATAGTCTTATGTTTGTGAAAGCGGGATACTTCCCTAGGTTAGCTTATACTGCAGTTTACAAAGTTATTCATCATCTCAAACATCATTTCAGCAATAAAAGGTTACGCGGGCTGCAAGTTTGGAATATTAAAGTTAAGGTTAAGCATACGAACTGTTGCAGATCAGCAGCTCCTGTGCCCAGCATGACAGTATCTCCAGGCAGATTTGGGACAGACATGAGAATAAATGACCTTTTGACTCTGACATGAATATTCCTTGCAAACCAAACTTCTACAGAGAGTGTCACAAGAATAGAGATTCCCAAAATGAAGTACAAGACCTTCCTAAATTAATCTGTGGTGTTTTGATCTGTGATAAACTTCAGACAAAGCTAATGTATTTGGCCTCTCAGTGCATTTCTTTTGCAGCTTGAAAGATATTTTAAACTGAGAGCTATGATGATGGACAGTTTATTTGCTCAACTTCCTTTCATAAAAGAGAAATACTTAGAAACTGTAAGAAAGGATTCTAGCAAAAATGCTGGAACGATTAGCTCAAAACCTTACATTATGGAGAAAAATAAGTGTTTGTTGCTAGATCGTTTCAATATTTTTGGCAGTCATTATACAGATAGAATGTGAGATAGGTTTCTTTTCTTTCTTTTCCATATAATCTTCCACATCACAGTATAATCAAAAACATGAAAAAGAAAAGTCTTTACATCATTCAAGAGTTTCAGATGGTGCATTCATCCTGCTTGCCAAGCATAAGTTTTGTTTCTGCATGGAGAGCTATATAGCACCAGTAAGTGTTAAAAAGCAGAGATGTATTACTAAGGGTAATACTCAAAGAAAACGGTTCATATGCTTTTCAATGAATGCATTTCAACTACTAATTGCGTGCTGGCTCCTAGCCACTATGCATTTCAAATATTAGTCTTCAGCAGTAGACACAGCTCCCTGGATAATTCTCCCTTCCATTTACATTCACCTGTACTATGCCAACTAGCAGTTACAGTATTATTCCTATCCATGTTCTTATCACCTGTAGAGATCTAAAGCTTAAAAAATGACAACAAAAAAACAAGAGTGTGATTTCTTGTAAGTTTCCTTGATGAAGCAAACAAGCCAATTGCAAGTGTAGGCTCTGGTTTTCTAGCATACATTAACAAATGTTAGTATAATATCTGTTACGTTCACATCTGTTTAATAGCCTCATTCAATACAACGGGACTACTTACTGGTGCGAGCATTGCACGTTGCAAAATACTTATTCTGCAATTATTGATGATCTTTTGAAAGTGTCACTCTTGGTATTTGCAGGATTTTTACCTGAAGGAATGGCTACCTGGAAGGTTCTCCAAGGTGACAGAGGTACTGACTCCCTGGCCCTGGGTCCGTTCAGCAGCTGTTGTTACGAAGCATGCCACTCTTTGTTCGCAGCCCCACTCACCTGTCATTGACAAGTGAGTCATTCTGGGCCTTCATTTGGCAAAGTTTGCAGAAACCCGATTTTTTGGAGGAGGTAGAGGGAAGCAAGTTAACAAGGCACACAAACTCAAGATCAAAATTTCAAACTGCTCATACAAAATACGAGTTTAGAGAAGGCTTTTGCATATCTTTGCATTCCCCAGCACTCGCAAACTCTTTTTTGTTGTCTTAGGGTAACCTGCATATTCTCTTAAGCTAAATGGTATTATTAATAGTAACCACCAGCCAGACACTGCATTGCTGCCTCTACTCATTTGTAAAATTGATAACCAACGTCACACCCTGAAGTGCTTCTTATATTATGTAACGAACCAAATATATGCATCTTCCTGTTGCTGTGTACCACCATCCTTCAGGTCTTTGCAATTGTCTCGTCCTTTTTCAAGTGAAACCTCGCCTACCCTTTCTTTCCCTGCTCTGGTTTTTGTTCCAATCACCCCAGCTGAATCCTTGTCTCTTCCAAACCACCCATATGCCCCTATTTTTCATGTCCTCTCTTTATCCTGCCCACACCAATAACAATGTCAACAATTTCACCCGCTAAGAAGATTGAGCGTGGCAGAGTCTGGGGCCCTGAGGCAACAACAGTGTCTTCTATTCGTAAGAAAGCAGCAGGGTAACCTGGCTCTGTGGTAACAACTGGAAGTTGCTGAACTAGATTTGAGTGCTGGGTGTAACACTGGTCATCAGCATTACATAAACTTAAAGAAAATGAAGGATGTGTTTTCAAAGACCAAAGACATCAACTTTACTTTGAAGTCGCATAGTTGACTCCCCTGGTCTTCAGATGGGAGCACGCCACCAAGCCTGGTACCCACTTTGACATTTGTGTCCTGTGTTCCAGAGTTGTCACACGGAGTGTCTTGGCACGAGAGAGGCCTCTGCTATCAGTCTGCAGTCCCCACTTCTGAACATTACAGAAGAACTCTGGGAGGGAATATCTACATCCAGTGGCACCATTTCTGCTGGTGTGCCACCATGGTGAGTATCAGCAACCCCCTCAGTACAGGCAGGATTGCTGCTTTTCTGTGCGTTTCCTTTTGGGGGTGTTTTCTGGCAAAACTTGGGCATTGGACTTGCTTCTGCAAAGAGGCAATGAATAACTGCTTGTCTGCCTACAAGAACTGTACGCTTTTGGGATCAATTCCCTGAGACTGTGAGAGAAATCTTCCATATACCAACTGCTCACACCAATAATCTGCCCAGCAGCTGCCTTGTTGGAGTGCTTAGCTTTGTCCTTGTGACAAGGACACTGAGCGTGCACTGCGCTTTGTTAATCCATGTTTGTGTGATTTCTGTATAAGAAGAATGCTTTGCAGCACTTTTCCCTGCTGAAAGCAGCTGGTAAGCTGCGGTAAGGAGGTAATGGCACCAGACACTGCAACACTTCAAATCCTGTCCCACAGGTAACACGCTCACTTAAAACTCAGGGTGTTTTCTAATACTTGGAGCATAAGGAAGCAGCAAGGTAACGCTCTTCTCCTAGCCCCCTCCAAGTTCAAGTAAACATAAGAACTCAGGAGCTGAGGGTGGGAGTCACTGGACTGGAAGCTGAGAAAGCAAATACCCTTGTACCTCTTCCCCATTTGTTTTCTTATTGATCATTTTAACTCACATCTTAGATTTTACATCATTTGTAAGGTTTTCATGGTAAACATTATCTTCTAGTACATGGATCTTCTATGTACATGGATCACTTTGTGCAGAGTATCTCTGATCTCTGCTTGGATACTAAGGCAGATGCTACAATACAAATAATTTATATTGTTGTTCTGTGCTGAGATACAAATCTAAAATTATTCTCAATAATGGCATGCATGTGAGCTATTGTGTACCGTATTTCAGTTCAGATACGGAAATGATTTTGGAGCTGAGTCACATAAAAGCAGGTAAAGTAAGTTCACACTATCACTGAGAAAAAGAAAATCCTCTAGCAGCAGTTATCTTTACATTTCCAGATGCTTTCTGAATGTGGTGCCTATCCCTTTGGACCAGATATATACTACATTTGAATGAAGGTGATTCTAGATCTTAAAATTCATATATATAAAATGAGGGATGCACAGATATTTCTAGATTCTTACTGCTTAGCATCTGTTGGACTTCTGTAAGAGTCCAAGTAAGAAGAGCCTAGTTGCTCTTTGGTGTGCTCAAGAGAAAAATAATAATGACCACATCAGAAAAAGTTTTCCACTGGCCCTGTTTACGTTAAACAAGACAAAATTAGGCCACGTCTTAGGCAAGTCTTTGGCCACAAAAATTTCTATCTTTTAATAAAATATAGCGCCTCTAGAATCCTTTTTGTTTAGAAAAGAGAAATGGGTTTAGAAATAAAGCAGAGAACAGCTTGATCATTTCATATGAAAAGGTAGAGATTTCAGGCTAGTATTTCTGGAAAACTAAGAGGAGTGATGTGACATTGCTACAGACCATTTGGCATGGGTAAAAGGTGTTAATGCGTACTGAAGAGTGTGATTCCTCACTGTAATTGCAATCAAGGCCTCTCTTTGCTGCAGATTAAGTAGAAACAAAATGTGGAGTTCTGCATTCGAACAAGATGGTGCCGTGTACCTCTGTAACAATCTTCTTGTGAAGAACACACGTGAAAATAAAGTCGTGTTTCTTCCCGGGCAGACTTAGCCAGGATCCTTTCCTGATGTTTTTTAACAAGTTTGCTCACGGAAGGCAGGAAAAAAGGGAAAAGTCCTACACCAAAATGAACATGAAAGGTGAAGTGGCCATGACTAGCACTTCTCTTTTGTTTCAGATTCTGTAAGTACTACACACAACTGTGACATCAGCCATACTTTTATGTTTTTTAGCAGTATTAGAGTTCATTGACTGACCATGAACAGTGTTACTTTCTTCTACCTTTCACCCTAAACCAGCATTTCATATTGGGTTTAGGGATCTTTTTGCCAGCACATCCCACATCAGGAAAAAAAAATATATATATATATATAAATATATATATATATATCAGTAGCATCATTTTACAGACTGTTTATTATCTTTTTGTGGGTTTCATGCCTGGATGAACTGTAGTTTTGTTACAATAAAATGTGGCTGAAAGATTGCAGAATTTCATATTTATATCTGTATGTGGTATTTTTAAATAAGTTTCAAGCAATGATCTCTAGTAGTCCCTAAAGTGATGGGAAAGAAATGTGGAAAGTTTTTAAATGTGCAAGATCAACTGAATTAATAATGTGTGTGTTGAATATGAATTTATGCACATTCTGTAATGCCAATATTGAACAAGAAACAATCAATGTGAGGTGTTGGGTGGGAGCAATGTTGCTGCATAGATATAGAGTTGGGAGACCTTCACTGTGCTTGTAGCTTGCTGCTCTGTGACCTTCGGCAGTTGCTTCACTAAGTTCAAACTCTGTTTGGGAGATTCTGCTTTCCTTCTTGCCCTTTCTTTGGCCTACTTTGGTTGTAAAGTTTCCCAGCTAGGAACTGTCCCCACCTACACTTTGCATTGACCACATCAAGTATGTTAAATATAGAATTTATTTGTTCTCAGCTTAGTTAATAGCATAAAATACTCCATTTTTTCAGGTGTAAACACTTGTAGTATTTAATCCCAAGAGATTTATACAAACAGTAAATAAAAGTGTTTGCTTGTTAGGAACTAGTGAATCAGGAGGTTTGCGTTCTTCCTGTCCCACTTTGCTCTGATCTTATAGTTCTAAGAAATAAAGGCAGTTCAAGATTCCTAACATACAAGTCACAGTGGAATATGATATGTTGTCCTGGGAGAAGACATCCATGCTATGACACAGTAGTTGTGTGTGTGTAGTCAGCATTTCCTTTGGAATACTTCTTGAGAAATATTTGACATACAGTTCATATTTCTGCAAAAGACAGAATAAATATGCTGATGACTTCCAAGTGGGAACTGCACGCTCCAGTTCTTGTGAGCTGCGTGTGTAATTTTCCTGTTATTGTTTTCTAATATGTCTTCAAATTGGCTGCACATGTTCAGTCATTTCAACCCTCCAGTTATTCAATTCCATAAAACATCAGTGCTTAACCCTTTCCCATACCCTTTGGATCAGTTATTCTCACCAGTAAGGTAACTGTTCAAATGAATGGAAAAGTAAGATCAATAAATTGGCTTTTGCGTTTACTATTCAAAAGTCAACATCAGAGGCCTGATTCTGATGCCATGAGAGCTTTGTGTAGGAAGTAAACACAAAGCTACTTAAATAATGTAGCAATGCAAGTTGCATTTATGGTCTTTGTGTTCACACTGTGAGGACAGCCATAAGCAAGTTTTTCTATTCCATGTCAGAAGAGTCCACTGAACACTGGAAACCAAATCTGACTAGAAAGAACTACTTTTTTTAAGTACAGAAGAGAGTTTTCCTTCAAGGAATTTAATCGGGGAATTCATTAATGTTGTATGCAACTTGAATTTGCCTCCTGAAACATGTAACTATCACTGTAGATTGGCTCATCCATATCACTGCAATATGAGTTTATAAAATGTATTAATGTACCTACCTTAATCTTGGCACAAGAGGTAACAGGAGACAAAAGAATGGAGTTTGGATTTGATGTCACTGAGGTTTGCTCACTGGACTGAAGTGAACATATGAAATTGCATTGTTCAAACCACATTGATATTTGCTTCCCTTTACTGTCATGTTTGATGTGAATACAGTTAAGCAAGGTTATGCCCCAGGTTTAATCCAGGTTATGTTATTTTCTGTACTAAAAACTTGAATGTTTGAACTGAAGCAAAGTATGCATGGTTGTCAGATAGCATTTGCAATTAATTCTAGGGTTATACCCATCCACGCTTATGTGAGGTGCTTCTGTGGAAGCACTTCAGATCCAAACTTTCTTCTTCATGAGTGAAGGTTATTCTTCTATAAATTTATCTTAGGGTAAGATCCCACAATACAAATGGAAGAATACTGCCACCGTAATTTCAAGTTAATCTGTTTTAGTAAAAAACACATGCATGAATGAGATTTAAAGCAATGATACACCAACTACTTATGCCAGAAGTAAAGCATCTCTCACCCACTCCTGTACATTCTTTTCATGGCTTATAAAATTATCTTTGTATGTAAAGTATCAGGTGAAGTGTCAGGCCACATAAACCTGTAAACATTATTTGCCTGTATTTAATTATTTTCAGATTATGGTGTCAGTAGAACAAGAAGTTTGTGAATACAGGCCTGCAGCAGCATGCTGTCTTCCTCATCACGCATTTAGGTCATACTCCTCTTCCTCTGGATCAAAATATGATCTGATGTCTATACTGTTCTGATACCCAGTCAAATGAAGATGTTGAAAGGAACACCAAGAGGCTTGATTCAAATGTTTTAAAGATACTTGCATCAGAGTTCCTGTGGGTTATGTTCATCTTAATGATAGTGAATCAACTGATAGTGTTTCCCCAGAGCAGAGGCATAAAGAAGTGTCTTAGCAAAACTCGTCCTTAAATTTTCTCAGGTCCACAAGACAATGCCTCTGACTGCAATATCCTCCAGATAACAGACAGCAAGTAAAGGTATTAGAAGACTACAGCTGATGGATACTGAGCTCTTTTCTGGTCAGTGGAGTATCCATGAACAGGCTTCTGTGTTTGTTAGTGATGATAGCTGCCTGCCTCATTTAAGCAGTTTAGTCTGACAGCAAATTCACATGCTCTCACAACTCCTATTACTTGCTGCCTAGCCGAAGTCACTGTCTAGCTAAACCATGAAACACTGTTGCTGTCTCTTATGAGAAACTCTCCAACAGTTCTTCACCTTCAAGTGCTATGGTGAATTCAGTGTGTTTTGATACAATTTTTTTGACAAAAAAAGAAAAAAAAAAGATATGGCAATTATTTTTGCTGTAGTGGTTAGAATCTGTTTTTGTCTTGAAAATCCAGATCTAGATGTTAACATGAGGTTTGGCCCTCCTTCAGTTTTTGTATGTTTATGAGTGATCCAGGTACAGGTTTTTACTTTATTTTTTAATTATTTTTTTTTTTAAACAGAAGCATAGTATTCACTGGAGACAAAATTAAACTGGTATAAAGCTTCCTTAGGTTCTTACAGCTTTTTCCTCTTCCCAGACTCACTCAAGATGTTTTGGCACAAGTTCAGTATTAAATCATTGCCACTCCATCCCCTTTCTGGCTGACTGGAGGTTTGCTGTTAGAATTGTAGCATATGTTAAATGGTGAACTTCTGTGTCTGAGCAATGAATGAGGCTGTCAATCTGGCATGTCATAAAAGAACCTAGGCGATTCTGCCTACATTAAAATCCCCTTCTCAGCATAACCTGTTCATGTTTTATTAGCACTGTACTATTTAAAGAAAAGGAAGAGGTGATCTTCAGATCACAATATAAAATTAATATCTACAAATATTTTGATTTTTTATTTAATAGACCATGTGGTGAATTTGTACTTTATTCAGGACCTGACAAAATAATGTAACTTAAGGATACACGTGTATTTGCCAAAAACTTTTTAAAACAACAACAACAAAAAACCTTCTTGGTTTGCAGAGTTGAGTTTAAATTGCATAATTAAAGTTGTCTGTGCTGTATTCTTCATCCCTGTGTATGTATGTGTTATGGTGCAATGTTAAATGACCACAGGCTGTTTTATTCTTGGCAGTTCTGCCTCAGTGCACTGGATAATTGACGTTCAGGGGTTTATGTACTCAATGAAGTTCTTGGACATGCTGTAGTGAAGGAAGTTGGAATGAACATGGCGAGTAGGTCAGGAAGTTATGGAACAAAGTATGGTTTTCTGCTGAAGGTGGCTGAATGTTGCCTTGCCTTGGGTATTGTTTTCTGTGGGCCATTCAGAGGATACTTAGGACAGGAATCTCTCTAGAAAGGTTGAGCATATCTGTGTAGCCTACTAGTAACGTGCTACAGGACTTGCTGCAAGAGAACAGTTATCCCATATACTCATGTTCGGAAGGATAACAAAACATACATAATGAGCTCTATCATGCTCACGGTATTTTTTCTCTTTCTTGTTCCTGAACTGTTTGCATATCCAGCCTGGTGTTGTAGGGTGCCTTTTCTCGTGCTGACTTGTTTGAGGAGCAATAGGTTGTTTATCAGTTATCTGGATGATGTTCCATACTTATCTTAAACTGCTTCCACAGATACCATCAGCTCTGGCTACATCTCGACCGTATGTAGTAATTATCCTTTAAATTTTGACCCAAATTTATGGAGTTCATAGCAGTTAAGTGTGTTCTTGGGGGTCATACAAGTTATAGGTGAATTCGTAATATTTAGACAAATATAATGCTTCCTTGTCTTGAGGATATCTGTCTTCAGTGGTACCTGTTGGTTCTCCTTATATATGTGAGGCTTGGCTGAAGACAGCACAGTCTGCTCTTGTTTTGGCCAAAGTTCTGGAGTTCCTTTTTCTTGTCTTCTCTAACTCTCTTCAGACTCCATTAGGCTATAACATATGCTGACATCTTTGTCAAGAGGAAGAAGAACCAATCCATCCTTATTGCTAAGCAAAGTAGTAGTACATTTTGTTGGCCAGCAGTGAAAGAACTCAGGACTCAGTATGGTATATTCCAATTCTAAAGCCTAGATACTGGCGTCCATTCGCCACCAGTCTTTTGGACTCATTTAGACCCAAACAGGAAATGTTAACTTGCCGTTCTTGGTCGTGGAGTTTTCTTTGTGCTGTGGAGAGAAAAATCTGATGCGCTCGGCTAAATGTTTTATTTGCTATGGGAATTTGCTTTGCTTAATGCAGTTTTTAAGACCTGTTGGTTCATTCAGAGGTCAAGGAACATTTATGTAAGAGAGTCTTCAATAACATTCCTTCATCTTGGCAAGTTGAAAAAACATAGCGCCAATTTTTCTCCTCTTTTGAGTATTAAATCTTTGCATGGATCCTTGTGACTTTGAACCAAACAGTGAAGTTGCTTTTAAAATCTGAAGATAGCATCATGTAAGGCAGGGACATGCATTATGAATTACGTTCATTGATTTTCCCCTACCTGCCTATTAAGAAGGGTTAACCCCAAACCCAGCACTATCTAATAATTTTCAATTGAAATGATATACAAAGGTAAGATTTGTCTAAGCTTGCTTAAGTCCAGCTATCTGTTACGATTTTTCATGCATCCTTACATTCTGGAGATAGCAGATGTGAGGGAAGGCACTGTATTCTCTGTGTGTAGCTGCTTCTCTTCACCGAAGAATCCTTAATATTTTGGTGTTTTCTGTATTTAGCTCACCCATTTGCCATCTGTACTAATGCTCAAAGCATTCGCCTCTTTAGTCCACAAAAAGAACCCACTCTTGGGTAAATTCCACATTAAAAGCCTCAGGTTAGGAAACATGAAATGAATTCTTCCCTAGACAGGAAGGCTCTTCTGCCGTATGTTGCAACGTGGGTTGAGGGATTATTTAACTGAGTTGCCTCATATGACTTTTCAAGAAATAGAATAAGTAAATGTCTCTCCACAGAGTCTTTTTATACATCAAATGCTCTTCCTCACTCTTCCATATGCAGTTATTCATATTGTTTGCACAGAACTCGTGTTTTTCAAAAAGCTGAAGGAGGAGGAGAATTGGGCACACATTGTTGAGAAGTGGGAAGAGATCCCTATCCTTGTTTGCTGCTAGTTACCAGAAAGATTTCAGATATAGTAAAAGCTTGTGAAAGAAAGCTACTCTTATTTTTCTTTTCCTCCTATTTGCCTTTTCCCATGGATGAGAATTGTATTGGTAGTTTTATTATCCCATTGTCCTGACAGATCCTGTGCTCTCCAAATGTGAATTGTGGGTTTTAAATTCTAAAAAAAAAAAAAAGTGTTTCTCATTGTGGAATGATGTGCCTGAGGTACAGTTGCTTATAAGTTCTGTGTTTGTTTTTTTGTTTGTTTTTGTTTGTTTTTTATTTTTTTTTTGTTTCTTTTTGATGCTGGGTTTTTAACCTAATAGTAAGCCAGTGCCAGTATGCAAGCGCCTAGTTACACACATAGCCTGTGGGGCAAATATTGCCAGAAAACTTACAAGCTTATCTTACAGCCAGAACTACCCTATGTTACCTGGATTGAAACCCAGAAAGCCGTTTCTGACACAAACTTTGATTTCAGCTGGAAGGGTTACACCCTCTGGCTGAGTCTATGCAGTTAAATAAAAAGAGCCAGGTACTTCCCTCTGGCTCAGAGGCTGGATGTTACAGCTTAGTTTAGCTTGTAGCTAAGCTTTTCTTCCCTGTAGAGGATGGTTGCATCAAAACTGCCTTGTTAGAGTTGGTTTCCTGAACCTTGCTGGGGCATTGTTCATATAATGTTTTCTTGCCAAAGTTTGCAGATGCATGGGCATCACTCTCAAACTGATCACTTGGTGTGAGGCAGTGCATAATGTCATACTCCTGAATCAAAAGCCAAAATGACCAAATAGGAAATATCTAATAAAAGAAAATGAAATACTTGGATTTAAGAGGTGAGTTCTTGAACAATATTATAAATGCCTATCTATTTGGTTCTGCGATTTTGCTGCATCTTCCTAACAAGAGGTAGTTTTTAGCTGTGCGTTATTTTTATGCATGGGTAGTGAGAATCAACCTGTTGGGTACTTGAGTAGTGTTAGAAGCTTAGCCATTTCCACTCATCAAAATGGAGCCAACAGTGATAACTATTCAGCATCACCACTAATTGGAAAACTGCTGGTTCCATCCTTTAGCCAGCAGAATTAATGGCTGAAACTGAGAAAAATTCAGTGCTTATTTGAAGATGCAACCTGTAACGTGGAGTGGTTGTACTGGTCAGAAACTCATAGGCAACCTGGGAAAGGAATAACCTTTTCTTACTTAGAGCTACGTTGTAGCATTTCAGTTGCTTTTTGTTTGTTAGTTTCTTTGCCATGGCTGGTCAAAGTCAGATCAGAATTTCAAACAGGCAGAGATTTAGCTGATTTTTCATTTCCCTTGCTGTTGCTTTTCAAACCAGTGATGATGTGTGCAAGTGACACGCAGCAAAAGAGATCAAGAGTTATGAATGTGCATTCATACCCAAGGCAGAAGATGTGTCTAAGGAAAAAAGTCATGAAATCAGACTTGAGCAGCCACAGCAAGCTGTGCACAGGAGCACAAACTTCCAGAGATAGTGGTATTGCTACAGAGACCTCTGACATTCACTTCTCATCAAGCCCATGTTAGGATTTCAGTCCTCAGGGTCAGTACTAACAGTTTACAAACTTGCAGTGATTTTTCTGAAAAATCTTTTCTGACAAGCTTGCAGGGACTGTTTGCTTCATTTTTGCTGGTGCTTAGGTTTGTAGTGTGTAGATGTTTTGCAGTCCTTTATCCTAGCTATGTTGCCTCTTTTGACTTGCTTCTTTGTCATTTTCATATGAATGTTAAACCTTTTAACTGTAAGAGCTTTAACCCTTGTATTTTGTAGTTGTCTTTTTTT
This sequence comes from Anser cygnoides, assembly GCF_040182565.1. Classification (NCBI taxonomy): domain Eukaryota; kingdom Metazoa; phylum Chordata; class Aves; order Anseriformes; family Anatidae; genus Anser; species Anser cygnoides. The sequence goes on along the minus strand of NC_089876.1, from coordinate 30,256,856 downwards.
TTTTTTTTTTTTTTTTTAAAGTGAGAGAGAAAAGAAGAAGATAGCAAGTAGTGTGTATTTGTGTGAGAAGGCCTGGGTAGTGGGAGAAGTTGTTTGTAAAGCTCTGAAAAAATCCATGTTGACCTTGAAATGTTTGGCCATTTTTTATCTAATTAAAGTTCCTGCTGTTATAGCTGGGATGAATTAATTTCATCATTAGTTACATCTGACTGCTCAGGCAAACGTATCAGTTAGTTGACCACTCTGACGTTCTTCTTGTGAGAAAAGGTGTCGCTATTTTTAATAGTACTTTCCAGGGGGTGGCTAAATTTTATCCCTGCTAGGAAAAACATGTTTTGGCATTAAATGAGGGTTAAAAATACCAGTGTACTAAGCAAATATAGTGCCTAAATACACGCTTATAGATACACACATACTTCCATATCAATGGTTTCCTTTGCTTCTTACCTCCTTTTGCAATTATAAAGAGTATTCGTTCATAGTTTACGTGTTTCCAGACCTACTGAGGGCTGCTTGTGATTCGTGTAAATGTACCTTTTACACACAAGAATGGCAATGAATCTTTTTTCACTGTGTTGTGTTAAAAGCCAAGCATTTCCATTTTGAAGAAAGGCACTGTTCTGTGCTGCAGCTCTGCATTTACTGTAGGAATGAGCAAACTCTGGAAATAGGTGTTTTGCAAATATTTTGAAGTGCTTTGCAGTTTCACATACAATTAGAATACATGAATGTGACTCCCATTGTAATCCAAACCCATAGGCACAGACCTTAAGCTGGTACAAACTGGGAGAGCTGTCTTTAAATCCCTGTGTGCTTCCTGCACCTTGGCTGTACGCAGCGGCCAGGACAGGTGCCAGTTGGAAGTAGGAGAGCTGCACGTAGTACTCCTGAGCTACGCAGAAGGACTGCTAGGAGCATCGTGAGTGCATTTCTAATGCTTACATCTTAGTTGTTCTGCCTTTGCCTGTTCTGTGTCCTCCTGTGTTTACATTGGTCTCTACGCTGCAAAAAGGGAACTTAGCAGATCAGTTGGAGTATATCAAATTAACACCAAATGAAATGAAGGTCATCTACTGTAAGACTTAACCAGATCAGGATTCCTAGGGACCTCCAACTGGAAGGGACATAGTGTTTGCTCCAAATCTTCCATACATTGTATCTTCTCCCTCTAGGGTGGAAATCCTAATCAAGTCTATTGAGTGCAAGCTTAAGGCAACCTAAATGTTTGCCCACTGGAACCTGGGAGCCTCAGGTCTTATATATAGAAGCTTTATTCTTATATTTAGCATGTATTCTATTCCTATCTGGAATGTTCCATTCTTTTGTTGTCATCATTGTGTAAATGAAACAGGAGGAAGAAAAACTTCCATGCTCCCTTCATGTTGTTTTTAAAGAAATGGGTACGCCAAATAGATATTTAAATCTACATGTGGATTATGGATGGCATCTCAGTCATCTGGTAAAACAAATCCTTCAGTCAATCTTTTTGTTGTGTTTGCATGTAGTGGTGATTCTGTCACCAAAATGAAATGCTGATAGAAGTGATTGAAAATATTAGAGTATTAAGTGCCTTTGGCAGGAGAGGAGAGAGAATAAAAGGCATTTGAGTATGAAGAAAGAGGTCACAAAGGAATATTTTATGTACAGGATGTACAGAAGGCAGTAAACTGCTGGGCTTTTTTCCCGTCTGTCATCTGAAGGAACGTCATGAAATGTGTTACTCATTATGAAGAAAGGATCCGGCTCTTGTTGGTTGCCCTATATATGTGCTATCTTTAAGAAAATCTGTGGTTGTGCTGCTGATCTGGTAGTGATTTCCTGTCTGTAAAAGGAAAAATTATAATTTTTAATTGTACTGTAGTAGGATCTCATGTTGATATTGGATGTGGCATTCATTTTTAAATACAGCCTTATTCTGTAGAAGTTGAACAGTAAATGTTAACTACCAAAATACCTGCCAACTGTCTCTCCCAGCAGATCATTTCTGTGGTTTAGCTGCGAGATTTTCAATGCATCTTTGCTTACTGACTTCACTTTTCAGTTACTGAGTTCATTGTTCAGCAAAGCCAGATTTTTTTCTTCATTAGTTACTAATGCTGCCATGCAACAGAAACACCCTGTGATACCAGAGAGTTACAATAAATCACCTTTCAGTAATTCCAAACCATTTTGTTGGATGCTGTAAATGGTTTATCTGCTTATATAATGCACTTCAAGTAAAACAGGCAAGCTTCTTTCATTTATACCCAGATAAATCTGGAGCAAGTCAAATAAAATCACAGTGCAGCCTCACCGAGTTTGCATTCAGCAGACTTTCCTTAAATGTAGGCCAGTGAAATCAATAGCAGTTGAGTGCGTTGCTGTTGTTCGTCTGAACTGTCCCGTTCTGTGGAGGGGATGCTCGCTATCCAGAATCTCAAGGTAAAATTGCAGTTACAAAATATATCATAAATTTATGATTTTTTTTCATTCTAAGAATCAATTTTAGAATAATGTTTGTTGACAACCTTTTTCATAGTGCTTTTTTTCTAATGACTGGAAATGACTTCTCAGATTGCTTTTTCAGACACCTTGTAAATGAGGTATGAAATTTCTGATTGAATCAAGTATTTCGCTATCTTCGACAAATAAATTTATTTTCAGTAATCAAAACTACTACTATAATTTTTTTCAAATTTTTCATACTGCCAGTGTAGTGAAAAATATAGTTTTCATAGGCCTTTTAATTTTAAACCCAATATAATTAAATTGGCCTTTTAATTTTAAGCCCTCTAATGAAATCCTTAAACTTTGTTTCTAGATAAAACTTGGTGCTTGACCTATACATTTCAGACCATTCTTTGCTGAAATTGAAACCAACCCAGGAAGTGTATTTTGGTAAGTGGTGGGATGGGAAATAATGGGCGGGAGTAGTGTGCACATTGTGCTTAAAGATTCCTCCTGGGTGGTGATTAATTGGCCTTTTGAGATTTTTACTGATGTCTAGAAATAACTCCTGAAGGATTCAGGCTATCTTATATCATTCACAGGGTTTGAAATGAGGTTGAAAAAGTGCTCTAAATGAACAGTGTTTCTCTATAAATTGAATGTCTTGCACCTGAAAATTAAATGCAAACTAGTAAAGATTCCAGTTTAAATTCAAAAAGAGGAGAGAGCATCATACCCCAACATATACCCTCACTGGACCTCTTTGTGGTTTGGATGAGCTTTAATTTTTGTAATCCGTTCTCAAAACAGATTTGCTCTCAGTTCATTCCAGTGGCTCGTACAGCTCTTCCTCCAAAATTTAAGGGAAGAAGAAAAACAGTGGTGGGAAAGGGGACTTTTCTATGAGGGCTTGCTGAGGACAATGCATTTCTGTGTATTTCAGTAAATCTTTGAAGGAAGGATTACTTCCATTTTTCTGTGTGGGTCAGTTGGCTTGCTTGTAGCTATTACGGGGAGGGAATTTTGGTCGTTGCAGAAAAAAAGACAAACACATGTTTTTAAGACCAAGTAAAATACTTGAACTTGCTAGATATCCTGGCCACATCCTTTGCAGTCTGAGCACATTGAAATCACTTCTGCTTGGTTTTCTTTTTTTTTTTTAATTTTTTTTCTTTTTTAACCCATTCCAACTGTACTAAATTCTAGTGCAGGTACATTAGCAGATTCAGATGTGCACTCAGCTTCTGCTATGCAGTTGCATCTGTAGAATTCTGTCAGGCTTACAGTATTTTTCAAATTTAAACAAGCCACTTTCCAAGTATTTTGTTTCACCCCACTATACCTTTTCTCAAAAACACTGTTTGTGAAGTGTGTTCAGTATGCTCTTGTGAGCCAGCTGCTGCAAACTATTAGCCATTTTTTCATGAAGCACAGTTTGGGAAGGTTTTTGCCAGAGACCAGAGCTTCAGTTTTTAGTCCAGAGGCAATGTCCAGAAGAGGGCACCCGTGCCCAAAGGAGCATTAAGGCAGGTATTCCCGGCAGTATGTTAGGAGTGTGTTTCCTTTGACATGCCACAATTTATTTAGGAACAATGTGCCTGATAACACTAGAGTGCAATTAAAAAGCATTTGTTTTTCAGAAGAGCCATTTAAAAGATTTTTTTTTTGCATTATGTTTATATATATAAATGAAGTTAATTTGGAATTAAAGATAATATTGACTACTTCTGTGAAGGCCTCACTTGCCCTTGGTATATTCAAACAGCGTAATCTGAATAGAAATAATATTTGCACAGCACATTTTTGCTGCCAAGTTTACAAGACAGTCAAATTACTGAATTGGCTTACCACTCAAGATTGACACTTGCTAGTGATACACTAGCTTTTAGATGATATTAGTCTCCTCTGCAGGAGCAAGGCGTATGTTTCCTTCATTTAATTTATTATGTTTGTTTACTTTAGTCCAAAAACTGGTTCATTCACAATTAAGAAAACCAAGTGGAGGAGAGTGAACTTGCAAAGTGGGCATGCTTGTTTTACCCTTTGATTCTAAGAATAAAAACAAGTTGTGGTGGACCAGTGTACAAATATAACAATATCAAGTGTTTAGTTCACTGATTGCAGACAACACTTTAATAAATCAGTTGTTTTCCATTGCAAAATGTAATTGAGGCATTTTTCTTATGCATTCCTTTTTTTAACTAATACTTTTAATTAAACTGCTATTCCATATTTTAATTTTCATTCCAGTTTTCACTGAGGAACAGCTTGGATTGGCAGCTGTAACTTTAAATACTTTATTAAGAAAATGATTAATCATTCTGAAAATATATTTAGAACCTCATTAATTATGTGATGATAAGTGGATGTATAATGCATTCTGGTCACTGAAAAGTTCAGTTCAGATGTTTTATTTACATGGCTTAATGATTATGAAGGATAAGTGAATCTTTACATACAATGATAACTAAAATTTAAAAATACACAACAAGATATAAATCCTCACCTGAAAGAAAGGTTCATTGTTTCTGAATGAAATTGGTATTTTCATCTATGATGAGTAACCCTAGATCATCTTATAAAACACTGAGTGCTGGTCATGTAGTAGAAGTTAAATATTCAACAAAGGGACACATTTCTGCAGGTGTTTTCAGTTGATAGCAGTCCCATATCCTAAGAGAATTGAAATTTCAGCCTCAGATCTGATTCTGTACCACTTTTGTGTCTCCTCTTCATCACTTTTAGGTCTCCTACTTAGTACTGCAGGGATTCTTTGTGCAATCAAACTGTATTACTGTGATTGTAAATGATCTGTTTCTTCTCTCCTTTTATCTAATTTCCTGTTTGTCTCTGAGTCTACATAATAGTTCATGCTACTTAGTCCAGACTGCACCGGATTCCATTTATCAGGTATCAGTTTTAGGTTGAATTGACATCTTGGGAAACGGGAGATGTTTCCCTATCACTTAGGTTTGCCAAGGGTAGCCAAATTTCTGTTGAAATCCCAGCACCTCCATACCTGAGTCCTGAACTGAAGAACTTGAAAACAGGAGGACTCTGTTAGCTTAGCTATGTTCCTAACACTTCTGCAAATACCAGTGCCAAGGGTGTTACTAATTTGAGTGAAGTACGAAGTAAGAAACTGAGCTGAGGTATCAAATTAAGTGTTTCTTTTAAGTAGGCATAGATCTGTTGTGATTCTTGGCCAATATTGAGCTAAGTTAGATCTGATCCGTTGCTTTGCTGATAAAATATTTCACGTCTAAATGTTTAGCATTCTCAGTACATTGTTGTATATAATATTCATGAAAGAGAAGATCCATGTTAAATTAACAATACACAAATAAAAAGTGAATGACTGACCATTTTGATGTTTTGAAAGAGAAAAACTGTTTCTTAGGAAGAAGTGTCTTCTGTTTTACTTAAAGGAATTGCAAAGAAAAATGCTGACTTGAATGGTGCTATTACTAATGGTTATTTAGAGCATACAGATTACTGTGAGCATTTAACAACATGCTCACAGTTTTAATAAAGCACATGTTACTAAAGGTTCTGTTTTGTAGCATGAAGCAAGCCTGACTGCAACTGTTGCTTCTACTGGGAAGTACAATTATGACTCACTTTCTCTAAGATCTTTCAGATGTGCTGCTTTGAAATGGGGTCTTCATTATGTACATGTGATTCCTCCCCGGTAGTAATATTCTAGTGTCTCTTAAATAGATTGAATGCTAACTCAGTGAACTGATTTGACTTTAAAATTACTTTGGTCGGTCTAGGGATTCTCTCCATTGTGTTTATTAGAAGAACGAAGTAGGTGTGTTGAAAAAATCTCCTACTAAGTAAATCTCTATTTGTTTCTATCCATGTATTCACCCATGAATAAACAATGAGCAATTCTCAAAAGATTTTTTGGGATTGCTACTTCAGTAAGAAATGAAATTTTCAGGTACTTAGCCAGTTATCCAAATTATAACTCAGATCTCTTCAGCCTTCATGCTGAGGTGAGAAGCACGAGAACAGGCTAGCTCCAGAAGGATTCAGTGGTGTCTCCTCTTCAGCTGTAAAAGCAGCACTGTAACTTACAGCCTATATTCAGAGATACTTTGGTGTGTCCAAGATCGACTTCCTGACTGAGTCACTTTAGAAAAGTAGATAATTCCATATATATTCTGACTATTTCCAAGGTGAAAATAAATTATGCTGGCAGATGTTTGTTCAGGTGGGAAACGGGATACACTAGAAGATGCAGCAGAAAGAGTGGAAGGCGGGAGAGGGGACCAGTTGTCTCAGGTGGAAGGGAGTCATGAGATCAGCATGTAGCCAGGCAAAAAATGAGCAGTGTGACAGAAGACGTTTGGAGGAGAAGCACTTGCACCTACATGTTCTTGCCTGTGTGATCAGTGGTGGAGAAAAGAACCGATAGGGAAAAGGGGAGTTTTACTCTAATTATTTTGCTGCACAGAACTTAGCTGTGCTAAATAACACCCTGGCTGGTGCTTTCACTAACAGAACAGCTGTGAGTCACTATGAAGAGTGATTTTGTTTCTGTATGGTGGAGTTAGCTATCAGAGTGTGCCCAGGTCTGAAGAAGGGGAAACTGTGTGTAAATCTTAGTGGATCTGTAGACCTAACTCAGTGCTGAGTTTACTCTGTTGAGTAAACCATTTCTGGCTGTATGGAAGACCTTGTGCCAAGTTCCTTTTTAGCAGGGAGGAGTAGTGTTTGCTGGGTTTGCTGTTGGCATCAGGAGAGGGGAGCTGAAGTAGCAGGCTACACTAGAGCTGTTGTTGAGTGTGCTGCTGGAGCAGTGGAGTTCCTCCTGGGGTGAATGAGTTGTATTTTACTACAAAACGTAGTGCAAGCAGAACCTGTTTAGTGCAGCTCATGTAAATGCAAGATGTGCAAACATGAGGTGGAATTAGTTTCAGCTCTGTGGCTGTCATCATCTCGATATCCTGTTCGAGCTCTGACAAAGGCAGAAAACCTGACAGATCCCTATAGTGGATCATGATGTCATTAAAGCAGGGATAAAATAAAACCAGTCTTTAATTCCTCCCTATTTTCTAGGTTTTCAGATGTTCCAGACTCCGTGTACTCCTATTTTCTGGAGTACAGAAAAATCCGTGTGACTTAAGTTGGCTTTAAAGATTTCTCTTCTGCCAGTGAATATACACTACTACATTGCTTGATAAGGCATACCTGGCTATGAATGATTTAACAAAAATATGCTTCCTCCTGAACATGTGTAAGTAAACTTAAGTGTGAGTCAATTTTAAATTGTAATTTTTGTTTCTAAACAAACGTTTCATGTTTCAATATAAATATTTCTCTGATTATCCTGAAGTGATTTGTTTTTACCTTATGTCTCTAATGTAGAACAAAACTTCCAAGCCATTCCAAGCAATTTTCTAACCTCTGCTAGAACATTTAGCAAAAGTAGTCTACAGAAGCAGTTAGCTCAGCCAGAAAAGATATTTTCATCCTTCCACAGCACAGTGTTTTCACCACTCTCCAGAAGGAACACAGCAACTAAATTTTGTTGCAAGGAAGCAAAACTATCATGGTCTAACAGGGAGCCAAAGTTTTACCTTTTAAATGAGTATTTCACCAGTAACAGTTATTTACAGCACTTACATTTTACTGCGAAGGGGATTCCGTGAAGAGCTGTAATTCACAGGCCTTTGTAAAACAAATTAATTCTTTTAAAAAAGAGTATGTCAGCTAATAAGGAAAGAGAAATGCGGAGTCAGTATATTTCTGTGATTTGAGTTCAGCAGGGCAAAGAATCTGCCCGAGGGCGAGGGCTAGACCTATAGATTATATGAGAAAATCTATGGCCAGAGGAGCTATAAACAACGGAAGGAGGGGAAATGAAAGCTGGAAATAAACAAGAGCACTTTCATATGTATTGAAAAGGGAGGGAACAGCTCATGAGTAGAGACAAGTGCTTTGTATTTCTTCTTATATGTGTTGATATCAAGCTTAACAAACGATTTCTACATTTCAAAATGATGTAAAATGCTGTCTAAGACTTAAAATTTTCATCAAAAATTGAGTACTTATTCAAACCTTTTATTAAGCTTCAATTAGAATTAGCACAGTAGCGATTAGCTACCTGGTCATAGGTTAAGGCTTTTGTTCCAGAACTTCTCCTTTCCTGATGTTTTTCCTGTGTTTCCTTAGCACTAGTAACTGATTTGGGGGCTGGATAAATTCATTGACCAGTGTATTTAGAGGTGGGAACCTGAGTGAAGTAAATTTGAGTGAAGTTCACAAGGATATGTGTAAAAGAGAAGTCCACACAGGTTAATCCCACCAAATGCCAAGTGGCCAGCATGCTTCTGAGGCATGTAGGCTGTGCTGTGATAATCAAAATGACTGAAATGAATTCTCTGAGAAAGTGTTGATGAAGTTAGAAGCAGCTTTTTTATTTAAAAGGACTAGAGTAAGTGTCTGAACGGACATGATTAGGAGAGCTCACTCTTTCCACGGATTATGGCAGCCTAGATATACTGGGTTTGTGTTTTGCCAGATCAGGGAAAGAATGTGTACAGAATGGCATTGATGATTCTGTAAGCAGACATGAAACAAGATAAATCAAGTGACGAGACCTAGACGTTTATCTCTGTGCTTATAAAATGGCAGTATTAAGTCGTGAGCACTTAGCACTGAAGCTTTGGAAGCTCTGTGGAAACTTTTTGTTTCAAGCAGTGTCAAATGCTGCGAAGCAGACGTATCTGGAAAGGCACCACAGAGCAGCGTTCTCAAGTCATTCCTGTCCCTGCTCAGTGCAGCCAGTCAGTGAAGCTGTCGTTGGAGATGAGAGAGAACCAAAGATGACGTATGTCAGTGTGGCTGTATCATGAATGGAATGATACAAATAAACATCAGCCAGAGACTTAACACAGTATCTGTAATAACCTGGGAAGTGGATAAGAGAATTATTCTTTCCACACTGGGGACCCGGGTTGATTGCTGGAGCCGGCACTCCACACTCTTGCCAAAGATAGCAGATGATTTTTAATGGCCACACCTACTTAGGATTGTTATTCTGTGTCTCATCCAAAAAAGGATAGAGTAAATGTTGTTCTGTTTCAGAAAAATACAACAGGCATGGTAAATGCTTCCAAAACTAACAAGTCTTTAGAAAAATAAGCATGTTTTGAAGAGTAGCAGCCTCGAGCTCTTCATTAGTTGCATTAATGTTTGCATAATGCAACAGTTAGTAATTTAATTAGTAATTATCGTGCTCATGTGTACCATCTTCTTGTGCTGCTTTTTTTTAAACTATTTTTTATATGGCAATATTTTCCATAAAAACAACAACAACAACAACAATAAAATTACTTCAAGGTATCTCTTCAGGGTGCTGGTTAGTGCTTGTGGCTGAGAACAGGATGTGTGCTCTGTTCTCACATGTTCTTGGGCAATGTGGTTATCTTGAGGTAAGCGTGGTAATGCCACACTCAGCAGCACCACAACTGGTTCCTGTCTGTCTGTAGCTTCCACCTAGTGCTGCCTCACTGCTGACTCCCCGCCCTTCATGTTATACGCTTATGTAGGCACAGCTTAGGCAAAGGCTATCCCATTCCTCTCCTGTAAGATAGTATTGGAGGTCTTTACATTCAGGGGCTGTCAGTACTCTTCCAGTACCTTACTAGTAGATCCAAAGCCAGTGGACTTGATTGTACTAGGTAATATTTTCTGATTTCTTTATTCATGTGTTATGTACGTACTGAAATAGCAACATATAAAGGGATACAAATACTAGAATTGAAGTGGCTGTTTTGCTTCCTTCAAACCAGAAAGTTTCATTTTTGGACAACTGTGATAAAAGCGAAAGAAGCAAATAATGCGATTCCTGGATAAAGTGGTGCTTGTACTGCTTCCACTTTACAACCAAGTAGGTATTAGCTAGGCTGTTGTTCAGGAGGAGTAAGAGCTGGGGCTAAACATGTTCTCTGGTTAAAATACTTCCTTGCCTTTTCTGTGGTTTATAAGTTGTGTGGAACTAGCAAATATATTTCGTGAAGCACACAGATATATCTTAAAAAAAAAAAATCTATTCAAAAAGCATCAGTTTGCTTAGGGTCTTATGTGGTTTTGCCGGAAGAGCCTATGTAAATCAATTAAATTATCATATGTAAACAGTAAGTTTTATGCAGTATGTTTCAGAAGTTTATGTTACTGCATAATTAGAAGTTAGATTTTAATAGATGCTGAATTGACACAATTACCATATTAACTTGCAACATTGAGGCTTCTAGAGTGTTTTCTGTCAATTACTATGCAATTGTGCTGTCATTTCTGATAGTGGAGAGAGCCTGACTTCAAACTGGGACATAGGGTGTTAATAAAAGCATTCTTGATCTTTGAGGTATTTTGTGAAAGAGTTTCTGCTTTGCAATAGGCATCTTTATTTGCTAGGCATCTATGGTTAGAGGCTTCTCAGAGCCCTCACAAGAACAACCTCAAAACAGGCCAACTTACTGATTTAGATCCTACGGTATTATTACTGTCCCCAAACTCCAGCCAGAATCATGAAACCGCAAGATTCAAACAAACAATAGGATTTGTTTGGTAAAAAAGATTTTTTCCTAACCCTAAAAGATGTCATTTGTGGCACTTCTGCGATTAATTGGGGGTAGGGAGGGGAATTCCACTGCTTTGAGTCCAGTCTCAAGGGAATGTTGTCTTCCATCCTGTAAAGTAGGATGCTAACATTTTCAAACAAGGCATACTCAGTTCTTTGGGATGGCTTTACAGACTGGTAAACACAACTACCAAAAGCAGTTGGCATAAAGTAGCTCAAGGGTGGTAGACAAGGTATTTTTTTCTGCATTTGGTTTGCTTTGGCTGAACAAATCACAAAATGAGTCACAAGACTCCCAGGGATCCCCCATATTAAAGATGCACCTTGGCAACTCAGCCCTCATCTAAAAGGTAGCAGTACTGGTTTGTGTTGATATAGTTAAGTGCATATCCAGTGTGCTGTGACTTCATCATCTGAAATGAATTTCTGCTTGTCCTGTACTCGTCTAACACATTGGAGAAAAGTTAACACAACTTCTTTCTTGGTATTGTGTACATTTTGTAGTCTACTATAAACAATATAGAACCCAGAACTCTTTGGAGGTTTCCAAACCCACTAGAATCTCAGTAAAGTTTTGGGTTACGTGACATTATTTGAATACTTAAGAAGCATTTTTCTGGTAACATTTTTTTTCAAATAAAATAGCAGGAAGCAGATATTTGTTTTGTGCTAAATAACAGAAAATAGTTTTCTCAGAATCAAATGCAGTTTGAAAACTTCTGTCCCATTCTATACAAGCTCAGAGGTGAGTGTTGTTAGGACAAAATCAAACATGTTTTAATAAACCATAGTATTAGGAAGGTTCAAAAAAAAACCATCAAACATCATTTTCATTGCATGTTCTGCAATTGAGCATCCAGGAAGAATTTAAGCAGCCAAAAGCAAACTTAAAATTTTAGCATTTAGTTTCACTTTACCTTTTTGTAACCTGTGGTTGCTCCTTTCAATTGTCTAAAGTTCATGCAACGTGATGTAAATAGGTGACAATTGGCAGAAACTTCTGCGAGATGATGCTTAGAAGAATCAACCTTGCCAAACCTTCTGCCAATCTTAAAAATGTAGATCTGAAATTTTAAAGAAATTTCTAATATTTGTTTGGATACCAGGCCTGCAGTTGATTTCCTTATTATCTAGTGCAGATGAGCAATCATGAGGCTTTCAGCAATATGTTTTTCTTTTCTACCAGGGTAACTTCTGCCCGTTCTTCCTTTGCAGTCTCTGTGTAGACAATTAAGCTGTTAACAGTTTCACTGCCATATCAGACCATTAGTAGAGTCCCACAACTGTTAAATCATGCAAGGTCCAAAGCTCTTACACCCTACAATACTTTAGAAAGGTGAGAAAACAGTAAAACTTTTCAGAGTTATAGACAAAATGTCATTGGCAAGGGATGATCTCTATCTTATAATAACTTAAAAATTCAAAGGTGCCAGTAAAATCTTTAGAAAATAAAAAGAAATGAAAGAAAGAAGAGATTGGCATAGGAGTCTGGTGTGGAACCAACATTTCTTGGCTGTGTACAAGTTCTTTCAAAGAAACATTTGGAAAAGTTCTTCGCAGCATTTTTATTGTGTTTTTCTTCATCAGTTTTGTTGCCAAAATAATTTAATGTGGGCTGAATACTTGCTCTCTCATTCTCTTTAAGTTCTTTGACATGAGCATCTCGTTTCAAAAAAAGAAAAAGCAACGTTTATCTGTTAGACAATTCAGGCTCTTTATTTGGAGCATAAGGGCCGCAAATTTATTGTGCTGTAATCCAGACAGATTTTTGAAGGCTTCATACCAAGGCTATACATCCTATGGAATCTTTTTACTGCTTCACTGTGGCAGACAGAGACAGCTGTTCCCTAGTTAGGCAGTGGTGATTAGTGAGGGTGACAGAAGAGATCCTGACTGTGAAATATCCCAGGAGCTACAGAATATAATAAAACCACTTAAATATCAGTGGTTAAAGTGGTTAGTGATTCATATGGCACCGAACCCGCTAAAATTTCAGAATTTCTGTTGAACAACACTGTTTTTTCTTCAGAGCAGAAGTTCTAACTTAGTAGAGCACATAATTGTCCGTCTGGCCTGATATCCCATTTCTGATGGAAGACATTACTGGATTCTTTAAAGCAAGGTGCTAATCTTCTTTTCTTCAGGATACTTTTAATTATTTAATACTATATCCATGGCAGGGTTGGAGCAGAAGGGATTTCTTTCTGATCCAAGATGGTGATCAGCTTATGCCTTGATGATAAGAATTGATAGCCCAAATATTTTTTATATTAGCTAACACCAGTTTCTTTTTATTACTTTTCACAATTAAAATTGTTTTACAGATGTGAAACATAGGTAAGGAGGAAGTGTACAAATACTCCAACAGCTCTTTCAAATTCACTAGTTAGGATGTCTCAATAGTCTAATCTGATTTTCTGCAGGTCCTGTGAATTTGCCTAAACCATAACTAAACTGATCTTACATAACAGTAAGAATCTGTAAGATCTGAATCTTTTCATCCGCAATGAATAAAGTCCTATTATGTCTAACAAGGTGGACCCCAGTCCTTCCACACATGATACGCTACACTCCATCTGTACAAATTTCAGTAACATTCTGCTTGATTCTGAAAATTGTCTAACTCCAAGAGAGAATTTTCTGTGTACCAACTCTGAAATGTTTATGGTTAATGTGCCTGTTAAGCACAATGTGGTTTCAATTCAAGATGGACACAGAATAGGTGCGATGTCCCTTTGTTGGTCCACAAAGACTCTAGAGTGTCTACTGATAGATACCTCCCATGGGTCTAGAAGCATCATTCATAGTTAGGATTAAATATTTTAGATTTCAAAGCTGGGACTTCTCTACAGGAGCAAGCTCTTGATATCTCCTTGTAATTTACTCACGCTCTCACTTCCTCATGTTTATTTGGATTCCTTCCAGTCTAGTCTTAGCAGCAGCTGTGACCAAATGTATCTTCATTAAGCTCATTTTGTAAAGCATTTGTGCTGTATCACTTTCTGAATATTTAAACGATGATAATAATCTGTTCCAGACTAAGAGCTAGTGTGTCTGGATGTGGATTTTTCTTGTGCTAGGATGTGAATGAAGAAACAGAATTACTTATCTATGCTTTCTTCCTCACAATGCCTTTGGCTGAAGCATTTGGGCAGCTCCATCTGTATATTTTGAAAGCTGAAGTCAATGCCTTCCTTATGTCCAAGGGAATGTAGAATTGGACAAGGCCAAATGTCACTGGAATCTAGCATTGCCCTGACTGTGCAAGAGAAAAACAAGATCAAAATGTTGTTTTGTAGCTTTGACAGCACCCACTTCAAACTTCGGACTTTGGACTTTCAAGCCCTAGGACTTCAAGATGAAAAGAAGAAACTGTCAGTGACAACTGTATCTTAAACATGGTTACACTTCACAGTTAGGCTTTCAGCTGTCTAAAGTAGATCAAAGATGCAAGAGGGAAATCTGGCACTCCACATCTTGGAAACTCAACACAATTGAGATCACATGGCTGTAAACCAGCCACGCAGCACTTCTCTGCCTGCCCTTATGAGTAAGTATCCAGTTTAATGTCACCAATGCTACAAATATACCTGGAAATGAACTGCAGTGTGCTGCATCTTTTACTGTGACATTTGTTTCCAAAGCAAGATGGCTGACAGGAGGAGGCTCCTGGGGAATGGCTCATCTTAAAACCGAGACACAGGTGTCACTGAGAAGAAAGAAACAGCAGAACTCACAGCACGTACCCTCCTAATGCATCATAAGTGTGAAGTAGAATGAGTTTGCTTAAACCATACTTTCTCACACTTACACCTCATTTTCTGTAGTTCATTTTCATATATTACAAGTTCATAGTAAGCCAAACTGTAGGATTTCCTCCAGGGCCCAAGTCTGTATTGTGTTCTTTTCTTTTTGTGCTTGTGGCAAAACCAATGTTCAAACAGTACTGTAAAATCAATTACGAATTTCTGCTGTGGTTGTATGCAGATTCCTACAACACTGCATGCAGCCACCCAGCTAGGAAGTAATGAGCATGTTATCCTTGCAATATTTCACTTGCTCTGTTGTACAATGGTAGCAAATTGTGTGGCTTCTTCAGTCATTGCTGGTATGCCAGTGAAAAGACATAAATTAAATCTTAGGTTACCAAGTCATATGCTTTTCATCTCTGCAGAATACTCAATTTCTAAATCGATTATTCATCTATTATCAGAACGGGTCCCAATTTTGTTTATATGTTATTTCTTCAGCCCTTTGTCTTCCCTTGTTTCTTTTCAAATGAGAACATGGTAGATCTTTTGTTTTCAATGTCAGAACTCAAGATGGGATAAAGCATAAACTTGTTTGCCTTTTTTCAGCATGTGTTGTATTCACAGACCATGAAGAAGTCTGTTTTCTACCAGGGCCACAATAGCCATTGCCAGATTTTCATTTGATGGACCAATTTTAGTTTTCACCGTGGTGCTATTATCAGCCTGAAAAACAATCCTTCTCTATGCCAAATGTGGCCCTCACTCCAATTGCTACTAGGATTGGCAGACATGACAGGAATCTCATGTTCTGACTTAATTCCAGCATTCCCTGGTGATTCAGTTACTTGGAAAAATATGTTCCATTTGAAATCAGGCACTGGCCATGGTAGTGTGTATTTGTGTAACAACTTTCAACCTGAAAGATCCCAGCTTATGTTCCCTGAGATATGATACTGGATCACATCCTCATTGACGCTGCTGTTAAGGTGTGGTCTGTGACGCTTCCACCTGTGGTGGAACTGCCAGCAACCAGTTTTTCACTGCAGTCGTTAGGGCTGGAACACAGCAAGAATGTGAGACTACACAGCAGTTTAGGACAGGAAGTAGAAGCCTTCTGAAGGCAGACAGAGTAGTCAAAGGATGAAGTCTCCCTCCCCTCTCTGTTTGATGACTGCAAGATGTTCCTCAGCAATGAGGCGTGATGAAAACTGCTGTTTTATCTCATCCAAAGTCAGCAGTTTTCCACTTCCTTTAATGGGATTGTAGGGCTGTCTTAAACACTTTTAAAATAAAAACCTAAATTTCTTGATCTTACTTAGCGTTCTTCAAAAAGTGGAGTCAACCAGAGGTTCAAGGTTTGTTGGAAATGTGACCTTTGAAGAGTAGAGTCAGCTATAAAGGAGTAAGGCATTTTTCTTTCACAGCTAATAGGGCCGTGCTCTTCAGTGATTTCTTCAGTCCTCAGGCGTTCATTTTTTACATTTTTTTTACAGATGTGACCAGGATAGGAGATAGGGAAAGTGTTGAAAAAACAAAACACCACAATTCTCATATGTGAGTCTGATAGGAAAGTTTGTTCCTATGTTTCTTTGAGGCTGAATTTTCTTTCTGTTTTCTCGTATTTCTCAGCATGTTCAGTTGATTTGGGCATATGGAATAAGTTATGGAAGGCAACTTGAAGACACAAACTGAGAAATGAGGTATACGTGTTCATTTTTTAGCCAGCTCCAATATAGGCTGGGCATGTATCAATAGTATGTATTATGGGATTGGTCTTTATATTGCTTTAATGATTTTCCTCAGATATATAGGAAGAATGCCTCTTGTCAATTTTTATAAATAGTAATTTCCTTGTCAGCCTTTGGCTGTAAAAAATGCAAGCTTCTTCCATGCAAACTACTTGTATATTTGGGCATTTTGATGCATCCATTTATCCTGAGACTGACACCAACCTGAGGTAAAACATTAAAAGATTTACAGCAAATAATGCCTTTCTAAGTTGCTTAAATACTTATGCTCTGAATTGTACAGTTTGCAAGGACTGGCAACACACGGACAAAAAGTATAATTTGTGTCATGTGGAAACTTAGCTGCTCTTAGAATCAGCTGTAGTGAAGCTGGAAAATATGATAATGATATTTTTGTAACACAGCTAATACAGGGTCAGCTCAGGTGGCACCATGCTTTGGCGCACAGTGCCCAGAAACACACCTTGCCAAGTAGTACAGGGCCTGATCTTATTGCTGGAAATTAGAGGAAAATCATAGCAGAGCTAATTCCAGTTCTGTTGATATCTCTCTATTTTATCCACACACCCCTGGCACTATGTCAAAGAGTACCTTTTAGTTGTGAGCCGTCATGGAGCTAGATCAGAGCTGTGAGCTGGTGGGGGGGGATCTTCAAAAATCTTTCAAGACCTGAGGGAGATGATGTTGGTCACTTGTTAGTAATTGAACTTACATTGTATCTTCAGGTGGTCTTCACATTGTGTCTTCAGGAGCTTATTTGCAAGTTAATATAAATAGTCTGTTTCTCTGCTTCCTAAGAAATTCAGACTGGCTGTTCACAAAGAGAATAAATAATTTTCCATAAAGTCACAGAGTGACTTTGGGAGACTTTGCACATTCCTTACACAAAGCAAAATCCCAGTGAAGTGGTGGGAGTTTTGTTGGAGGGCTACAGAATCAAGTCTTTGTGTGTCCAAGTCCAAAGCAGCCAGTAGTTGGATGCTAGTGCACAAAGTTGTATAGAAGTCAGCATAGCACACTCTGTACCAGCCAGAAGCCTTGACCCATAGTGCTGTTGTTACAGTCCTTGCTGGATTATGTAGACTATGCCTAGTATAGTCCCAATCTCCTATCCCTGCATCCAAAACCTTTGGGGGTTTTTTGCTACACTTGGGAGAGATTTCTGCACAGCAGTCTATTTATTTGTATTTTATTTGGACTGGGTAACCTGAAGGAGGTTTGCTTCTGAGTACGGAGAACCATGTTAGAGAGACATGTTAGCTTCCAGCTAACAAATATGTTGCTTGTCTTTGCTAAAACCACATCCCCAGCTACTCGCTAAAAGGCCCTTTTTATCAAAAGTATTGCGAACATGTGAGCTGTCAGCAGTCCTGCTTTTCTCTAACATGAACCAGGAGCCTGAATGGCAGATCAAATATGGACTGTGGCACTGTTGTCTACCCCTCTCTCATGCACGCTGCTGTTACTCTCAGATCCAGTACCTCCTCATAACTTTAGAATATTTAGGAAAGGTGCTCCCTGAAAGGTTGCCAACACATGGCCTATGTAGTAAATTTTATGGTGTTGAGTAAACAAAGGCATGGCCACAAGATTTGCAGGATTCTATAGGACGAAGATTTTTTATATTATTTTCTGTTTTATTGTTGTGATTGCCATTTTAGGTGAGCTATGAAGAAAATAATAAGACTTTAAAACGTTCTTCTATGGAACGTTATATTTACAGCTTTTGGTCCTTCTCTATTTGTCTTTTGTGGGATGTTGAAAAGCATTTTCCAGTGCTTCTAGAAGACTCGAAGCCCTGTGACTTGTCTTTTCTGAGGTTTCTTTTTGTCTCCATGCTGCACAAGATCATCAGATTAGTCATTTCTTTTTCATATAACATGATTATGAAGAAAGAATTCCGAAGAATTCAGTGTACTGCTGATGCCAGAGATGCAGATGAGACAAGTGATAGAGTGTAGATGAGCCTACAGGTTAGGTAGACTAACCTTGTTCTTTTTCATGCATCATTAAAACTGTTGTATTTTTATCATGTAAGCCTTGTCATTGACTTTAAATTGAAAAGAGGTCTCTGTAAAAAGTAGAGTGTTTGGAAGGGCTGGGAGGAAGAAGCTCCTCCAAGCAGGATGCTGAGAGTACAGTTTTCAAGCAGGATGGAAACTGTAGGCTTCTCACCTCCTCTCCTTTGTAGGCAGCACTTAGTTAATGTAATGGGTTTATGTGGCAAGCTTTTGGTAGCAGGGGGCCATAGGGGTGGCTTCTGTGAGAAGAATCCAGGAGCTGCCCCATGTTAAGTAAGGGTCCTGCTGCTGGCCAGAGCTGGGCCAATAAGCAATGTTGTTAGCACCTCTGTGAAAGCATATTTAAGACGGGAAAAAAAGTGCTGGGAACAGCAGCTGGGAGAGAGAGAGCAGTGAGGAACAGCCTTGCAGGCACCAAGGTCGGTGAAGAAGGAAGGGTAGAGGTGCTCCAGGCACCAGAGCAGAAGTCCCCTGCGGCCTGTGGTGAGGACCATGGAGGAGCAGGCTGTCCCCCTGCAGCCCATGGAGTACCACGGTGGAGCAGGGTTCCACGCTGCAGCCCGTGGAGGAGACCACAGTGGAGCAGGTGGATCTGCCCTGAAGGAGGATGTGGCCTGTGGAGGACCCCTGCTGGAGCAGACTCTGGGCTGGAGCTGTAGCCTATGGATAGGAGCCCATGCAGGAGCAGGGGGCCTGGCAGGAGCTGCTGCCTGTGGGGGACCCACATTGGAGCAGTTTGCTCCTGAGGGATGGACCCTGTGGTACGAACCCATATCTGGAGCAGTTCTTAAAGAGCTGCTGCCTGTGGGAAGCCCACACCGGATCAGTTCGGGAAGGACAGCATCCCATGGGAGGGACCCCATGTGGAGCAGGGGCAGAGAGTGACCGAGAAGGAGCGGCGGAGACGAAGCACGATAGACTGACTGCAGCCCACATTCCCCCATTCCCCTGCACCACTCAGGGGGAGGAGGTGGAAGAGGGTGGATGGGGGGGGAAGGTGCTTTTGGTTTCTTTCCTTTGTTTCTCACTTTTCTAGCTAGTTAGTAATAAGCAATAAATCTTCCCACCTCCCTATGCTGAGTCTGTTTTGCCCATCGCGATAATTGTTGAGTGATCTCCCCGTCCTTATCTCAACCCTTGAGCCCTTTGCATTGTATTTTCTCACCTTTTCCTTTGAGGAGTGGCAATGAGAGAGCGGCCATGGTGGAACTCGGCTGCCCACCCGAGTAAAACCACCACAAAGACCAAGCTACCTCTGTCTCGTGGGCTGTTGAGACTAAGTTAAACGATATGAAGGGGCATGGAACTTGTATCCATAGCTGCTATGATGGAGCGAAGTAGCTCTGCACTTTTGGCACACAAGGAAAAGATCTAATTTATCTTACTGAAATCATTGCAGCTTCTGCTGTCTATAGTACAGGCAACTGGGAGGTCAGATGCCTGCAAGCAGTGTTTCCATCGCAGTGTATTTATATGTTTTGGTGATGGGCAAACCTAACATCATGTGGGCTGAATCCAGCCTTGTACTCAGTTCCCTCAAGTTTGGCTGCCTGAGCTGCGTGACCTGTATTGAGATACCTGAGAATCTGCCATTTGCAACAAGTCACTGAATGCTCTGCTGAGTTGATTACACTGTTCTGTGAATCTTAGTGGCATACTCGAAAACACTTTTAACCTCCTATTTGACGTTGTTGACCAAAGAAGGGCTTAGGAAAACAAAATTTTCCTTGCTAAAAACTCGATTTCTTAATGGGTTTCTACTGGTTACAATCCATGTAACATTTGGTCCCTTTTGCTGCTGGGGAGATCTGCTATAAGTAGCTTAGGCAGAACTGCATTGCCTGCAGATTAAAACACACACACAAACATAAGGTTTTTAGGTGACCTCATCAAAAAAACCTACGGAGATGCGTTTTGTTTTTTGTTTGTTTGTTTTTGTTTTGGTTTTTTTTTAATGCATTAAAGCCATCTGCATCTTCCCTAGCAATGACAGTGGAACATTCCTTTAGCTATTACATGAGGCAGAATCTCCTTTAAAAAGTGTTAGAATGTGCAGTTGTTCCAGACATCTGAACTGCTGGGAAAAAAAAAAAAGTAGAAGCACTGTGCATTTTTATTTTTCTTTTTTTAAATCTAAATGCTCTGGATTTGTGAGGTCAAAAGTGCTTGGACTTTTGTGAAGAGCAGGTCATTTGTAATTAAAGAAAGATATGAGTGCAGATACCACTAGAATGAAAACACTAACACAAATGTTTTGATAAAGCCTGTGGAAAATTCCTGTGAAATATTGCAGTAAAATCCTTTCTGTTGTGCTCTTGGAGTCTGTCAGCAATCAATAGGTTGATACAATGGAATATGTTAATGCACTGAAATCCAGTTATTAAAACAGGATTAGATGGTACTCTCTCTGGAAGACTGTAGCACTCTGCTTCGGTTTTTGATCATCAGACAGTCCCAGGATCTCAGGGTTAATTTTAAATATCATCTTTTGCCACTGTTCATTAATAATTGCAAATAGCTATGTTAAAAAAAAAAAAAAAAGAAAAAAAAAAAGAAACAAAAGAGGTTTCGGATGTCACAGCCTGTATTCCAGGAAAGCCTGCCAAGTCTCCAGAAAACTGAACTTAGTAACTGAAACTATTAAAATCATAAAGTTTTATAGAAATTAATTTTATTATGCTTTCATCCTAGGATATTTAATAGAACATTACACATAGCACGTCATACTTTTCAGGCTTTATCTGCTTGGTCATTGTCTGCATAACTAGCAGCATTTTTTGCAGCAGATCCTTTTTATCAAGGTCTAGTGGTGTGGCTCTCTGAAATGTTCACTGTGCAACTCAGGAATCTGTGATATGCACTAGGTCTATGCAGTCATGTGTTTTCACCCCCCTAAATCGGGAAAACACTGTGCTGCCACAGAGATGTTCTTCATTCTACTAAATCCGGAAGAGAGTAACAAATAAACCAACTTCTTGTGGGACTGCAGATGGAGTGTAACACACATTTTTTTAATAGTAGTTAAACAAAAGGAATGAAATAGCTTTCCCAAAGCATTGCTCTTGGTCTGACTGCTAGGACTTCAGTTAATGCTTTCCTTTTGTGGAAGGCTAGAGGACAAGAAAGGACACAGTCTCCTGCGGTAAAGTAAAATTCACCCTTTTAGCAGTTATCTCTGAAAGTTAAAAGTAAAGGAACAGGCATTTTTCCATAGTAAATTCAAAAGCAGCGGTGTAATAAAAAGAACAATAAAATTATAACCGAGAGAGAGAGTCTGGGTGACTAGAGCAATTGGCACAGGATCCAGATTCGTGAATTCTCTTCTCTCTCTGAATAATGACATTGGTGGTCATTTAGAGCAAATCCTTTCCTTAGCACGTTGCCCATGTGAAAAGAGCTGGCAGGATACTAAACTGTATTGAAGCACAAACTCTCTCTGAGGTCTTAGTTTCATCAATACATCTTTTTGTCCTGCTTAATGGGGTGTGAGAAGTGGATATTGCTCACTTCCAGTGCAGACAGGTGTTTCTATGACAAAATGTAATAAAAGCAGAAAGGAGGGTAACTGGTTTTGGACCTTTAGTTCCCTGCAGCACCATGCTGATAGAGCTATCTGCCACCAGTGCCAAAAATGGCATTGACCTGGCTGTTCTGAGCAAGCCTCGTGTCACTAAGACCATGCAAATATTTGGGAGCATTGCTAGGAAAGCAGGTAGTGGCATCACTGTGTCTACTCATTCTTGTTCCTGCAGTCTCCTTGCATCTCCTCACATAAATTCATGGAAAATATTTCAGCCGGATCAACTACTTCATCAGGTTTAACTTGTGGTTGCCTAGTAGCTGGATTTACACTGTGAAGAAGCTGCAAAAAAGAGCATCTGAGCCACGATAATGTGGGTTGCTTCATCTGGCAGTTCTGGAAAACCAAAAGCAGAGCCATAATTTATGCCATGGCATGCTGTGCTGTATTCAACTTCTGCACAAGTGTTTTGGAAAAGATGTTCTTCATTAGACCTAGCACCGTGGCATGGTGTGACTTCTTCCTGTTTCCCAAGTTGCCGCTATCTTAAGCAGTCTGGTAGAGTGCAGCTGTGGCACACTAGTTTTTCCTTGCAGTGATGAGTGCCTCAAGTGAGGGGGTGACTTGCTTCCTACTCTGTGCAATCCTGAAAATGTGGAACTCGTTCCCTCTGGAGTTATGAAATGTGGACAGATTCCTCTTTTTTACAGTGGAAAAGCATGAAATCATAGCCACATTGGCTGGAGTTATTATTCATTTAACAGTTAAACTTCCATTATGTTTTACTGTTTGCTACATGCCATTTTTATGTGCTTCAGTTTTATGCATTTTGCAGTTAACTGTTTGAAAGGAGGAAGAAGTGATTTACCAGGACTGTGCCTTTCTCCCCACTAATTCTGTGCTTTTCTTGTTGCTAGGATGATATTTGTTTCACATTGCATGTGGGCACATAGTAAAACATAAATATATTAAATTTTACTGTCTGATTCATAGAGACCCCTAGAAAAAAGAAGACTCTTCATGTGCTGTGATATATCATCCCTATATGTGGGTATAACCAGAGCTGTAAGTACTGTTACGTGTTGGTTTGGAACAGAAATTACTGAGGCTTGTTCTGCTTCACTGTTACTGTTCAAAAATGCTTAAGGCATAGTGTTTGCTTTTTAAAGCAGTAGCCTTTTTATGTGTTAGTTTGAAAAACTGAAAATAAAAAATAAAACCTGCTGATACTTGCCATTCTCTGAAATCAAGAACAGCCTTTCTGTTAGTTTAATTAACCTTGGTCTGTGCCTGTTGTCTTCTACTTATTACTGTTCATCAGGAAAGGTTTTCTTAATCATGTCTGCTTTGGTTTAACCAGGAAATTTGTTCTTGTTTTGCAGTAGTTTTATGCTGCATGGTGAAGTTCTCTGCACAAGCCCTGTTCTGAAGGAAGCTGTACAAAAGCAGGTAGGTATGGCACTATTGTTTTGAGTGTTAGCCTGAGTTTGTTATTTGGTCCAGTTGAACATAAGCTCACGCTGAAGTGTGTGGACTCATCTTGCAGGAACTACTGGCTCATCTGGTATGGTCCCTCACTTGAAGTTCATACCAGAAGCCTTGGTAGCAGTAGCTTTTAGTTAGGTAAATTAAGACTGCCTAAGGATCAGCAGGAAATAAGAAAAAAAAGGCACAGGGTATGTCTTCCTTAGCCAACCCATGCAGGTGGCAAATGTGGTGTGGATGGCTTTGTTCCCAAAAACCCCCAAACAGCTGGAAGGGGAGACTGGTTCATGTGGTGGCTGCTGTCCAAGTGGCAGAGGGAAAATGTCTGGGTGGTGAGTGGTACATGGCTATGGGACTCATTCACCCCCTTCGCTTCTCAGGCAGAAATGGGGGGCTGTACACAGAAGGGAGGCAGCATAGTCTCTATCTGAGGTGTGGGTGAAATAACTGTAGCAGTATTCCTCCACAGGGACTGGAAATGGTTACTGGAGGTATTTGAGGCAGAGCTTTTGCAGGAATAATACAATTTTAGCAAACCAAAAATCATGAGTGTGTGTGCACCACCATAATACATTCACAACTAATAGAGTCCAGTGTATAGATCTAATTTCTCTACAGCAAATATCACTTTAATAAGATGAGTACAGCATGGCACAAGCTACAGAAGTGATCAATGCAGCTAATTCCAGACTACTAGCAATATTGCTTGTACTTGTGCAGTTTTTATCTGGTGAAAATGTAACCGGATAAACCTCTTCTTACTTAACGTACTATATGTGGTTATTATTTTATGTAACTAGAATGATTTTGGAAAATAAGGTTGTATCTCTACTTGACTTGGTATCTTGTTTCCTCTCTGTAAAGGTTTTTTTGGCCCTGTGATGAGTACTTGTTAGACTGTTACAATGAAATTGAAGAGTAATCATACAGTTTTTTAGAAGGAGCAACTTATTTTTGGATCTCTGTTTTAGAGATCCCACTTTGGAATCTCAAAGCCTGAAGGATTCAGGCTTTCAATGGTGTCTCCCCAGTTGAAATAGAGACATAGTATCCCTAAAAATTGGGCCAATTCAAAATCACACTGATAAATTCTATGAAAAAATAAACAGAATGCGTTTTATTAGAGCCTGCCTAATATCTTCCATTTATCTCCATGGTAATTTGTAATGAAAACAAGTTAAGCTTAAGTCAGCGATGCACACTCACAGCAAAGAAGGTATCCTGGGCTGTGTTAGGAATAGCATCACCAGCACAGTGATGGAGGTGCAAAGCGAGATACATAAAATTCTGTTTAAACAAATAAAAAATGATGTTGAGTGTAGTTGAGCATTCTCACAACAGGTTGTTTCAAGAGTGTGGAGTCTCCATCGTAATACATGGTTCAAAACCTGACTGCGCGTGGTCCTGAGCTACAGGCTCTAGTTGATCCTCCTTTGAGCAGAGACTGGATGGCCTGCATTGGTCCATTTCAACCACACTGATCTGGCAGTTCTGTTCATTAGAATTGGGCTTGGGCAGTGCTGCATTCATCTGATATTAATGACAATTATTTAGCTGTAAATATCTTCCTAAGTGAATGTTTTGTAAAGTACAGCCTATGTTTTTTTATTTTTTTATATATTTTTTTTATTTATAAGTTAAATTGAAGTTAGTAGAAACGGGCTTTCAAAAAAGGTACAACGCAGCTTGTTGTAAGACATCTGAAATTAACTGTCTTTTAGTATCAATTGTGCCTGGTAAATCGTTTGGGATTCAGTCTATGAAAAAAAAAACCAACGATGGCAGAATTTTATTTATTTATTTATTTAAAATAAATGGCTAGCAGACTACTTCTGCTTGGTCAGAAGTCAAGGAGTTCTCTCTATAGAGGTCTTGTGTGTCTGAAACTTCACGCTGGATAGCTACAGTTTCCAGTTCAGGACAATCCTAACTGTGGTGCAGAAAATCCAGAGGAGACTATGAGTGTCCTGGAGCACTGCTAAGTAACGTTGTTCGAAGGGCAGCTGGTCAATCGGTCATTCATGCGCTGGGAATGAGGGGAGGGAGCGGGAAGGTAGGCAGATTTGATTTAAATGTCAGATTGTTTTGAAACATAGTCTGCACAGTATGTAGGTCAGCGCTAAAGGGATAGACTGTATCTGCAAAGGTGCTGAGAATGATTAATTTCCCTGGACAGAATTCTGTTTTTTTTGTGTTTTTTTTTTTTCTTTTTTTCTTTTCAGTGTGCTCTAAAGTAAAGCTGCACATTCTCATTCATGATGGGCTCGGATTTCAGACAGTCTGCCCAAAGGGGAAATTTATCCTGGCAACTGCTGAAAGGGAAACTCTTGTGGATTGGCACCAGTTTCTGCATAAAATATATATATATAATTTTTTTCTGCATTTAGGGTAGCTTTTCAAGGATTGTTTATTTACATTTCCTTCTGTGCTCTCTAACTATTTGCATCAGTGAGAGTTGATACTTGTGTGCTTTCTAGCAGCTGCCAGGCACCATGTAAGATGTGTATTAGGCTCCTTTCACTCCCTGAGGACACAATACCTGTATTCCTGCGGAAAATTGCACCTACAGTGCTGAGTGCTTACTTGTGAGTGGATAGTCCTGCTAACGTCTTTATCTAAAGGGCCCCATTGCTTAAGAGACAATTTTTTACTCGTCAAATTTATGCCAGTGATTTTGTTGCTTTATAGCTGTGAAATCATGTGGGAGTCAAGACTTCCTTTTGGAGTGGATGTGAGTTGAGAAGGTTGGCTCTTCTAAAGCACAAGGGGCAGATTATGTCGAATTTCTGTAGCAGTCCTGACCAGAGGAACGCCCTGGAGCTGTATCATGCCTTCAGGGGAAGCTTTTTTAGGGAGGTTATGCTGGGCAGCTCTGGCTTTAAGATCGGTTGTTCTCCATGAGTTTCCTGCTTCTTCCCCCAGCCTCACAGTGAGTAAGTGGGAGCGTATAGCTCTGTAACATCCACTTCTGCAACTGACCTGAGCCGTGGGCTCACCAGATGAACAGACAGCTTTTTAGGGAGAGCCATGCATGCAATGGGGTGAGAAGGCTAGGTTTGGTCTCTTCCAACCCATATTTCCTTGACTCAGATCTTGAAAATACTTGTATTGAGATTTTTTTCAGTTAAGGTTAATTTATTATCTTTGTTTTGCTACTTTGTTTGGTGCTCACATATGCAAGAATAGATTTGTAAAACAGATTCTGAGATTATTGCATAGTCCATCTTCTGCTTTATGGATGAATAGTGGTCCTTAAATTGTAACAAAGGAACATTTCTCGAGGTCTTGGGTTTTTACTGTGATTGCCAAGATGGCTGAAAACAAGGCCTGCATTGGCTGCTCTTCATTCTTTCCTATACTGTCAAATACACACAGAGTCCCTGATAGATGAGAAGCAGGTGGAAGGGTTACGCACAGAGAAGACACTGGATGTATTCTACGCACTATGCTGCTGAGATTAATTTAAGATGGCTTTGCTCAGTAATTATGTCAGATGTATTTTCTAGTGCAATTTGGCAAGTTTCTCTGAATGCTTCTCTTGGTGCATGCATGCATAACTTGTATATACTACGTATTTTCAAAGGGTACAGCTTTATACTTCAAATGAAGGCTTGCGAAAGGTGCTATTTACTGAGTAAAATGTGTTTTCCTGGAATCCTGATGGACTGATTTATTGCTTCTGCAGTTTTTTCTGGAAGCTACCACATCGTGGAATTGTGCCTTCTGGGTCAGAGATGAAAGGAGCTGGCCAGTAAGTTTGAAGCTGAAACATTTTTTTCCAAAGGTACAGTAAGATTTTAGCTGTTGTGTTGAAATGCACTGTTTTGCCTGGTCAGTTAAGACTACTAATTCATATTTCTGCAATAAAGAGAATACTTGGATTCTGTGTTGCAGGACATCTTTGGTTGCTGATGGATTTTTGAAGAGTCTGAGTCAAAAAGTACTCTATTTTCCTACTGACCTCTTTTTCATGAATCGTGAAAAAAAGCATGGTCTGTGATTTTCATCTCTAAGAGTACCCTAAAGAGTGTAGGTGTATGTGTTTGTCCTAAATTTGTTCATGGACTAGTCAAAACTGACAAATTATGAGTCATGTGAAACTGGCCAGATGCTTGTTTTTGGATGGTTGAAATTTTAAAGGAAAAATAATGCAGATATCTTAATATTATGTGACCTCTGAATATTGTCAACATAATTAGAAATCCTTTTGGTAATCTTAGTAGTCCACAGGAGAGTAAGCATTACCATATCAGTTCAGTGGTTCTCCTTCTGCAGTATGACAACTTCATTATTATAATGTTCGTTGTTGAAATCATTCCCAAATCTTGCGATCTTGAAGAGATGAGAGAAACAGGGGAAGTGCATGCCCTGATAATAACTTTTCTATGGTATAAGTTTAGGAGGTAATTTATTTTCACAGTCCAATGCAATACAGTATTACTTCTATTTATTTATTTTTTAATCTTGTCTCAGCAGTGGCAAACACTGTCCTGGGGAGGAGAAAACATTGCAGAAGGCTTCAGCTGAATGTGAATGGTTTAGTCAAAGTATAGTCTGCTGGACTTTGCTTAAGCAAAAAGCAATCATTCTGCTTGTAAATGTAAGAACACAGAGAAGGAAGAAAATTTGCCAAGTAAGAAAGCATTATGGGCCATTAGCAAATTAAGGAATGTGTATCCTCTACCGTGAAGTTATTGCTGCACATAAAGATCTGAAACTGTTCTGCTCTTGCGTTGTGATATTAGCCAACATGAGGTGACCACTGCGAAGAGGGTTCAGAAATGTGCAAGAGATGAAAATTCCCTGCAATATATTTTATACAGTAAAAACATACAGGTTTTGTTGTTGTTGTTTGTTTGTTTGTTTGTTTGTTTTCTCATGGATGTTGCAATGTTGTCAAACCCAGTAAGTCAAATATCATTTTTCTACTGGGGAAGAATACAAACAAAATTGCTCACATAGTAATAATGACTGACATTCTTTATGTTGTATGCTGAAAGGACACCATTAGGAGGGGCTAAGATGTGATGACCCATACAGATCTTTATAGAGGACCAAAAAGGAATTCCTGGGAGATGTGTATCAGCCCTTGAAATATGTCCTGCATATGACCCTGAGTCCATCTGTGGTTGTGAATAGGTTGGTAAGGCCTTAGTCTTCCACCCAGTAGCTAGGCCTTCACACCAGAAACATTAAAATCTTTGAGCTTGATATTGGCATTTGGCATCTATAGCGTCAGCTGAATTCACATTCTCATTGGTTTTATAATTCTATATTATTTTCTAATGGCTGTCTGCATTCACAGTGGGTGAAGAATGGGCAAGGACCCTTTGCTGGCTCTAATGGAAGCTATTGCTCTTGGTGGCAGGCATAAAATGGGCAAATCTGTCTGTTTGAGTTGTGGATAAGTAAGTCCGATCAGCTGCTACTGGTGCTCTAGGCATTTCACCATTAAAAATGTTGTATGTCTCTTTATTTGTCCACTAAGTCAACTTAGTAATTCTAAAAGCAAAGCCAATTACTACGGAGTTTCACTTATTAAGCTTTTTCATTGGTGTGTTTTTCACTGACACTCTTTAGCTAAGGCAAAGGTTATTATTTTTAATAATTATCCCTAACTAATTTTGCATATGGGAAGTGTATAACAAAGAATATGTCCTTCAACATCTTTGCTGTAGAATTAAACAAGTTAAAAATAATTCTTGGAAGATAGTCTAATATTCCTTTGTCCTTGAAGTCTTAAAGTATTATCAAAAATAAAGTAAAACCAAAATCAATTTATAGATGAAAATCCTAGGAATCTGCCTGCCTGGTCCCTACTACTTAACAAGATCTTAATTTTCAAAGATTAAAGCTGTGATACTGAGACAGCAGCCTCTCTTGGAAACCAGTGCTTTTTGTTTGGAAGATACTAGGCTTATCTCTGGATATGTGGTTTTAAATCCCAGCACTGTTCAATGCCTCCAACTCTGCTGCTAACTCAGTAAGCAGAGGAAAGAGTTTGCAGGGCCAAAGGAGATATAGGAGATATGTGTACACTCTGAAGTTGGAAGGCACCTTACCATTTGACAAATGGGCATAAGAGTGGTAAAAGAGAAAAGTTAAGGACAAATCAGCATCAGAAGTGTACTCTTCCTTATGATTTGCAGCTTTCTAGAGTTTTGGTTTCTAAGCCAAAAAATCAGGTTATTAATTATTAGAAAGTGAAACAAACAAATGCAGTATGGGATCTAAGTCTTAGCTAAGGCTCAGCTGTGGGCAGGAAATCATTACTTCCTGAGGAGATTTTGTCCAGTGAAATTGAGGTTCTATGGGAGCAACTCCAGAAGTGCCACGCTGGATATTGACAACTTAGAAAACATAGCAATTCTGACACCTGAGGGGGAATAGTTCAGATGCTTGTTTTAATAAAATATAAATAATGTGAAAATCTTAATAAAATCAAGCTGCGATACTAATTCCATTGCTTAAGTGTAGCATTTTTAGGATTCATATGAAAGGAAGAGGAAAAAGTATTGTTTCTCCTGTCTCCCTTCACTATACCTGTTCTTGGGTATCTTGCTAGATATCGTTCAGTAAAGGAGTCAGACTAGGCCCTCCAGGCAATTTGTGACAGCAGAAAACAGGGTTAACTTCCAGAAGATTTTTGTCTGTGTACTGCAAGGTCCTGGGCTATACCTGCACTACAAGTACAAGTGGGATTGAAGTGCTGGAGGCACCACAGTGAAGTCTGTGCTGCTATGTCCTCATTGTTAGTATTGTTTCTACTAACTGCAACTAACTGTGAGAATAAACAGTGGAGTTTGCTCTCCTTTCAGCAATCGGATCTTTGGGTATGCACTTTTAGATTTCTAAAATCTAGATATCAGCAGTAAAGGAAAGCAAAGCAAAACAAACAAACAAACAAAAACAAACAAACAAAACAAAACAAAAACAAGTTTCCTTCTTTCTCATGCAGCTTGGGGAAAGACCTGAATTCACACTGTTTGCCTGCAGTTTTGCCAAACCAGCATTATGTGCTGGCATTTGCAAGAGCTTCAGGCATCTGTAGTTGGTTCCAGCATTTTCAAATGGGCTTATGTAGGACAGCTAAATAAGATTCAGGTTTTTAAAAATGAGTTGTAACCCTTAATTTCCAGTGTGGTGCTCATTGCCACATCTTTAAACCAAACCTCTTGAAAACCTTTACTCTTGACAAGTATTTCAAGTAGGGGCAGAGCATTCTGAGGGCAGTTGCCTGTACTAAACTCAAAATTCAGGACAGTATGTCTCAAAAAGAAAGCAAGAGCAACACCTTCCAAGCAGTACCTTTCACATACAGTAGTAAGTGCTGGTTGTCCCAATTGCATGTGCTAACAGTTAAATTTTGATGCCTGGAATGGTGCATCGCTGTTTGCTGCGAAGCATTTGTTATTACTGAAGAACCCCTTCTGGCCCAGCCAATAACATTTTTGTGCCATATGAGTACCTCTACTTTCATATAAGTGCAGCACCCATTTAAAATTCTCTTCAAATCAATGGCTGTTAGAAAATACTAATTCTTCTCTCTAGGGTCATCAGTTTCTTTAACAGTTGGTATTTTTAATCTGGGCATTATATTCAGTAATGTAAACAGTCTTTGCCATATAGATTTTGTAATATAAGCCCTCTGTAATGTTTTTTATCTTGTTTGCTTCTGAATGCTCAAGCCCACGTTGTCCTATTTTGTGCCTCCCTCTTTCCTTGTGCCTTACCTGCTAGATTGCCTCAGGTAGGTGAGATTATGCCCCAGTTGCAGTTTAATTTTATAAAATACTGTTTTATATAATTATAAAATACACTGTTTACCCTAGGCACTTTAATGGTGCTTTTTTGTTGTTGTTGTTGCTCCAGATGGCTTTTTCTCTTCTACTCCTCTCTGATTAGCAACAGAAAATCTTCTTCTGTTCTTAATTGCTGTCTGCTTAGGTTTCAAAATGAAAAAATGGTATCCTGTGTAAGAATGCTTTATTTAAATCGATAAACATCAAAGTCGAAACATCCTTAACGTTATCCCTACACCAAATGCAATAAAAATCTCCTTCACCATGAACTTTGCTTCTACACAGAAAGAAAGAGCCCAATACCAAAAAGAGCTTACAAGAAGTATGTAAAGAACTCCCTCAGTTCATCACATTTCTTGCATCAGTTTATATACAATACTACTTCTGTTGACCAGAAATCGCTTCACAAGAAACTCTGCATCTAAGCAGAAGGAAAGAAAATGAGGGCTTTCGGTTTGACCAGTCTATAACCTACGGAGGGTGTATGGTAAGTATGTTATTGGAATTAAATATTTTAATATGATAGAATATAATTTGCAAATCATTTCTTCTGACCCACTAGAATCCTATTTTGCAGAATTTTTATTTTTGCCATTAAGGATACTTAAAGAAGTTTAACATGGAATGCTCTGTCAGTTTATATTAGACCTGCATTCAAAGTATTGTCATTCTGTTGATAGGTCTCGGAGCGTGATATATTTTCAGCTTGTTGAAAGTATTTATGGTAGGAACTAACACTACAGTGTTAAGGTAAAGAAATACGTCTGTCTTGAAGCATAGGTTGGAAGGAAAGAGATAGGGACAGGAACAGGTACTGGTAAATAGTTGAGTTTCGTGTGTTTGTCACCACTCAAATCACACCCAAATCCAAGTGCTTTATGATTTTAAATCAGAATTTTAAGAAGTCTGTATATGCTTTTAAAATTCCAGATTTCAGCTGAAACTCAAACTATTAAAACAGAATAAAAGAATCTGTATTGGAGAGATTGCCAGCCAGGCTGAAACAAAACCAGTACTGGAATTTTCACTTGAAAATCTGATCTTGCAAAACTGGTTTATGTATTTCCAGGCTATTAAAGTCTGGACAGCCTAAGATAAGCAACTGAACTCCACATATTTATTGCAGCTAAATCTTACTTGGAGAGCCTCACTCACACCACAGACAAGTTTCCCTTGTTAAGAGGCATGTACAGACTTGGGCTTTGCAGCGCTTGATCATGACTCCTGCCTGTCACATAATTCACAAAGATGCTTTTCCACAATGTTAACTGCCCAAAAGATATTCTCTTAAATAGTCATTTCCATTTTGATGGGGCAGTTCCTGACTTCTGCACAGGCTGATGGCTTGAACTGAGTGATTTATCCATGCATACAAATTCATAAATATGCATGAACGCTTGCAAGATTAGAGCCAAAAAATTAAGAGTATATTTGTATACTGTATTTTCTGAAACTTGTTTAAAATCACATTTTTAAGCTCTCGGACACAGTACCAATTTAGATTAAACTGCCAGAACTTCAAGTCAGGTTACTTTGAAAAGGCTGTTATTTTTTGTTTGTTTGTTTTGCGTATACAGTCAGTAATTGATGTTTTCTCCAACAAACAACAACAACAACAAAGACATTGCTGTTTGAAAGCACTTAGTTTGCTTTTAAATTGTTACTTTATTTTTCAGTTAAGAAAGTAACTATTTATCTTGTTTTTTTCAGATAAGAGGGTTTTCTTGTTCTTAACAGTATCTGAACATAAATTTAACAGCAGTAAGTTCATCTTTTTTCAGAAACCAAAAGTAAATTCAGCTTTAGTAGTTTCATAACTAGAAATCTAGAACTGGTTTGTTTTTCCTGAATTTGAATATCCTCCAAACTGTAAGGGGAACGGTTCTACTAACAGTACAGACATATCTATCTGGGGAGGACAATAGGAAGCTACAGGCTTAAAATCACATCAGGGTTTGAGTGGAGGTTGTGAGGAAATGACTATTATTTTTTTTCTCATCAATGACTAACATACCCAAGAAGTCTGCATAGTTACTCTTTACCATTTTTAGTAAAAGAGGCTGAAAGGGAACACTGTGATGATCTTTTCTGATCTGCCGTTTCATTAAAAGAGGGAGAACTGCTTTGTGGATCTCATATTTTGGGAGACAGAAGTTCTTCTGGAATGAGATGCAATGCAGTGTGCTGGCTGCTTTCCTACATAATTGTCAGGAGAAGCAGAAGGAGAATTGTTTTGATCTTTATTGTAAGCTTTTGTGAGTTCATTAGGCCTAGAAACCCTCAACTCCACAGAGATAAGTACAGCAATAATTTAATAAGGCAGATGAGTGTGTGCATGTATGGTGTTTTTGTCCATGCTGGCAATATATTGCTCACCTTTTTTCTCAAAAGCATCAGTAGTCAGGATGGCACTTCTGCATTTGTGTAACTATAAGCAAACACTTAATTGTCACAGCTGTTTGTGGCAAATACCAGTATAAAGCATATTTTCCGGGTATTACATAGTTAAGATGGAGCTTCTTTTATTGCTTTCTGAATTTGGTCAAGGTTGTTTTTCCTTCATCTCCTGCCATTACCATGTGTTGAAGTTCTTGGAGAAGGTAGCAGTGTGGAAGCATGGCTAGCAAATCTGAGCAGAATTGATTTCATTTGTAAACTTTTCCAATGTGCCTTAGTCACTCAGTACTGAAACTTCAGCATTTTACAATTATGGAACATATTTGCCTGTCTCTTTGGGTTCCAGATGGGAACATTAAGAATATCTTTTGAATGAACACAACGGCTTGGAAGTGTCCCAGTTTTAGGGAGATGAGTGCTTCTGCAGGTATGCTAGTATTTTTGTCTGCCAGCATTTATAGGAGCAAATCAAACAGATTCAAACCTGATTCTTCACTTTCTTTGAAATCAGAAGTCATTCCCCTGAAATGAATGAAGAGCTGCAGAAACACAGAACAACTTGTTCTGGTGCTAAGGCTTTGGTGAGTGCTGCTTCATATAGAAATCCTGTGAAACCTCACCTGACAGGGCAGAGGCCCGTGCTGAGCAACTGTATGTCGTTTGTCAGGTATAGCACTTAAGGGATAAACTTGGTGTAACCCATGTTCTGGGTGTAAATTTATGTCTCACCACAGTACTTTGCAGTCTAGCTCAGTGCTCTTGCTTTTGGTTGGCAACTGCAGTGGTGTGCAAATGATTCCTTCCCCATTCTTACTGTTTAGCTGTTACTTAAGTTGTGTGTTTTTTCTTTTTTTTTTTTTCTTTCTTTTTTTCAGGAGTTCTGATTGCTCTGCTAAAGTGGCTATCTTGAAAAATTACAGAATTTGCCTTGTTTACATGGGGAAGCAGATCACAGTGGGTTTGGTGTGGCTTTTGTTCGCTTGCATAACCTCCAAAAATATTAAAACTGAAAAGAAGATGACAAATGATAGTCAAGTTCTTTTGACATAGGCAAGAATCTGCCTTTAAAGGAAACCAGCCAGAAAGCCCTAAGTTGTTATACTTTGAAAAATAAAAAATAAAAAATCATTGTGGAACTCACTTATAGTGAAGATCAGCTTTAACATACAGGGAGTTGTGAAGTGCAACTGCACTTATCTAAGCCTTGAAGGTATCTCTGGTTCAGACAAAAATACCGATTTTATTCACATAATTTAAGTAGGAATAATGTGATCTTGTTTGTAATTTTTCTTGAGGGTTTGCCTTTGAATCATTAGAAAGTTCCAGACAGGTACACCTCTCCAACCCGCCAGAGAACTGCAATTGTGTAGGAGTTACTGTGAGGCTACTGTGAAAGCAGTGGGCTTGCAGTTAGCGTTACTGGAAGGTGTGATCATTAGTTTCCTTTGGTTTACAACCAGGAATCAAGCATGAGGATTTGAGTCTGTGGTTTGAGGAGCTGGTAGTTGGACACAAATTTGGTTTGTATTCAGTTTGATCATCTCAACTTGCAAGAAACTCCATAGACAGGAAGCCACCAAATACTCTTTTTTAGCACCTGTTTTGTTTAGCAGAATTGCACTTGTAAGATCTCAGTGCTTGTTTCATACCCTGTCCATCTTTTCTTGCTGTCCTAAGTGATCAAGAGACCAGCTGGGGAGTCTTGTTTACAAAAAAACATGGGGAAAACTTGCAAAGGTTAACTAAGGCATTTTTAAATGATTGATATTTATGAACAGTAGAAGATAATGGGTGAGGACAGTTTTGAGTCTGTGTTCAATTGCCATACAAAAGAAGTCGTTAATGAGCAGCAAAGCTAATGAGTCCTGATTTCATAAAGATTTGTGTCCAATGTTATAGACATACACATGCAGTGGTCCCTCACAGATCCCTCCCACCACATTTTTCCTTTTTCATTTTACCCATATTGTTCCAGCACTGCATTGTTGAACATATTGTTGAACTTAGTGATATGGTTTAGTGGAGGACTTGTTAGTGTTAGGTCAGAGGTTGGACTAGGGGATCTTGGAGGTCTCTTCCAACCTAGACGATTCTGTGAAAACCCACAGCTTATTCTCAAAATTCTGCATGGCCATTCTGCCCTCTCACCTGCTTTTTCTCATACCAATATCCTACCACTTTGCTCCTTTTCAACATCTGTTGATCTGTTTTGCACTACCATCTAAGTGAGAGATGGCATATGCTATAGCTTATCTGGAAACTATCACTTGCCAACTGGCCTATCGGTCATTGTCATGCAGGATAAAAGTACCCAGCTTTGTTTTTCTTGGGGAATTAATAGGGTCTCTGCTGCATCAGCTGTTAATACAGGATGGTAGTATGATGCACAAGTGTTGTTTTTTTCTGGAAATGGGTCAAGAAAATAATGCATGGTTGGAAGTGTCCTGTTCAGGTTAAAAAATATTTATGTGTGCTCGAACTCAAACATGTACTTGAGCTCTCTTAGGGAAGAACTGATGGCTAAGCCCTGTCAAAGAATCTCAGGCCCTTTACTAGAACACAAGAGAACTTAGGGATTTGTTGGAAGAGACTTGCCCCCAGGACCATTTCTGAGCCGTAAGTGAATCCTGCATGGATGCCTTTTTCTTACCATTTGCAACAACAAAATATAGGGAATTCTGATTTCATCTCCACTGGCTTGTTGTAAATTAAGTCTTTCTCTTACAGGGAATCCATATGGTAAGCTCACACTTTGTGAAATAAACTCTGAGTTGTTGGGAAATATGACATGATAGGTAGTTCTTGCTCCCTTAGTGAGTATTCAGACACGGTCTTCAAGGCTGAAGCAAAGGCATATGAGCAAACTGGGTTACCTCTTAGCCAGTGCATCGTAGTTTTGCAAGAGTTAATGCTTTCACTAGCATCGTGATAGATATGGGTTAAGAAGTTTGCTGATGAACATGGGAAATCTTGCAATAAATGAAGTTATTTAGTCCAACGGAGATTAAATACTTTGCATTCTTTGCTTTAAATGAAGCAAAATCAGTGTGAAAAATCTCATTTTGAATGATGAATCCCGTAGTGCTTAATAACCACTTAAGTTTATCCAAAAATATATATATATTTTTTTCCTCCTAAAGGATTAGATTCTTGAGATACTGATCAGCAAGTGCAAGCATATTACATCGTTGTCTTTTGGGAATAACTATTCCATTTTTTTTGCTGCTCCATTCTGTAAAATGCTCTGTGAGAATGAAGCGGTTCCCTGAATTAAATCTTATTTTCTCTGACCTTTTTCCTGCTAAAGCACCCTATAAACTACAGAATAGATTTAAACAGAACAGAAGAAACAGAAAGCTCCACTTTTTTAACTCATATAAAATAAAATCCATGACTTGCTGTTTACATGGCAGTCAGAAATCTCATTTCTGATTATCAGCCAGTTTATAAGTGAACTGACATTTCTGTGGTGCAAATAACATTAAAAAAAATGCTATTAGGATTTTCCCTTGGCACCCATGAGATAAGCAGTTAGCTGTGTGTTGACAAACATATAGTGTGCACAGTTGCAAAGCTGTTTATTAATTGCATCACTGCATTGGTCTGTAGTAGTTTAAGGCTATCCTGTGTGTGTTGTTTTGCTACATTTGTTAATGAAGAGGCATCAGTGGGCTTCTTCGTTTGTTTGCTTCTCGTTTCTCGTGGTATCGTCTGAGCCTTCTGCATCTTGGAGTGTTTATTGCATGGAATCTGGCACTAATTTTTGGAGGCACTGTGTGTTAGGAATCCATATGCATGGCAGATGGCTCTCAGACAGGAGGGAGCTTTATATTTCAATGCATTGAAAGAGATGCTTGGCTATAGACTTCCTAGTAGTCTGGCGTTTCCACAGCAATAAAAGGAAACAGAAAACCGTGCTGGCATGAAGCACAGGTTACATGCCATTTCTGTTGGGTTTCTATATGGAATAATGAAATAGTCTATCAGAGAAGGGAGTGAGTGAGACTTCAGTCTGGCAGCTTCTTATTCACAGATAGTTTGCTCTCCTTATTGATGTTTTGATAACTGTTGGAATGGTTCACCATAAGGGGGATGTTTTTTCCTCTGTCTTACAGTCTTAAGATTAAGCTGTGCTCCAGCTCAGACAAGCCTGCTGTGTGGGTACCTGTCATGCATGTAATAGGCAGCTCTGTTCAGCTGCTAAAATGGCATGGTCAAGATTCAGCTCTTAATGAATTAATCATTGTTTACTGCAATGAATAGTCATTTCAATCAGCCATAAATTCAAGGAGATGCGGACGTATGCTGCAAGATGCAAACCTGTATATATACTCTATAATGATGTTCATATACTGTGGTTTGTATTTACATGTTGACACCGATGTGGTCTGCATCACAGGAGTCATCAGGAGTCTGCAGCCTGCTTTAAACTAGCCATAAACCTCAGTCCTGGAAATATTTTAAATATATTAAGAAAGTTAATGGCTATGCTGCGTGAGCCTGTCATTGTTTGAAGGGAAGTCCAGAATCTTACTCAGAGGTCACTGAAGTGAATGGGAAGCCCAAGACCTTCATCGGCAGTGACTTTTGTTGTTCTATCTGCAGTGATAGCTAGTGATAGATACTTGTGGTGTTGTGAAATTTGTTTGAAGCTTCAAAATGTTTTCCTAATGATAGAGTATCCACATCATGGAAATCACCCATTGTGTTTGGCAGTTGGAAGAGAGAAAAAGAGACAGCTAACTGGGCTTGTAATGTTACCTATTCTCCCTCCCCTCCTCTTTTGATGAATGTAGGGTAGGGTACAGCAGCAGCAAGGGTCAAGTTCATGCTGTCACATTGCAAGGCGCCAGGTTTCAGAGGTGTAAATCTGCCAAGTTTTATAAGTATCAGCTTGAACTTTAAAGTGCCTTCAGGCATGAGGAACTTAATATTATGATCTGTCTTAAAAAAAATGCAAATAAAGAACTGCATGTTCTTTTTTGGTGGTGAGCATCTCCAGACACAATTTTGTTTAGGATGTAGTTACTAAACTAATCCCCCTGCTGATACCAGGGATGTTAATGATGCCAAGAATGTTGTCTCTAGACAAAATCTGCATCAAGGTTTTTTGGCTGAACGTAGCTGTGATGCCATCTGCATAGAAGTGTCACACTAGGGT
Organism: Anser cygnoides; assembly: GCF_040182565.1. Taxonomy (NCBI): domain Eukaryota; kingdom Metazoa; phylum Chordata; class Aves; order Anseriformes; family Anatidae; genus Anser; species Anser cygnoides. The sequence goes on along the minus strand of NC_089876.1, from coordinate 30,217,950 downwards.
TGCTTTATTTTAAATTACCTCTTGTTAATGTGTCCTTGTAAACTGAACACATCAAGCAGGTACAAAACAGGTGTTGTCTCTTCCCCCGTAGTATCTTTATCATCTTTTGCTAGCAATGGATTTCATGGTAATACTGGGGGGTAGCTGTATTAGAAATCAAACTTTCAATGTTTTATCCAGCAGCAGAGTAAAATTTGATCAACGTGTGCTAGACTTCAAAATATTTAGTCTGTTTATTATACCAGTTGGTTGGAGCTGTAGTTTTAGAATGAAGAGCTATCTAAAACATACTGAAAGGAAATGGAATGTGGTCCAGAATGGTAGTTCCTTCATACATCTATCCATTGGGTGTCACTCTTCCCTCTGTTTGATTTATAACTTGTAGAAGACCTCATTAGAAAAACTGTCAGATTTCACCTTGCTCAGCTCTTAAAAAGGAAATATTTTTTCTTGGGTGCATGCTGTTGAGTAATGTTGATTTGAATATCTAGTACTGGGAACAGTAAAATAAATCAGAATCATAGTGAAAGTAGAAAAAATCATGACCAACTATTGATAGCTACCAATCAGTTCTATTAATCTTTCCAAGGACAGAACCCCTCATGTCAGTTGTTAATGAATTTTGCGTCAGAAAATAAGACTAGATGTGCTAGTTTGGGAAGGGATGATATTCCATAGCTGTGCAGTTAGATCCGAATAGTCAGACAAGAGCTTTCAGCAGCTCTCTCATTTGATTCCCATGAAAATATGGATCCTTTAATGTTTACGTATTAAAGTCACAATTCTTTGTTTAAAAGCCCAGGCTGCCTGAAGTCGAAAACAAAGAGCTTAAAACACTGGTTTCACTGCACAGTTTGGGATATATTGAGACACTCCACAATCAACTTTAAACTAGTAGCAACTTAACTCTTTGTTTTCTTTTGTGTAAGAAAATACAGATTTTTGAAAATATAAGAAGAGACTTCACATTTTTTAATGCAATGAAAGCTTACTTGAAGTTTGGAGAAATAGCCAGATGAGCATACCATTTTGAGAATCCTTGGTGAGGAAGAAAAAAAAAAAGCTATACTTTAATCCCCACTTTCTACATTGTTGGCACAAAAATATCACTTACAAAGATCAGATAGCAGTGCTATTAAGATGTACGTTTTCAGAATGTTTAGCATTCAGTGTGTTGCTAGAGTTATAGTCAGATAACAGTTCTTCTTTTAAAAGTTCTTTTGTTGTTGTCAGTGGTGGTGTCTTTAATCAAAAAGAGCTGGCGTTTATCCAAACCTCACAGCAAGAATGTTTCTGTACTAGATGAAGAGGGGAGAAAGGCTCTTCATCTACGTGTGTTTTTTTGTTTTGTTTTGTTTCTGTATGTTTGGAAATATTATTGAAATAAGACAGTTAATGTCATTGTCTGAATGTAGGCTGTCTGTGAATGCGGTAGCTCTGAATCAGAGCTAGGTCTTGGGGACAAAAAAAACTGTGCCAAGGCTATAGAGAAAATCTAATCTTTAATTTTTTATGCTCCATGCCAGGCATATGAAGATAAATATATACAAAAATATGGAAATTACTGTTATTTTACAAAAAGAGTTGTTGAGTGACTTTTCCCTGCAGGAAAAAAAAAAAAAGAAAAAAGAAAAAGAATGTCAGATATTAGACCTAGACAATATGCCATTTGGGTCATCTCATATGATTGTTCCAGCAGTCTTGCCTTGTTCTCAAGATACACGTATTGTAAATGATGTTGCAACCTCTTTGCTAGAGAAAATACTAGGCCTAGACTATACTGAATATGATTAAAGAAGATAGGTGAAGTTACAGTCCTGAAAGATGAAAACTCATGCAAGTCTTAAGTTCAAAGAAGCTAATAAGGCCCTTCCAAGGCCTGTGTGAATGATATAGATGCTATCATAAGAACACCTGAAGGGAAAGGTAAATAGTTATCTTCATTAGGAAATGTTAGTCCAAAAATGTGAGAGAATTTATCTATGATCATTTCTTCACTGGTAAATCCCAGTGATGTTCCTTGTATGTGTGCTGGTGTATGTGGATACATGTTTAAAAAAGAAAACCCCCACAAAAAAACCTTCTGCTGTAGTACTGTGCTGCTTGATAAATCTGACTCTTGTCATTCCTCGTAGCAATGCATAGATCCACCCAATCATGAAACCTCACTAAATAATACGTGACCAGTTTCAGCAAATCTTAATGTAAGTTTCTAAACATTCCACAAAAACATTCATGATGTTCTGAATGTTCAGGCTGCTCCATGGAAAATACAATTCTAAAGCTTTTGGCAAATTTCAAGCTATTTTTATTTTTGTTACATATATTATAAAGCTGTAATTTAGGAATTCACTCTGGATTAGATTTACATAAATATATTCAGTGAGAAATCATTCTGGAAATTACTGGTGAACAGGATTTCGAACAATTCCTGGTTTTGATAGACTTGGAAGCGTAACAGGAGTAACCTTTCTGGTTTCCTAAATTCCATTGTACTTCAAAAGAGCTTTTTGCCATTTTGGTTTGGCTTTTTTTGCTGACATGGGTTCCAGCTGTTAATTGATTTGAACTCTGTGTTCATCCTCAGGATTGATTCTGTTGTAGAGAGCTTGGAGAATTTATGTGCAAATTGATCTCCTCTTATCCTTTCAATTCAATAACACTAATATTACATTTAGTATTTATATAGCAGTCTCACAAAGGTCTCTCTGAGTTTGGCAGAAGTCTCTCCATTTATAGGCAGGTAAGTGAGGTACGCAAATTTAATGACCTGTCCAAAGTCGCCTAGCCTATAGTGAAGACAGCGTTTCCTGACACCCTGCCCCTATTGCAGCAGCCACAAAACTAAACATGTTGAATGGAGTCTTTATATATATGAAAAGATTATCTGTAACCTGTATTATTTCCAGAACTATGAAGTACAAGATATTGTATGAATGAATGCTTGACTATTTAGGCACAGCTCTGTTGTCATTATAGTGGCAGCTATTGAATGTTTTCAAATGGGAGGAGCAAGTGGATGAAAAACACATTTAGAAAAGTGTCTTCTGTGCAACTTCAGTACTGTACCGTGAATACCAGTATCATTTTTCGTGTGTACACTAATTTGCATACAAATTTTAAGGGACTCTATCCATTTCTGAAACAGCTAGAGAGGGAAGAACTGGGGAGCCTTGACAGAGCGGGAAGAGTTTATGGAGAAGAAAAGGAGAGAGGCTGCAGAGGAGGCTGGAGAGCTCCAGGGGAATTCCAGCTGGCCTGTGTTCTCCCCTTCCCAGCTTTTCTGTCTCCCTCTTGAAAAGTCCTTTCTTCTCAGGCAGCCATGAGAAGTGTAGTATTTTCTTCCCAATACACAGGATGGGAAGTTGGGCAAGGACAGCTTGAAAAGAAAGTGGTGTAGGAAGTCTTTTGCTTTGTTGTTTATTTGTTTGTTTGTTTATTTGTTTTGACATTTTAAGTAGTCATATGTTGGTAACTGATGTTTTAGAAGCTTAGGGCCAGCCATGGGTTGTATGAGTGTAGGTGTGAGCAGAAGGCAGGGAAGAGTGCTAGTACAAAAAAGAAGTCAGAGCCTATCCTGAAAAATGTGATAACTGCTAGTCTATAGAAGCTGTCTGTTCTGGCTTGGGGTGAGTGGATAAGCATTTAAGTCTAAGCAAACTAAATATTGTTTCCTTAGGAAAGTTTGTTTAACTAATACACTTAATTTGCCAATAGTTATCTTTACATCAGAGTTGTAGTCCTTTGTCTGATTGTTTCAAGATGTATTTTTTTCCAGCAAGGACTCTTAAATCTCAGGAGAATTCCTCTACACATCTGTTCTGGCTTCACTAGAGAAAGTGATGGGTAACTGCTGTGATACTGTAATTAGAGATGGCTGCTTGGTTAACTGTGGTTCCTCTGGGTCCACCTGGTACCATCTTTTTTCATGTGAGCTGTTAAATGCATCCAGTAAGGTAAGTCAATGCATCCATTCAACATTCTGAAATTGGATTCAGGCTTGTTTTCCTGCGACTTTTATAATTAATCAGAGTCTCAATTTGAAAAGCTTAGAATAGCATAGGAGTACTGAACTTCTCAAAATGCTCACATTCAGGGTGTAAGCATATACTTTAAGACAAAGCATATTAAAGAAATATTTTATACACTAGATACCCTCATATGTTAAGAAAGTGCCATTTAAAAAACAAATGGATTCTGTCAGAAAGGTCTGCATTGTCTTACCCCCAAACTCTGCGGATTTATAAATAGATTTCACCTGTGTGTAAATAAGAATAATGTCTATTCAGTGAAATTCAATCCAGAATGTTTCAGCAGAATTAAAGTAGCCTAAGGAAATCAGGTCAAGAATGACATGCAGCATTATGCTACTATCACCACAATTGGTTTGTTTTCGTTAAAAGCAGTTTCACCTATCCAGTCCCAAAGCTCTTTCATAAGACTGTGGTCATAATGCTGTTCTTGTGCGGTGGTTTAGTTTTATTTTATTTTACGTAGCTTTGAAATTTGGTCTGTCTAAAACCACACTATTTTCATTGCTTCTTTAGTGTGGATATAAATAAAGTGTTACAGTAGTGCTTAGAACAGTTTAGTTTATTTCTGAAAATGTAAAGCTCCCATTTGTAAGAGCTAATGTTTGTGCTCCTTTAAAGATATAGACTGTTAAGAACCTACTGATACTTTAGTTTATGTTGTAGAATCTGATTTCTTTAATGTAAAATCTTGGAAAATCATCACAGATGACATTCATGGATAGTACAGGTGCAATTAATTACGTGTATCCAATGAACATGATGTCAGTTGCCTCACAAAGGAAAAAATCCAAAATGCTCAGCGCTGACCTAATACTCCTGTTAAAACCACCAGCCTGCTGACCAGGTATTTGAGTTGTTGTTGTTCCTGTTGTAAAATTCTGTGATATTGGCTGTTACTCCTTCCTTCCATCCTTTTTCAAGAAGGTTCTGACCATTGCTTTTTGTGAAGTGCACAGTCTCGCTGATGTGTAAAGCACCGGTCTGGGATTATTTAGCAGACTGGGTTGTTCTTGGAATTTACAGGAAAATTAATTTCCTGAGTCCTGAGTAAGTGTAGATGAAAGCTAGATAGCAGCTCATCTCTGGATATTTTGGCTGGCAGATTTGGCTCCCAGACCCCTCAGTTCTCCCCAGGTCCTTTGTTTGGAGTCAGTCATATATCTCAGCCTGATCTAAATGTCCGTTCTCTTTTACCTACCTGGTTGATCTCAGTGGAAAGGAAATAATGAGCTCTTTTTCTACTGTTTTGTTGGGTTTGTTCACAAAGGACTTGTTAGATTTCCAGTGAACATGTAGGCATTTCAGTGGAGGCAGCTGGCTTTCCAGAAAGCTCTTTGCTCCATACTTCCTGCTGGATGTCGTTCTACTTTTTACATGGGACTGAGCATGCCTGAATAGCTGGCTGAGAAGTCTTCTCTCTACAGCTGGCTAGACCAGCACAGGGAAACGTTCATTCTTCCTTTGCGTTTTGGATGTTTTGAATGTGAGCTTTACCAAAAGCTGCGTTTTGAAGCTACTCTTCCTTTCTGCCTTCCAGATGTCCTTTCTCTGCACTCTTCTCTTTTTCAGGTTATTTTGAATGCTTTTGGACAGTCAGCCAGGATGGCCCTTCATAATAAAAATGCAGGGAATGGATGACAAGATCATCTAATTCTTTATGTTTCTGTTCCTTTCATTCCTTAAATTTTAAGTGCCTGCAGTGGCAAGAATTAAGTAAGAAGAGTAAGTTAATGTAGATGTTTCTTTTATGAAAACTTGGTGATGATGGGCTTTTGCTGTAGATTTCAGAACTGGACCTGAATCAAGCTCTGAACTTCGGCAAAGTTTGGTGATCATTAAGTTGGACTTGGGATCATGGGAGAATGCACGCAAGAATGCATGCAAGAAAAATTGGAGCTGTGTCTGGTGCGATTCAAGCAGTATGACTAAATAAGTGCGTTATTTACTTTGTGTATTCACATGTGCTTGTCACTTCTTTGCTTTGCTGGAGGAACAGGCACAGCTCCTTGACTTAAATGGAAATATGCTGTTTATGCCAGATCACCTTTGCTAATGCCAGTGGCCAATTTCTAGCATAAAGAAAGAAAAAATAATCTTCAACAATATCTCATTGTTGCTGCAGGTAGACGTCAGACTAAGGGGCAAAATCTATCACTGAGATGCCAAGTAAGGGAAGGTAGAATAACAGACTGTGTTACTGTGCTCTGAGGAGTCCGAGAGACTAACTTGGCTTCTTGTTCAGCCACAGCTGCTCTAAACTGGCAGTGAAGAGGAGGCTGCCTGGTCCTGCAGAGCTGAAAGCAAGTCCTCTGTGGACTCTGCAGAGCCACAATGGTGTCCTTGAGAAGTGTGTCGCTGAAAGAATGGCAGTAAAGGAGTTCTTCGCTTAGGGGGGATCATTTCTGTTGAGGAAGCTCCCCTTACTCCGCAGTTTGAGAGAGGAGGAAATTCTTAACAACTGGCCAAATCCTTTGCACAGGAAAGCAAGGTTTGTAGATGAAAGCACTGAGTTTTTACGCAGAATCTCTCAATAAGACTTGAAATACACAAGAGAAGCTGTGACATATGGGCCATGTTCCACATTTTCAGAGCATATTTCAGAATTAATTGAGCTGACAAAATTTTATGAAGAGCAGCTCCAGACTCTTTTCTTTTTGGCAACAGTCGGTTCTGGCTGCTGTCTAGCAGATGAACATGTTTTTCTGGTTTTATTTTGAGTTTGGCTCACGTGCTTACTGTGCAGATGATTAGAGGAGAGAATTACCTATACTCATTAACCAGGCTTACAATACTTGCAACAGTCAACAGCTTTTTAGCTTGTTGCCTGGACATCCTAAGAAGGCAGGGGGGCGGGGGTTGGGGTGGAGAATAGCAGCAAGACTAGATAGGGAGAGGGGGAGTGAAGCCTGGAATAGGATCCAGGCTGTGTTGTTGTTTGCAGCCAGTATAGATGGCTGTCCAGGATCCAGAGGGCTGAGGTCTAGTCTGTGGAGAATTCCAGCGTGGTTTAGTCTAGACTAAACATTTTTGGATGCATCGAGTCTGTCACTCTTGCTCAGGCTCCTCTGCCAGGGACTAATTGGAGCTGATGATCACCTACCCATGGGAATTGTGAATTCCATTTGGAAGGTGCTTTTTCTTTTTTCTTTCTTTCTTTTCTCTTTTTTTTCCTTTTTTTTTTTTTTTTAAGCATTTTACAGGTCTTGGCAGTAGGGTATTTTTGGCCTTCAAATTACAAAAATACTTTCAGCATAGATTCAGGTATAAATTCTAATATTCTCCAGAATCCATCATTTAAAAACGATACCAATTACAAACAAACAAAAATCTGACCCTCCTTCCAGTCTGGCTAACCAAATTTATGTTATACCCATTTCTTTTCAGACTTAAAAAGCTCTTTCCTTCCATCCTTGTAACATGGAATGTATTCTTTTATTCTTGTTTTGATAGGCATTTGTGATATGTTTCTCCCACAAAATTAGGATGTCATGGTAAAGCAGTACGGGTGGGATTTCCAAAGCACTCAACCTCAGCCTAGTCTTCCTCTCATTCAAGTCAGTGGGATCAGCGTTTGGCTCACACAGGGTGCTTTTGAAACCTTACTGTTACTCAGACAGTTTGTGTTTGTTCATTCATTTCTTATAATACACTTTGCATGAATTGACCTTGAATGCCTTTACTTCATACAGACTTCTCAGCATATATCACTGGACAGTGAACAAAACGAAGACAATATATAGTGTAATACAGTGAATTTTAGGAATTATTGCAGATTTGCTCCTAACTTGTATGAGGAGATCCAAAGCAACTTCTCTTCTCAACACATCTTCGACCTTATTAGGAAAGGTATAGGGAGAAATTCAAGGGGCAGATATTTTAAAAGCTGCCAAACAAGCACATTATTTTTTTGGGGTGGGAGAAATCATCAGATATGAAAAGGCAATCACTGTGAAAATAAAGTTGTTGTTTTTTAATGAGTTATTCTGTGTATACTTAAATAATGCTAATTTATAAACAAGGAGATTTTGTAAAAGCCACAATATTTTTGATAATACAGTTTTAATCAATGTACATTTCCCAAGTTTTATTTTTAAATGAAAAACAGATGCAAAAGTAGCAACTAGGGAGCTGATCAAACCTGAAAAAGAGCAACTTTGCAGAAAAGGTCTACTTATCCTATCAAGGTCTTCAGGCAACTCCTTCAAGAAATGGTATTTATAAGTGTAAGCCTTCCTCAGATTGGTATGAGAAAATTTGCTGTGTGGTTAGATGCTTGTATAACAGTAGTATTAAAGGTAACAAGAAATCACTCACTTTTAGTAAAAGATTAGATGGGTAAGTGTGATGTGGTGTTTGGGATCTTATGAAATCTGATGTTGCTCTTCTAAATTTCAGTAATTTTCCTTGAGATGATTCATCTTCCTGAAGTTGGTAAAAGTTTAAGTGCTTGGAGTTGTTTTTTCTTTAAAAAAAAAATGTTCATCACTGTTGCATATGTTATTATAAGAATCAGAAAGTCATCATCTTCTCTGTGTGGTGAAGTTCAGTTAAGTGCTGTTCCTGAACGACATAGCTCAACTGTCTGGATGGTGGGAAGAAATGCAGACTCCAAGGAAAATTCTCTATTACTCATGGTTCCATATTTTCTATGTTAAAGCCTATTTTGTCATTAATGGGTTAGTTCTGGATCCCATTTTGTTACGGCAAATTTATGACAGCTTTAAACATGACTCGTGCTCTTCTAACAGGAGTAAACGCTCCCTGAGGGGCACTGCAGCAAGTCTCCTTGCAGGCAGAGGTAATCTCCCTTCAAGCACCCTGACTTAGCAGAAGAACTTGTTATGGGACAGCACTAGCAGGGACTTTGTATATAAAAAGAGCTTTGCCAATAAGAACACTTTTTGTTCAAATTCCTGCTCCTCAGCTATAGGACCTACAGGCCAGTCCCCTAATGCTGCCAATCAGTTTCAGAGAAGGAGGTTTCCTGCTTCTGACCAAATGTCAATAATCTCTAGGATTCATTTTGAACAAGCTTTCAGGAGCAGTTGTAGCAAGACTTAAAATCACAAGGAGATAAAACTTGTATGTCCTAGACTGTTCTTGTTACACTCAGAGCCTCTAGAAGTCCTGAGATCTCCCGTGGTCATTGTGGATCTCCTGTAGTGATTTCTACAGGAGTCTTTAGAGCGGTCTGGCTCTCTCACAGAAATCTCCTGGAGGTAATGTTCCTGCTAACTCGCCTCAGTTGTACCCTCTCATTTCTTGGAAGGACTTCTGAGAAAGTGGCAGCTGACCGACTCTAACAGGATCAGCCCTCCTTCAGTTCTGTAACCACCAGCTAGTTGGTGGTTTGGGGAATTATTTGAGGCCAGGTAGATGAGGACTTGTGAGCAGCACAGTGTTCTTTGTTAGAGCGACTAGAGTTCTGAGTAGTCTTGCTCAATGCTGACTATCTGACTCTGTTGAAAAGGATGCGGGACATAGAGGGAGTGAAAGATTTTTCTTTTTCAGCTGGATGAACTAATTGCTTTCAGTGAGTCCCTGGTTTTGAGGGTTGGTTGCTCTGTCTCCCACAATGCCTTTTAAATGCAGAGTTTCACAAACTTAAACTTGCTCACCTTGTTTGTTCAGTTACTTTGCTAAGCCTCCAGCAGTGAACTTGAAATTAGAATGCTAATTGTGTTTACAGTGCTTAGCTAATTGTCTTCTTTCCCTGGGTCTTTCATGTAATAATGTGAGCCCTTGGTGTTCCTTCTGTACCCGAGGTGAGTGATTACGTTAGTTCCTCCAAATAAGCAGTGAGATACAAGGAGGATCTCTTGAAAACAGACATTAGCTCCAGTTCCTAGTGTCATCTGTCAGTCCAGACAGCAGTTCCTCTTGTGTCAACATGGGGCTCAGACCTGTGGGCTTTTGACTCACTTTTCATGGCCAGATTTCAAATGTCTGCATTTAACATGGAAGTCTGAGATTTCCCTGCAAGATGTTATATCTACCTCATTATATCTACATCGTTATATCTACCTTCCTCTGCCTTTAGAAAGTTGTGCTGTCCGTTCTGTGTCTGACCTGCAGCATGTGCATTCTCTTCTAAGTGCTTGTGCTGATTGCATGACCTCTAATTACATTAGCCCAGGAACTGAGGTGCTAGGAACAGTACCAAATATTACAGGAGCTGCCAAGAGTAATTTCTTCCAAGCACTGATGCATAATCTCAGTTTATGCTGAAGTCAAGATGTATTTTAGCAGAAATTCTTTCACTCTCAGCTACAGTGTTGTTTGAGTTATGTTCTTTTAACAGGTAAAGTGGAAAATGCTGGAGAAATCACAGAATCACAGAATTGTAGGGGTTGGAAGGGACCTCAAGAGATCACTGGGTCCAACCCCCCTGCCAACGCAGGTTCCCTAGAACAGGTTGCCCAGGTAGGCATCCACACAGGCCTTAAATATCTCCAGAGAAGGAGACTCCACAACCTCCCTGGGCAGCCTGTTCCAGTGCTCCGTCACCCTCACTGTGAAGAAGTTCTTTCGCATGTTGGTGCAGAACTTCCTGTGCTCCATTTTTTGGCCATTGCCCCTAGTCCTGTCCCCAGAAAACACTGAAAAGAGGTTGGCCAAATCCCACTGTCTCCCACACTTAAGATACTTGTAAACATTAATAAGATCCCTTCTCAGTCACATTAATAAGATCCCTTCTCCGTCTTCTCTTCTCAAGGCTGAACAGGCCCAGGTCTCTCAGCCTTTCCTCATAGGGGAGGTGCTCCATCTTTGTTGCCCTCCACTGGACTCTTTCCAGGAGATCCCTGTCTTTTTTGTACCTGGGAGCCCAGAACTGGACACAGTACTCCAGGTGAGGCCTGACCAGGGCAGAGTAGAGGGGGAGGGTCACCTCCCTTGACCTGCTGGCCACGCTCCTTTTAATGCACGCCAGGATCCCATTGGCCATCTTGGCCACCAGGGCACACTGCTGGCTCACGGTCAACCTGTCATCCACCAGGACCACCAGGTCCTTCTTCTCAGAGCTCCTCTCCAGCAGGTCGTCCCCCAGCCTGTACTGATACGTTGGGTTGTTCCTTCCCAGGTGCAGGACTCTACACTTGCTCTTGTTAAACATCATTTTGTTTCTTCCTGCCCATCTCTCCAGCCCGTCCAGGTCTCGCTGAGTGCAGCACAACCTTCTGGCATGTTGGCCACTCCTCCCAGCTTTGTATCATTGGCGTACTTGCTGAGGGTGGGCGCTATTCCCTCATCAAGGTCATTGATGAAGATGTTGAACAAGACCGGACCCAGCACTGACCCCTGGGGAACACCACTAGTCACAGGTCTCCAGCTGGACTCTGCGCCGCTGATCACTACCCTCTGAGCTCGGCCAGTCAGCCAGTTCTCAACTCACCTTACTGTCCACTCTTCTATCCCACACTTTCTCAGCTTTGCTAGCAGGATGTCGTGGGAGACAGTGTCAAAAGCCTTGCTAAAGTCAAGGTAGATGACATCCACTGCTCTCCCCCCGTTTACCCAGCTGGTGATGCCTTCATAGAAGACTACGAGGTCACATTAAAATAGATAACAATAAGATGAAAAATATTGGACTCTTGCATTTTTGTAGAAAGGAGTATATAAAAGACCTAGAACAATAACCCAGCAATAATTCTTTCCCAAATAGCAAAAACAATGATGTAAATAATCAAGTAATGTATACTAACATCACTCTACTAAAGTCAGTGAATTTGTCTTGATGTAGACTAGCTGAGTGTCTTAACAGATGTATCAATTACTTCGATACTTACTGTTTTACTATGTTTTACGAAGAGAGTCTGTCAAAAATGCAGTGCTGTTGAACTCTTTACTCATCTTAACTTGTATATAATTCCAGTTATCATCAATCCTAGTTCATCAAATTAAATGTGTGACATTATTTTAAAAATTGGTGAACTCTATTGATGACAAAACACAGTTCTTATACTAAGGCAAGTTGTACTTCAGAGATGTACATAATATAAACTCAAGGTAAAAAAAAATGCAATAAAATGTAGAAAAGGCCTTGTCACATGGTTTGAATTTCCCTGTCCTGTAGCCAGCAGCCGTGAATTTGATTTGTATAGCAGCAAGTCACTGGAGACCATAGCATTTGTTTTAAAATGCACTTAACTGTTAAAAAGCAGCATGTACGGATAGCATATGATCAATTACCAGTTTAAATAGAATTACCCTACAAAAATTGCCAAGAAAACTGCTTTATGCATTGATATGTTCTGTTTTGTTGTTTCTTCTTTTTTTCTTTACTTTTCTTGAACTTAACTCAGTGCCTATCCCTAAATCTTCCAAAGTGGAAAAAAGAAGATGTTTTACATCATTGTAATAAAAACTGAAAGACATAGCAACAGAATTAGCCCATTTATTACAAAAAGGCTTTAAGGAATCAATAAATACAATTATTTTAACTAATTCCATAAAGGAAAAAGGCCAGCATGCTGGAAATGATTCATAGGCTCATAGTTCTGACTTATTTCATTACATTCTGCATTGGAGGAACATACAACTGATTTTAATGGAGAAAACATAAGTAGATATTTTTGTTGGAGATGATTTTGTAATTGGTTACCACAGACAAAAACAAATTTCCCAAACAAAACATTAATTTCAATATATTTTCCTTGCTTGTAATAGACAGATGCTTTAAATTTAGATCAGACAGTTCATGTGCAATACTTGTGAAGTGGCAGGGCAGGGAGTGGGAGGATAGAAGGAACGAAGTCAAAAGGGAAATTGCCAGGTGAAACAATGAGATGGAGAAACTGTAAAGGGTTGTTTTTTTTCTCTGACAAAACAACTGCCAAGTAGTTTCTTGACTTAAATATTTTGAAAGGCCAGAGTGAGACACTTTGGGTATATCCATACCTCAGTCCAAACTAGGGTTTAAGAGCAGAGCTGTGCTCAGCAAACTGAAAATATACTACTACGCTTCAGAGACATTGCTGTTTAAAAATTTTGTAAGTTCTAATATATGGACTATGTTTTTCTTTGTTCCAGGAAAAAATATAAGAAATGTAAATAGATGGAATCAGAGTGCAAAAATCTTCCGCCTCAGGATTTCAGGAAATGGTTCTCACTGGTGGGAAGGGAAGAGTGCGTGGAAAGGGAAGGTGATAATCCTCTGTGGTGTGCAAGAGCACAATACCTGTACTAGCAGATAACTCCAGAAATGGAAAAGGGAAAGCAGTAAGTCATGCATACATGGTTTCCACAGTTCTGCCCAGTTTCCTGGTTCAAGCAGGAATGCTGGTGCTCTTGGCAGAGCATCTTGGGGCTGCGATCGAGTTGGGTGCTGTGGTTTGCATTTACAGGCTTAGGTCAGTTCTAGCTTGGCATTTTCTGTGCTCTGCCTTGGAGTTTCTTTTCTTTTACATTTCCGTGCACTGTAATTGTTGTATTTGCACAAGCACTGAATTCATCTTTTGTTTTATTTGGGCAATTCCTCCTCTTACCCATGTTCCTTTCTACCTTGCTATCCCAGGAATTGGTTGCTCTCCTTGGAGCAATGGTGTGAGAACATCAGCCATTCTCCCTCTTGAGTCAGAGGCCTTGGGTGTCCAGAAGCCAATGTTCCCTTATTTTTGTTTTCATACTATCATTTAACACACTCCAGATGCGTGCATCATTTCCACAGGCTGACATTCCTTACTGCATGGTTTAATTTAGATAATGTGAAGGAAAACAAAGCCAGTAGGCACCACTGAAAGCACTGCCTTATCTGTGCAAAATGATAATGCTCTTTCTGAACTGTCTAAATGTGAAGGTGTTTCTGCCCAGCTTCAAAGCCACCCAGATACTATGCATTTGGAAGTCTATTTTCCAGTTCAGAAAGGGTATTGAATTTCACTTAAGAGGGTGACTAGAGTGACACAGATTGAGAAGGGAATAATCTAATGGCAGAAGATGGCAAAAGAGGATAAAAGTGGAGAAGAGAGGGCAACGAACAAGCCTAGGAAAGAAACATACGGAGTGTGAAGAGAAGAGTGTAGGAACTGACAGAAGAAAAATGAGAATCAGGTGCTGCAAGAAAGAAATGGAAAGGGAGAAGCACAAATGGTGGAGAAATTACACGTTTACAATAGTAAAAATTCTAGAAAGGGTGTTTATGTGTGATAACTTCTATTATGGTACTTCCATCTTTCTTACCATCTCAGGCTTCTTCTGAGTTAAACCCTTCTGCCTTTCTGTGCCCCCCCCCCCCCCTTCTTTTTTATTTATTTTGAAAGGCAATATGGTGAAGAATCTTCCAAACCTAACAAGCTTAGTCCCTTATCTTAGAATACATCAGAGAGAGGAATCTCTTGGGAAAAAAAATACTTAACATGTTGGTTGCTTAGAGGTGTTTCTTATTTTGTCTATGTCTTCATTGTTAGAACCCTTTTGGAGTTTTGCCCAGGCTTTTAGTAGGAGCACATTTAGACCTATTAAAAGAAAGCAGTAGTATGAAAAAAGAGTAACAGGCAGGAATTGGCCTCTTGGGAAAAGGAATTCCAATTAAGTGCTAAATTTCAGAATATTGTACAGCCGTCCTTAAAATTCGAAAGTTCTAATTTTAAACTGCTGAAACTGGTGAAGATCTTGGCTCTACCTAAGCTGATCAGCTCCCCAAGGGCTCTTTTTCATCCTTCCTGCCTGTTACTTTATGAAATTATTTGATTCTGAGGGGAGACCTTAGTAAAACACCTCTTTGATACATTTATAGTTGGACAGCACAATATTTTTCCAGAAACAAACTGACAACAATTAACAAACAGCAACAGCAGGAGCCTACTTAATTTATGCAGAGCAATAACTCATTTCAGGAGCAGTCAAAATGTAAGGCTGATGATTGAGTTGTTACAGTGGAAAAATGGAGGTGTCACTTCTGCTTTGGCTGTCAGACAAGGAGTGAAATTCTTTGGTACTAATAACGATCAGGACAGAGTCATTTATGTATTAATAGAAAAATATTTTTTTCCTGTCTCATACAGCCACGCATAGCTGTGTTTTGATGCTCAGACCACCCAGGCTCTGAGGTGATTACTGTGGCTGTCTAAATTCACTTCCAGAACATGGCCAAGAGGAGTAAGAGTGACAGAATGAGTTAAAAAGAGAAGTGCAACGAAACCTGTAGAGACTACTACTGTTCTGTATTGCTGGGGTACAGCCAGGAGGGCAGGATTTATAAATACTGAGGAAGAGTGGGTGAAAGAGAATTTAAACATATAATTACCTAGCTGGTCTGGAAAGGATAAATCCTAGATGGGATGTGAATGATACATGTAAAGCAATCCATGCTTACTTCTTTTTTTTTTTTCATCCTTTCCTAGGTGATGAAAACAAAGAGTTACCTGATATAGTAAAAGGACAGTGGGCTTTGAAAAAATGCCCACTAAACATCTTAGGCATGTTGAGGAGCTGACTTAAGTGTCATAGAATAAAAGGAAATGCTGAGGTTAGATTTGCTGACAGGCTACATAGTTTGATGGCTACTAACAATGTCTTTAACATGGTGATACTGAGGACTGTTACATCTCAGATTTATCCTAAGTTTAATTCTAAGGTATGTGTGCCGAAGAGTGGTTGCCTTCTTTTGTCTGGAGTATATAGTGCACAATATTAGTAGCAGCCAGCATTATCAGGGGACTAGGAAAACAAGTTATCTGATTCCGCTTGGCTAATTCCGAGTTAGAGATAATAAAGGACTAGTAGTTAAAAATTTGTTTAATATAGGTGGTTTTGTGTTATTAGTGGGTTGGGAGTTGTGGATGGGATATACGAAGTTTGCTTACAGCTGCTGTAGAGGAGTCATGGAGGGATGTTATCTTGGGACAGAAAGCACTTTGCAGGTTACATAGTAAAATATTTCTGTAAAGTGTAGGACAGTCAGGGCATGTTTATCTTTGTTCCTTTTCCATCCTCAGGCTTCAGCCAGCTCCTGCAAAGGGACACTGCTATTGGCATCATCCCAGGCCCTGCGCAGGAGTTATCTTGTGTCCTTCCACAGCAAGAAATAATCTGTTTTTTGGTTTCTGCCTTCCTTGTGGGAAGAGCAAATGTGGCCAGATTATCTCTGCTTCCCTTTGTTCTGAGCTGATGGAGGCATTAGAGCTTTTCTTTTTTCTAGGAGAAGAAATCGTCGCTGACGATAGAAATGAGAGAAAATCAAATGTGTCTTGTGTTAAGGAAAGAGGTAGGAGCACCAAAGCTGCCTCAGCAACTCTACACAATGTTGATCTATAGTGTACTGTTGTATTGATCGTGCTATCTTTGTCTTCTGACTGGCTTGGGCTGTCTTCCTTTAGTTTATGGCAATACAAAAATATATGCACTATGATATAAAAAGTGATTTACTGGTGCACAAGAGCATGTGTAGTAATAGCGATCTCAGGGTGGAGGAGGCCAGTAGATCTGGGAAAGAAAAAAAAAATCCAGAACTTACTGAAGTTAAGTGGATTGAAGCCAGATTCAGCTATCAGAGTTAAGTCAAAATACGGAGAGCCTTGGTAGGAAAAGAGAGGAGGGGAATTGCTCACAATATTGTTTCTCTTTGACTTTTTACCAGTGGAATTCAACCTAGTTTTGCAGAGCTAATGCAAGGATGTCTGAAGTAATCACCCAAATGGGAAGGAAGACAAAGATGTAGTGTACAGCAGGAGCAGTCAGGAATCCATTCATTGACAGTGTGAAACCAAAATTGACAGAAATGACTGTCTTTTATCTGAGTTCTCCAGTATATTAACATACAGCTCTGAGTGTTCATGATTGCAGGTGAACCTCGACGAGTTGCTTTTGTTTAGTTAGGAGAGTGAATCGTTAAAAGCATAAACACTGAAATCTTTATAGAAATAGCAATCCCAATGCCAACCTCCTTTTGCTGTGTTGTGGAGGTGCTTAGTTAATTGAAACTATGACAGTGCTGTGAATCTTTTTTTAAGCAATGCCCAGTTTGAATGATAGGATGTTTTCATTAAATATTCCACTCACTCTGGGTAAGGTTGCAACTAAACATAATATATGACTAAGAAGAAGTGAGCCCTTTCCAGTCTGATGAGAATGAAAGTAGTCTGCTACTGACATATATAGTACACTAATTCAATAGTCCAGTGCTGCCATAAGCAGATCCTGAGAAAAGTGTTGCAAATTTCAGAGTTTTCAGGTATCAAGGTGCAGTAGTGCCTGTGTTTGTTTTGTCTTCTCTAATTTCTTTTGGTCTGGAGTTGCTGAGACAATGTCTATGTTTTAGTGGAATCTGAATGAAGTCAGATGTTGAAGACTTAAGAAAACCCTGCCCATGAATTACAAGTAATGCTGTAGGGGCTATTCAGAAAACTTACATTAAGTTTTAATATTTCCAGTAGAAATAATTTTGGAAGTAACACTTGAATCCATCATAATTTTTGTGTTTCTTGGGCTTTTTATTTTCATCTCCTCATTTTGATTCTTCTTCTCTAATTAAATGTCTCTGCCTTTTCATATTTCACTCCCTGATGTTTCTGTTCCCTTTGATATTCTCTGCTCTTAAACACCCTTCAAAGGGAAGCATGAAAATTCAGTTGTTAGTACTGTAATGATTTTTGTAGTGTGGTTTCAGATCTTAAACTTGAAGCTCTGCCTTGCTTTACTCCTGTTGATAAGTTCTTTCTGATTTTCTGCATTGATCACAAGGTAACTGATTATTTAGCATAACTGTGGAATTGGGTCTTAAATTTTTTTCATTAATCTTGTCGTAGCTGAACTGGATAAAGTCCTGAGCAACTGACTCTAGATGATTCTGCTCTAAGCATGGGGCTGGACTAGAGGCTGGAAGGGACCTCAGGAGATCTCGACTCTGCTGTGATTTTGTGATGATCTAATATTCCACCCAACTCTTCAGCCTACTAAGATAATTTTCTTTTCTGAAAGCTGACATTAAAAAATAGATTTCTCTGCCATTGACCTCCACAAAAGTCAGCATTGAATGCACGCTTTTTCATCCAAATACATCCCTCCTTAGCCAAACTTTTCAAGATTTATTGTCAGTTAAATGTTTGGTCAAATTCTTCACTGATTGCTTTTGGTCAGTGTGCATTCTTAATATATCCAAAATAAACTCCACAGTCTTATCATTTCAGCACACCTCCCCATTGTCTTAATAGGAAAACCCAGCTAAAAGATGACACTTTGACAGTATATAAAAGATATTTTCATTAGGACAATATATACCCTCCTTCAAATGTTTACTTTTTCGTTATATTATATTAATGCAAGTTTTTGGGCTTGTTGTTTTAACAAATGCTTTTTTTTTCTTCTTTTCTTTCTTCTTAAAATTAATAAGATGTCTGTATGGTGTGTTTGTTTAAAATATTTTAAGATGTGAGACCTATACAGATCCAACTTGAGTCTCATTAAAAGAACTTAGCCAAAAATGGAAAGCCTACAGAGGCCTATTACTGTGAATTATAGAAATTAGAAGCATGAATTCTGTCTAACAGCTCAAACTGCTTCAGTTAATCTGGATTTTTCCCAAAACCTGCAAAAATTTAAGGGCCAACTTCTGTCCAGATAAAACACTGTCTTGGCTAAACAATTAACATTGTTAATAAGTACTCTGGTTTCAGGTTCTTTACAGTCCACAGCACCTCTGTCAACAGCAGAAGTATCAGGTTGGTCCAACACTGCCTACGCTTCTGTAGAAGCAGTGATTGTAAGCTCAGACATAAAATTGCTCTGAAGGTGCCAGTGTCTTTCACTATTACAACTGCCATTACAGAAGCATCCAAAGGACCCAACAGTGATTAAGAACCCAATGTTGTCAAACCTGTGCACACTCAGGACAAGAATTCTCTACCTGGCTTCTGCATGCCTGCTTACCAAGACAGAGAACAGCAAAGGAAAGCTAGTGCAGCAAAGGCAAGTGATGTAACTGAGCTTATACATAGAAAAAAAAAAAACACATCTTCATTCCTTGCAGTGCTGTGCTGTCTCTGGTAGATGTATATGCAGAATAACATTAAAAAAAAAAAGCTTAGGTAATAGCAGAAACTATTTTGGCTTTGCTTTAGTTCTGTACATGTGAAATGGTGAATCCTCTGTCTTTTCTCACAGAAACAGGCCTTCTTAGCCTTCCAAGGATAAACCAGAGTTCAATGGGTGCCTTCCTTTAGAAACCACTCTTTTGTGATCTGTTCTTTGGGCGACTCTCTTCTTGGGACAAACAGGCTAAGGAATTCCCCAGGGGAATATAACATTAATTTTAGAAACAGGTTATTTAAGTGTTCAAAGGAAGAGAGAAAAGCTGAATTAAATGCATTAAATTGTTATCGTGTCATGATGAGTTGTTATTCTTCACAGAAAGCTAAGCAAGATACTGAAAAGTTCTTTGAAGAAACAGAGAATTAACATAAACAGATCAAGGTTTTGCATCCCCTCTGAAGAAAAAAATTGTTTCTTCTCCAAGTTTATCAGGTAAGTATTGTGTTTCTTTGCTCTCTGCCTCTCCCAGTCAGCCTGTTCAGCTTTCTCAGGAGTCCATTTTCCCTCTTTAGGTATTTCCTCTTTCATTTATATATTTAAGGAGTTAACTAGCTTGGTCTTATCTACTCCAGGTAGTTCTTAGGTTTTTATATCATAATTAATTAAATAAATTGATTTAGAATTGTGTTATGGCAGTTCTTCAGTATGATACATCCTTGTCTTCAGATAGTTGTCCTCCTGCTGACAGTGGAAGGTTATTTCACAGTTCCAAGCTACTCTGACTTGTTTTAAACAGAAATCATATTTTACGTTATACATCCGAATAATACAGGATAACAGTATTGGTTGAGTATCTTATTTCAGGTCTTTAACAGATAAATTTAAGAGCACAAAAAATCGCTATGTTGTTATTATCTTCTGACCACATTAAAAAAAAAAAAGCACCACTCCTCTTACTTGCTTCCTCTTTTTTCCAGCTTTTCTTCAAGAAGGACTTCAGCAAAGGATGCTCAAAGATCTAAATAATACTCTATTATCTGCTTTCCCCCAAAGTATCTAGGCAAAATGGAGTTGAAATAGTCTTCATTCTCATACATCTTAATTTTCTGTTAAGTCCTAGTTTAACACATCTAGTTGTTTACATTAATTACGTTAATTGTTACACTCACTCTATTTCTAGATCTATTTTCTACAGCAAGATCAAGCTGCTTTTGTCTCTAATAATAAGTATGGCTCAGGAGAAACTGTCCTGTGAGAATAAAACAACAATTGGTAAACATAGAAACTCATAGCTAGTTAGATAGTGGTGATCAGAGAACATTTCTGTTGTTTAATTTGGTTCATTCAAGAGGACAAAGGAAATAGCATTTGCACTTGGATGGTAGCAAATTCTACTTTATGTCACTGGATCCTAAGCAGTGGCATGTGGTTTTCTGGCACATTCAGTTAGGTTTTCTAAAGATCTTGTAGCAATGTTTTCAGGGACTTAACAATTACAGTTGGGGACAGAGTTTTGAAGGCACTGTGTGCAAAGCAGGTTCCACTGGGACAATTCAGCTTGGCTTTTTTGACTTAACTTGGAGGTATCGCCCTCACTGTAGCTAACTTCCTCTGAACCTCCAGCTTTAAGATGTAATTATAAAATATGTGAAGCATTTCATCTTCCTGGAGCAAATCAGCCTCCATGGACACATACGCTCAGAAACCTTTGGTCTCATTACTATTTCTGAAAAAGAACTTTTCTACCTCTAATAATTTCATAGAGGTGAGCAGTGGGAATGTAAAATCCTATCTTAGTCTCCGTGAACTATTCAGGATGATTTAAAGCATAGCAGTGAGGGTCCAAAGGAATATATTTTTTAATTTTGAATGTAGTCTCCCTAGTGTTCCTGGCACAAGGTTTTAGGTAAATGTTCACAAAGAAAAGTGTCGCATTGTGTAAACTATCTATACATTGCTCTTTTTAATTATAAGAGCATCAAGTGGCATTTCCGTGCCCATAAAATTCCTTAGCCCGATATTGCCAGGTGTGGCAATAAATCATGTAGCAGTGAATCAAACGAGGCCCTTCTTTCATAACACTAAAAGCTACAATTCTCAAATAATCTTTGTCATTGCTTCCCCCTCAAAATTAGAAGGTATTGTTATGAGGTGATATGCAAATTTTACTCTCCAGTTCTTTCTCAAATTTTCAGACACTGATAAGCATTTTAAACAGTTGATGTATTACTTGTTTTACAGCACTCATTTGGAGTTAGAACAGCCTGGAGTGGTGCCCTGGAACTGATTCCTGATGTACCGGAACCGTGTCCCTGGCTGTATGTATTAGTCTTCTGGCACCTCCTTCCTTGCAAAATTAGCTATGTTTTTATGATGTTTTACATACTGCATACGTTGATGACATCCATCTGTTGATTTATGGTGATTCTGAGAGCAATAAAAAAATGAATATAAAAGCTGGAAAGGTAACTAATCCTTTTGAAACCCACTTGCAGATTCAAGTGACTTTCCATGTAGGGTTGTTGGATAGAGCAGTTTTTCATTCAAAACTTAACATGGAAGTTCCATTTCTTATTTTCTAAATAAGGAAGTTACCTTCTTGATTCTTCAGTCTGATTCTTCTTGATTCTTCAGATCACATGCATCAGGCTGAACTGTTGTCTTTTGACCAACATGAAAACAAACCCAAACTTTTAAAATATATAAATAATTAGTTTCTTGCAGTGGGAAACTATAGCAAGCATTAGGCCCTCAATCTCTGCCCTTTTGTCAAAGCAGATTGCAGAATGCTTGCTAATACGTGATATTTAAATGTTTCTTTCTTTGCCTTCAGATACATTGGTGTCAGCGGGCAGTGGGGGAAAGTAAAAGAGGAAATTGTTCGTACAGAGGTCAGAGAGATCTTTTGAGTATTAGTTTGACGTCACTGTGTCTCCTGATTTAGAACAAAGACAATGTTTAGTATCCATAGATATTCATATGCACAAGATCAACAACTGAGTGCTTAACTCCATTGCAAAGTAGACTCAACGAATCTGTCAAGGAGGGTGGAGTACTGTGACATATGTTATTGAATGGAACTAGAATAATTCTTGTTCCAGTGTGGACTGTAATTCTTTGTACTGTGGAAAGTTTAAACCACAGTGGGATGCAATGATATAGATTATATCTTCGTCATATTCTGTGACAGGACTTTTTTTTCTTATTCTCTGTGACTAACATTTCCATAAATTTGTCTGTCTCTGGTAACATAGCAATAGACTTTAACTGGTGTTGAAATACTTGGTTGCACTTTTTTATAGGATATAACTGTTGTGATTGAAAGAGCTGATCATGGAACAAGGAAAAGATTGCTACTGCTTATGTGAGAGTAGACACTTGATTTCAGTGCAGAATTGTGTCACTGCAACATCAGAAGTAAAGAAGGAAATAAAAAACTGTAAGAGCATGAAACCACTGCAGATTTTCTGAACTGTGAGAAATGGTTTCAATGGATATCCTGTAGGTGGTTTAGATGCTACCTTTGGGAAAGGTGTACAGCTGCAGATAATTTCTTTAGCTTTTTCTAATCCTATCTTTTCTCTGTTATAGGGCAACTGAGGCGGTTGCATGTGTTTTCTGTGGACTGAGTGCCTGACTTTCTCATTGTCTTTTGCTCATACTGGATTTTTCCTCTTCCTAAAATAACTTGGTCCTGGGAATGAACCATTCAGCAGCCTGGAACTTGAAACTCAAACTGAAAAAAAGGTGGGCACCATCGCTTCATACTAGTGGAATAACTGTCCTGAATTTAATGGGGTTAAAATGGTATAAAATTGTTAATGAGAGTAGAATGCAGTTTTAAACATACCAAGTTGAGTGTATTTTAAGTGGTTGTCTTAAAACATTTAAGCAAATGCCTTTTTATTATGCAATTGCATGACAAAACTTTGACATGTTGAGGCTAGGTAGAAAAATATGTTGTATTTTCTATAAATACTGTTTTATACATAAGCTATATATTTGTGAAACCATACCAAGTTAATAGAGGGATTCCTCAATTTTATTACATGCTGGAAATATTGTTCTAAAAATGCTTGAAGTGATTGAAACAATTGATGTACAGACATATGGGAAAGAATAAAGGTGCAGATAAATGTCATAATGTCTTTAGATTGCTGTGCTTAAAAGTAGCATGCTGCCAAGTAGGTTAAATAGCACCATCTTTGAATGAAAAAGCTGCTGAGCAGCTTGAAGCTGCTGATTATAGTGCTTTTGAGAAAGCAATGCCTGTTCATTATAGAGGACGTGCTTTATGAACTATGAATCTTTTTTTATCTCATGCAAAACTATTTTAGATTAAGTCTCTTTCCAATTTGTATTGTTCAAATAATTATACTTAGCTGGGGTCAGAGTTTGGATAATGCATTCCCAGCCCCTAGGTTTATTAACTGGCTCCACAAGCAGACCACAATGTCAAACAGCCCAAAGAGGTTTCCTATTTACTCTGCATTTTGGGTATTTTCAACTGTGTTGCTCTTTCGTGCTGTGGTCTAATCAATTTAGCCATTTGATAAGTGCTTCTCCATTATGTGACTCACCTCATTTACTGAAGCTTTTCTTTCCAAACAGAAACATACACTTAAAAAATGCATTTAAGACTACATTCTTCAGAATGAACCACTTCTCAGTTCCAAGTAGTAAACCACAGTTAAAACAGGAATAGAAAGATGGTGTACTCAGTGAGGGTCCAATCTGGGGGAACATCTGGGTTTGTTAGTGTGAGCGGTTAAAGTATGCTGAAGTGTTTTATTTAGAGCAGACTTTTCTTTGTGTTTGGCATTTTGGTCACTCTGTGTGCTTGCTTCATCTGAGTAACTTTAATGGGAGGTCCAGGCAGAACAGGGTAGCACAGTAACAGAGCTGAAGTCTGTTGTGGGATTAGAATGAACCTCTGCAAATGCAGTTCTCTCCATATCACAACCAGCATCCTGAAGCAACCTAATGCGTTTGCCTTATTGTTACATCAAGCCTGCTTCATGAAGTGCCCAGATAGTTTCAGTTTTGTCTGAGTCCACGTTTCATTTGAAGACCATTTGCTCAAATAACATATCTTCTTCTGTCCCCTGAAATATGTGAAAATTTTAAAAGAATTTCCCCAGGTCATTTGAGCTGAGAAGAAGGGCTGTTTTCCTCTCCAAAGTTGTATAGTGATGGATCTTAACATCATTGTTCTTCTCATCATTTCTGATAGTTTGGAGCTCTGATTTCAAAAGCAGCCAGAATGTGACAGTGGCTCCTTCACTACTAGTCTGTGGACATTAAGACTCTCATGCAATTAGTATGGCCTTTTGAGGCTCACTTTCCTTTAGATGGTGTGATGAGACGTTGGTCAGTACTTCTTTTACTGTTGATACACTCAGTTCTTCCGGACGCTTGCACTGTCAATCTGTTATCAGTAGTTTCCGAGAATGAGCTGCTGTGACATTTCAGGAAAAGTCACTTGAACTCAGTGTAATTTGCTTTTATTCAGTGACCTGTGTACATGAACTTCCAATGACTGTTCTCTTCCAAGAAATAAAAATTAGAAAATAACATGCTTGGTTTGCCTACTGATAAGACACCCTTCTGGAGGAACAGGAATTGGAAAACCAGATGGATGTGGATTGAGATCTATATTCCTATGCCAACTCCCTGGCACTGGATCACTTAGTTAAACTGTGCATCTCTAATTCCATTTTCTTTCTTTTCTGTGTATTTTACCTCTAAGTTTTGCAGGTCCAGGAGTGTCTCTTTTCACTTGTTTACATACAGTATCTTGCACAATAGAGGCATAGTTTTGGCTCGCACCTCCAACCATGATGCTAATTCAGGTGAATAACCATCTGTTGCTTTCCTCAGACATGGTTAAATCTGTGTTCATATATCTTTGCTATGTTAAAGTAGGTTTCTGATGAACATAAGTTAATTACTGATCAGAACTGGATGCTATGTCATAAGTTGTTCAGAACATCTGTGTTGTCCTGAGGCTAAGCTTTGCACTTTGAATGTTCTTATAGCCTGAGAAGTATCCAGCAGACTGAAAGAAACATGAAGACTATCTCTAAGTTTTGCTATGTCTAAGTGATTCTCATCTCTTTTGGCCTTCTGGTATATGCCATTAACAATTCAGGAGGCCAGCGACTAACATATGGCTATAATTTGTGTTGAAACCAAGGGGTGCAATTATTTGTTACGCAGCAATACGTACCTTCCCATTTGCAGCAGTACTTCTAAACACACACAGAGGCGAGGCTACCACATGTATCATGGCAGGTATTAGGAAAGATTTGTGTACTTTGGTTTAACAGTTTGATTTTATTCTGGAAGTGTTGAATATTAATTAGACTCATTTGCATCATCTGTATAGTGTATAGGGCCCTCCTATTACAAAATATTACTATGAAATACACAGGCTATGTAGTATCCACCTTATTTTGTTGAAATCTACTGCTTGCCGTGCAGTAAGCCACTGTGGAAGTAGATGTCACCTGGCAATTGTAATGATAATGTTGTTATGCTACATATGATTGAGGACAGAAGTAATTTGTTACCCTGCCTTTCTGCAGTACCACAATGAAAGCGTAGAGTCTCTTATCTCCAACAAGGGTTTTGTCCAGAAAGTAGTAGCTGACTCAGCTCTCTGCACTCAACAGCATGTGCTGTTCCCCCATGCTGACAACTTTGAACCTGGAAGCAAAACATAAACGTCTGTTTCACTGGCTACTCCTCGCATTGAGCTGAAATCTGAAGCCTCTTACTGAGCTGTAGAACAGTTTCATGGAGCTGCAGACCGTTACTCATGTAACACTGGTGAATGTGTGCAGCTTTTTCTTCACCCCTGCACAGACCTTAGACAGGGAGGAAAGTAATCTATCACACATGGGCTGGAGGGAGCATTTCTTCAAGTCAACAACCCTGTCTTTAAACTGAACCCTGCTTGGTCTTTTAGGTAGAACTACTTTGCTCTACCTCTTATATGGCAAAGCTACAATTTACCCAACGCATTTAGAGAAATTATTGCTTATTTCCCATACTTAAACTACTTTTTCTACTTTTTCTTTGTGTTTAGATTCGATTTTAGATGTATTTTAAAGTGAGTCTACTGGTGTGTTGCATGTTTGCAACAGTTAAATTAGTCGCTCTGTTTTGTAGTGTTTGCTTGAACTTAAAAATGTTTCTCCCTCTCCCTAGGGCAGAAAGACTAGCAGTGGTTCCATTCCAATTGAGTCACCGACTTCCCTTCAAAGACTGCTTTCAAATTGGTTCAAGTTACAGTAACAATTTTCATGGTAGAAACACAGGTTTGGTGAGAACTGGACTGAATCTTCCAAGTGTCTGTTTGCTCTTCTGTGACTGTATAAGGATGTTTTTTCCACCTGTGATGACTGCTCTTGATTCTTTGTTGGCCTTCTCTGAGTTTTGGTTCTGAGGTGAGGTGAGCATTTGCATTGACTTGGCAAAAACTAACCCTTAAGGGTCGTCTTCTTAAAAGATGGAGATTGGCATTGTGGAATTATACCAGTTCAAGGAATAGAGCAAAAAATCTAGAGTTAAATCACTGACTGTGTTCATTTGATACAATTCGGTTTTGAATGTTCCCATTAGAGAAGTAAAAGAATAAAACAGCAGGAGATCGTGTCTCTGAGGAAAGCCAAGTTTAATAGTGCATTCTCTGCTTCATTGCTTATTCCCAAGTTATTAAGTTTTGCAATCTTCTTGTGTGCGAGAGTTGAGAAAAGAAAATGATTTTTTATAAATTTGGCTAATATCATGTATTGATGGAGGTTTCAGAGCAACTAAAATCGACTAAGTTGAAAGTTTGCGATGATATTGCATCTCTACAACTTTCCCTTTGCTTGTGCAGATTGCTTGCATTTCACTTCTATGCCTAAACACATGACTTGCATCAACTTCCAATTCTTTGTACCCCAGTGCTGCCTAACAGCAGCACACAGGTTCAGTGCTTTCCAGAAAGCAGAAGATTGTGAGTTAAAAACGGGGGGTAGGAGTGTGGGGGAAGGGCTCTGTATGCCTCCATGTTGTTAACAAGGTTGTGAATACAGACTGGTTTCTGAAGGAAGCATTCGAATGAGCAGGATGCATATAAACTTCTGATGGGAAGATGAATATTCTTGTTGTTGAGGTACCCTAATGTTGGGTATCTCAGTTGATTTGGAGGCCCTGGCATGGGCCTTTTTTATGATACAGGTTAAGTCATCCCTCTCTGTATTTCCATTTTCTTTGTGCTAGTAAAGTAAGGGTAATATTTACTTGTAATAAACATCCCCATCATCTGTGTGTGTTTGTCAATTATTTGTCTCTGATGTGCAGTTTTTTGTCATGATTAGGCCATGCTTTCTGTTGAAGACATTCGTTAGTACTGTCATACCAGCAAAATTAAGTATTGTGTGATGTGTCCTCATCCAGAATGTTTATAGTAAAACCTAATTAAGATTTGTTGGAACATTTGTGTTCTCTCTTGCGTTCTATATGCTGGAGCTTTTGTGAGCTTGGGAGTCACATAGAGAATCTTACGCATTTGCCAAAAGATGATAAAAGATAGGCATTGTTTGAGAAATTTTCATTTAGATCTGGTACATTATAGCCTTCCCCTTGCCCCTATAGAGATGCTGTCATCAGTTTCTGTAGTCAAACTGCTGTATTGTACTGAATACAGCCCTTGTATCTGAAAATATGCATCCTCTTCCTAAAAAAACAGAATTCACAGGTTATATTGCTAAGTGACATTTTCTGTAGATGTTTGTACTGTTGAACAATTTGTTTCCTTTCTCCATAAAAGGTTGTAAAATGGGTGAAAAGCATTTCATGTCCAGACATGCAAAAGGGCTTTCAAGTAGCCTCTCCCCCAGGGACAGGAATGTCTTCTGTGGTGGTGAATTGCTAAGTGTTGGCTCTTGCTGTGTAATGCTGGAACAGGATGCAGCAGGAAAGTCACATGCACACAAAGTCACCAGGTAAGTTTTTTAATATCTCATTAATCAGTGCAGACACTGTTTTTCCAGTCCATAATGAAGAATCTTGGTTGCACCTGAAGGCTTTGGGAGCTTATCCTGGGTACACTACAGCTGCTGACCAAGGTAGAGGAGAAAGGAAGGAGGGAGAACAGAAGGAGAGAGAGAGAGAAGGAAGTTTTGATTTGGGACTGCAGCAATAAAAAAGAAGCAGTGCATCTGACTTGCCTTTTTTTTGCCATTTTTACAGAATAAGTAACCTGAGGGACAAGATTTGTAACACATTTGGAAGTTTTTCAGGCAGAATTGTAATCAGACATGCCTTTGTCCTCTCTTGGTTTCTTCCAGTTTCAGAAAACTATCACCATCTTGACCAAATTAATTCCAGCCATCACTGTTGCTGTTTTTGGAACCACCCTCACAGAGAGACATGAGACAAAATATCTCTCTTGTTACATCCTATCTTTTGTTCTGATAATTGACTGGATAATTGAGTGCCTTTAAAGGCACAACTTGCAGAAGCAGCTGAATCACTTTCACACTGGGCATTAGGTACTTTAAATAATCTCTAGTTTGGTGACAAGTGAAGAAACTTTAGCTCCTGTGGAGAATAAAGTTAGACTCTGATTTGTAGAAAAAGTTTTTTCAAGGATTGGCACCATATCTTTCTGTATTAATTTCAATAGGAAATTGTGAGGTACTTAACACTGGCAAACGAAGCTGGTTGCTTATGTCTGGCTGGTTGCTATGCCATTTGGTTGACATAAGTCAACGGTTGTCCCCATAAGTTTGTGTGCACCCCTTTATATGCTTGATGTAGGCCAGAAAACCTTAGTCTTGTGTCACATCTTCCTGAATGATGCCTGTTGTGAGTCAGCATAAGGGTCTTGCTGTCACAGCAGTGTAAACCAGGACCATTCATCTTCAAAAAGCAGGCCCTACCAAGACTCCCTAATCCGACTGCTACAATTAATGCCCACTTTTCTAAAGCAGTGTTTTCAACTCAGGATTTTCATAAGTCATGGTTTTAGTACTAAATGTAAATGTGGTAAATTTCATTTCATAGTTTGGATTGCACCCAACATTGTGATTTTATCTCAAGTATTTGACACATCCTATTTTAAAATGCAGAGCGTGTTGTAGTGCACATATGTGAAGTAATGGCAGGCCAGCTTTGCTCTTAAGTGATGAAAACTAGTTTCCTGGAAAGGTAGCTGTAAATTTTATCAGAACTTTTAGATATAAGAATATTAAAATGTATCACTTACGGACAGGTTTGTATTTGCATTTTCTTTGCAGCTCCTTCTCACTAAATTGTAACCCTAAGTTAGAATTTTAGTCTAAGAGCAAGCTTTAACCAGAATTGAAACTGAAAAAAACATCCAACTCTGTTTTGAAAAAACAATAATATATATATATATATATATATATGATCAATTCGGAGCCCCTGTTTTAGACACAAAATCACTAGGACAAGATTTCAAGTCAGTAAGACTTAATTGGTTATTTTTTTCTGTATTTTTGCTCCTGGGATATTTGTAAGTGTAAACACATGTTAATTGTATTCATCCTGCTTTCCTTCATCTAGAAAGCTGAAGGAAAATCCTTTTGCTTATCGTTACAGGCAGCTCAGTCTTGAAACACCTACATCAGAGCATAGAGAAGTCTATTAGTGCTTTGCTGGATTTAGTCCCTTCCTGCAGTCTTGTTGCTGTACATTTCCTACACCTACCTCAGGGAACACAGGTCAGTTGACAGTTCTGCCTTCTACTCTTCACTGTTGAAGTAATCACAACGGATTTGGTAATGAACGGTTTAATGACAGGATATAAAAAATGGATGAAAATGTTTAAAGGCTCTGTGATTTGAGAAGAGTTCAGAACCAGCAGATTTATGAAGTCATCAATGTATATCAGGTACATGAAGCTACAGGTGGCTTTCTACATTGAGAAGCAAACATATTTAGCCTGCCTTTAAAGGAAGAACAGGTACAAAAGCTATTGGTTTTACACATAGTGATCTTGATTCTGTGCTGTAGTTTTGAGCTTCCAGTCTAGAACACATACACACATACACTCCTATTCTATACGGAACAGCATATGTTTAACTTTATAACTTCACTAGTCCCATTTTTGACAATATTATCTGCAGATCTAGCTTTGTATTTTCAGATCTTGCAAGTGCCAGCTGCTAGGCACAGATATGGAATTCTGTTTCTTTTGTTTGATCTCAAAATCAAAATTGTGTCTTTAAGAAAACATCTTTTAAAATGGTTAACATTTAAATCATTTTTCTCACTTCCTGTCTTTACGCCGAGTGAGTCTGTATTTGGCATTGAGTTCAAATGATGTGCATGTGAACTAGGTTAGGCCTGCCCCTCAAAGCACTTGAGAATCTTAAAAAATAAGAGTACTCAGATGGAAGTGTATATACTTCAGGTTCTTTACACACTTCCATTATTTTGCTGTAGCATAGGGCTTAAAAGATGCTCAAGGAAAACTTCTGACAAGCATTAGATATAATCTTACTTATCTATCTACAGTGAGTACCTCTAGTATTTAATACAAATTTCTATTCAGGCTCTTATTTAACATTTGTCTGAGAAGTCAAGACACAATCTCTGTAGATTTCATTTAGGAAGTGTTTCTTTGTATGTGGTTTGCATCATTGCTCCACTAAAATATACTAAGTGCTTAGGTTAAACTGTACTGTAGAAACATTAAGCATCTCTCCCAAGATTATCAAAAGTGACTTCTGATTTTAGATGCCTATTTTGAAATACAGTATACGGTAAAGAGCTTGGTTGTAAACTTTCTTTCTAGTGTCCCAAACTGTAGTTATGAATATTCATTTTTCTTCATTACTTCCGAAAGGGGGCCTCCTTTCAGGGCACCTGTGTACGTCTCTATAGTGAACACATTATGTCA
This sequence comes from Anser cygnoides, assembly GCF_040182565.1. Classification (NCBI taxonomy): domain Eukaryota; kingdom Metazoa; phylum Chordata; class Aves; order Anseriformes; family Anatidae; genus Anser; species Anser cygnoides. Next base: position 30,187,029 of record NC_089876.1, on the reverse strand, counting down.
TCATATGAACAACATTGTATGTAGGTTAGGTTCTTCCAGCCAGTGTTCAGAGGAGTGGAGTTGAATTCCCATTGCCATGCAAGTCTCCAAAACTTAATGCCAGCTCTGCACTTCAGTTGTGCATTCAGTGTGAATTACAGCAAAGTCCAGAAAAATATGCTGATATTTGTCCTGTGTGGAGTCTTTTTATGCTTACAACGTCACCCTAAAAAACACAGACCTCTACCTGTGTGTTCAGCAAGTTTAGAATTATCTGTCAGAAATAATCATTTTAAAAAAAACTAGGTCTGTTTGGAAAGGCCATTTCCTAATAAGGAGTGGGGTAAAAATGCTACATTCCAACTGACAGCATTTCAAGATTTTAGCTCAGCCTTTTTTTACAAAGCTAACCTTCACTGCTGTCTAATAAAATGAAATAAGAGTGAAAAGTTCAAATATTAGACTTTCCTGTGGAGCTGGTTTCATGGTAGCCTGACAGCCAACATCAACAGTATGATAGTAGGGAGTTCATGTTTCTGTCTAGTCTGTGGTGGCCTGCTGAGATGGCATATGCCTGGGAGTGAATAAAAGCCCTAATGGGAAAACCTGACTTGTACCTCATGTAGATCTCTAATTCAATGACCGAAGGAGATTTTTCTTTTCTTCTTCAATATCTCAAAGTAGGTATCATTTATTTGTATGCATGGGGGAAAAATGGGAAGCACATCACGGCTCAGAGAAGTGTATTTTAGTTTGTGTAAATAGATAAGGAAACCTCAGTCTTGGATCCTAAATTCTGTTCTCAGCCAAATTCAGACAGTTGCCTTGAAATCCATAGAGGTGGTTGAGAGAAATGAGAACAGAAGTTTACCCAGGTAGTGCATGTGAGGGAGAATCTCTTGTTGTTGTGATTTTTTTTGTGTGTGTGTGTGTGTTGATGCAATTAAAAAAATAATTTCTTAAACACATAGATTTCTCCCATGGAAAAGAAACAACATTAGATACATTGGATTAGACAAAGTTTAATGTGGACGTTGCTATCTAAAGAAGAAACAACTTAAATCAAGGCTTTAGAATAGAGTGGAAAATAGAGAAAGAAATCTTCGTAGCGTTGTTCAGTTAGAAGGCCTCCACTGGGCCTTTTTTTATGTTTGTGTTGTCGTTAAAGGAGTTAAGCTATATTTTCACTTAGTCTGCTAAAAATAGTGTCTAATCTTCCAATGAAGAAAGTTTCAGGACAAACAGAGTGGCTGAAGATGAGTGATGAAGTATAAGTTTATGTCCTTCTTTGAGCATTTGACTGCAGTACTTGAGTTGTTTATAGCTGTTGTCTTTGTCGTAAACAAGATTTGGCCTCGCCGCATGTGCTGTGAGGATGCAGAAAGATGCTGAAACTGAAAAGATGTGGACATTGTAAGAAAATAATCGTGCCTGTCTTTTATCAACAGAACCTAACGTGCAGGTTTTGTGAAAATGACAGTAAAGGGGAGAGCCTTGTCCTTTTTTTTTGTTGGGTGGTAAATTCAGGAGAAATGTGAAGGAACACAAATTCATAAGCAGAGTTCTGGGGAGTCTCTTGCAGTGTATGAGAAGTAGACTTGTCATTCCTATTCAGCAGTGATGAGCTAAATTAAGTGGACAGTGACTTCTGTTATCTATTATTCAGCTACATAGACGAAACACAGCTGTTCAGGAGAAAAGCAGACAGATACCTCACTAGGCAGCAGACACTCCTCTTTTTCAGTTCATTCCTGAGCTTTTCAAATATGACTGTGGGAGATGGTTCCAGCTTTACACTGGATTTAGCCTGGAATATAATACTTTTTCCTCATGCAGTAGCTACATTGTAGGGAAGAGTTGAATGCTCCTTTTAACAACACTTGAGAAATATAGTTATTGAAAGCACTAAAATTATATTGTTCAGTCGTGATGATCAGGAAAGCCCAGCACAATCTATTATATGATGAGTTACTTTTGCATTCCATTCTCTTGATGTGGTCTCCTGTATCTTCATTTTTTAAGATTACAGACATTCACTGAAATTAAATCCTCCCCCGTAGTGACTAAAATCCGAATGTTAACTTTTTGGGTTTTTAAAATGCAAACAGTAATTCAAGTATCTTCATTATAATTCTAAAGAAAAAGCAGACTGATGATTCTAATTCTTTCAGGAAAGATGATTCAATATGATTTTGAAAACCAATGTAGTAAGTTTTATAAACTCCCATTATAAACTACACTGTACAATCAACGCATACAGTGACTAAAGGATATGATACAGTAAATAAAAAAAGTAACTAAAGTATATTTAAAATTAGCGGTGTGCCCCAGAATCCAATTAGAGGGTTTCTTAAATCTGCATCTGGATCTGCATTAAACAACCACACTGCTTTTAGTTTAGTGATTTTTTTCCTTAAAGTAGGCTGTTGTTTTTCTCTGTGAGGAGTTTATAACTAAGCCTGTAAGTAGAAACAAAAAAGGGAAATTTATGTATATGTAAGAATATATATATATAAATAGGGATACAGTAAGATTTCAGCATAGTGTTTACCTTGAAGCATACTCTGTATCAGGGACATGCAGCCAAATGCTTGAGGATAAACACGACTCACAACCACGGGAAAACTGGCTCACCAGTCGTTCTGTCTGTGAATTTATCATTAATTAAGTAGTTCTGCAAGCATCACAAGCCTGGTGTTCTAACAAATTTTTTGTCTCATTGGTGACTGATTTTGGAGGCTAAGAAGATGCTTGAACTGAAACTTTGCCAGTGGATGGGAGGTTTTAGGACTCCTTTCTCTGTGAGGTGATACTGCAGCTTTTCTTTCAGGACACTTGGTCTTTCTCCTTTACCTTACTGCATATGTTACAAAATTTGCAAGAATATAGTTATCTTGCAGATCTCTATTCATCTGCCAAATTTTGGTTAAAATTGGGTGAGGAGATCAAAACTTATTAAGGAAGCACATATGTACAGACAGTAATAAAATAGGTCCTGCTTCTGTAGTAAATTAGGGGGAAAAAAAGGACTTCATTTAGCTTACATGTAATAGATTTCCAAGAGGTCTTAGTTGCCCATATGTTGATTTCCCTTAACCAGCCGGTGGCCATTGTGAAGATGAAGAACTTTCAAATCTAGCCTATAGTGACAGATCTATAGCATGTGGTACTTGTGCCGGACTTACATAGGAGTTTAAGGTGGCTGAGTGACCTCTTCTAGCTAGCTTGAGGCTTCTGCATGACGTGAGTCTGCCCTAATAGCTCAGATTAGAAAAAAGAAAATCTAGAGAATCATTTTGTGTGTCTGTGTTTTGTGTCCATGTTTAATGCCCACACAAGAGCCCGCATGAATGTTAAATAGTGAAAAAGAGAGCCAGGAGAAGGAATGAAGAATTAATGTTGGCAGTGGCATATGGAAAGAGATTAATAGGAATGCAATAACAGCCACCCTTAATGTGAGACAGAGACCTCTCCAATTTAAAATAATGAACAGAAGTAAGTTTTCCCCTTACAAAATGTTGAAGGCAGAAATCATTACTTAGACAAATGCTGGAGCTCTGGGGTTTTAGTACATATGTTTTGAAGTTTTCCAGTCACTGGGAGATACTGGAAAATATTTTCCTAGATATTAATATTGTTCTTGTAAAATATATTCCTAGACAAAGTATTCATTTTAGAGGACTATATCAAGTCTCCGTTTTCATTAAAAACAAACAAACAAACAAAGACCTTTCTTCTATTAACGGCAGATGGTAGGCAAAATGTGAATCTCCAAGAAGAGGAAGGGTCTGGACTCTGCTATAATAATTTCAGAAAAATATACTTTGGGTTGTATGGTAACTGGCAGGAAAGCTTCTCACTTCAATGAGATTCTTTTAAATAAGAGATGAAAGCCAAGAAGGCCAAGTCTTCTTTGTAAGGAGCTGCACCAATCAGCAGAATGTTTTCCAGAATTGTTAGCTTTTTTGAAGGCTTACGGAGAAGTGTTCTTTCCTCCTGTACTTCTTTTCACTCAGTGCCTCTTCTCCTGTTGTTTCTTCTAGCTGCAATAACATTTTTTTAAAAAACTGTTTTGTAGGATGTTGAAGACCTTTATTACCCCTTAGAGGTTCTTACCCCTTGAAGAGGTCAGACACTGCCTGGTAGAAACCCATTGTTTCCTAAGGAACTATGCTAGTGTATACTACCTGAGCTTCTGTCCTTCTCCTGTATAATGGTATACAAAATTTGAATGCTCTGGTTTAGGTATAGTGGTATTAACCTAAATAACCACATGGATACTTGGAAAAGTAATCTGAAAAAGAGCAGTATGTAACTGATGAGTTGCTGACTCATCAAGGGTGGGCAGCTGCAGTTATCAAGGGCCAGCTGGATACAAACAAGTGCAGATGGATAACATCAGTGAAAGCTTAGATGAAAAAAATGCAAGGATGCTGGGCTGGGACAAGAGAAGAACTGTGAATGATATTACAGCACAAATAAAAATGAGAATAAAACATCACTGCACTGTCAGCACTTAAAAGCAATCAAGAAAGTAAGTCGAAGTCCAGGGCAGTTAACAGCCTCCTATTGCCTGCTACAGTCTTTGGACTGGCCCCACCAAGTGGGCTCAATTTGGTTTCCAGCGACTAGGTATAAAGGCAGCTCTTATTCCTCAGTTATTTTAGAGGCTATTTTGGGCAAAAAGACAAATATTTTATTAGACAAACATGATTGTCAGTCCAGAATATTTCAGGATATTTTCAATGCCGGTTTCTTTTTTACTGTAGCTGGTTGAAGGGATAGTGTTTCTGCACACTGTCACAGTTTTTTTATGTTCACCACTTATCTTGATGCCAAACCATAACTTCATTTCTTTGGGGTTTTGACTGGCAGCCGAGTAATTTGGTGCAGCTGAACAGTGTAACTATGTGAAATGCAGGTGGAGACCAAACATGTCAAAGTAAGCAGTACAGTCAAAGCCTTGGTGCAAAGGAAGGAACCACAGGTCTCTCTTCTGAACCATTAAAATGTATTTGCCTACAGGAGGATTTGAGCAACGAGAAGAAAATTAGTACTCTAAGAACTGGGGAGCGGGGTGCTTTTCCAGGAAGATTTAAGGTAGAATTTAATTTTACATGGAGCCTGTCATACTTGAGGTATCCCAAAGTGTTTTATACAGTAAGGTGTTAAATATAGAACAGTGACTCAGTAGGCAAAACAGAGCAACCACTAAATCACTTCACACATATGCTATATATGTCCACACATTGGACAGTAATTGAAGGGCTTTAGTAGTAGCAGGACTGTGATTCTTGACCTCTACCAGCTCCTGCTGAGGTGAATTTAAGAGGTTCCTGTTTACTGCTTTCCACTCTGCCCCTTATCAAAGGGAGACAGCTCACTCCTAGCAAAGGAGGCTGAGGAAGGTAACTTTTAAATCATCCCCATGTACCTTGCCAGAGCTTCTGACTGGAGGAGCAGTGTGGTACATATGAACCAAATCATTAAGAAAAGACACCAGCTCCTTTTGGAGGTAAACTGTAATGCTGGACAAGCCAGAGTATTCAAAAGCTGCATTTCTGTTGTTTTTACGGGGGGTAAATTCCAGGTAGTGTCTCATTAAACATCTTGTGTCGTTGCGTCCTTGGTAAAACAACCGAAATGTGAAGATGCAGAGTTGGTAAATAAGAGACTGCTTAGCATAAAGAGAAGGCTGGGGGGATCTTACCAATGTATATAAATACCTGAAAGGGTGGTGTGAAGAAGATGGAACCAGGCTCTTTTCTGTGGTGACCAGTGATAAGAAAAGAGGCAATAGGCACAAACTGAAATACGAGAAGGTCTATCTGAACATCAGGAAACACTTTTTAAATTTTTTATTTTTATTTTTATAAATGGTGTGGATGACAGTGCACAGGCACAGGTTGTCCAGAGAGGTTGTGGAATCTTGTTCCTATCTATCTTAGATGTGGATGAAATTAGGGTAATTGGTCTACCGCTCATGATTTTTTACAAAGCTGACTATCTTTCTTTCTTATAATCTGATGTACTGGTGCCCTCTCCCAGCCCAAGGCAGATACCACCAATGTTTTACAAACCTACTGAAATAGATCTGTCATTTGAGAGAGAAGAAACTTATTCCTTGAGAAGTGTATGAGTATTTTCTTGCCCTCATTTCCTGACCCATTAAACTACAGGTTACTGCTTTCTCAGTTGTACAAAAATGCAAAGTTGCCATCTATGGGCATATTACATTTATATAGGAGCAGGAAAGAGTTTGGGGAAGGACACTTTGCTATTATTTTTGCTAACAAGGTAAAATTCAAAATCTTGTGGAAATTTACCACTAGGATTCAACAGATGCAAGGGATATTTGTCATAGTGGTCTGGTATTCAGGTGAGCAGTTGTGTACAAATTTGTCTGCTGATTTTGTACTCATATGTTTGGAACCCAAAATTTCATGATCTGTTTTTCAGCCAGTTCTCAAGACTAGTCTTTGGGCAAGCTTTTCAAAGCCAGCATGTTAGTTAACTATGAAAATGTTTGCTTCTTCCATTTTCACTGGTCAGCTGAACATATGGCATCATTTGCTTGGGCATAGGCCAAATTTGCATTTGGACCTTTTATTTTACTATTCTTTTTACACTAGCAGAAGTTGTATTTGTATATCAGACATTTACTGATTCAGTTTGATATACAAAGATTGGCTGAGGAGTCTGTGTGCACAATTTCAAGTTCATCTGGTTGTAAGAGAAATTCTTCGAACATTTGACTCTTCGTATCTCTACAGAATCTGGTTTATGTAAAATGAAATGTTATCCTGCACCACTTGTTGGTAGTAACTAGAACTACACAAAATATTCACAATTAAACCACAAATCATATATATACTACATTCATATTTCTTTATGGTCTCAACTTAGCAAAGCTTTTTTTAGAAACTTGGTCCAATACTTGAAGACCTTTTAAATGACCTGGGCTGATGAGTGGTTTTGCTGTGTAAATCATATGAAATATGTAGCTCTGCACAGCTGTAAAGCAAAATAGATAAAATCCTGCAGTTTTTGTTATATTTGCTTTTCAGGTGTCAGATTCAGTAGATTCTGAGATTCAAATAAAACTTGAAGCATGCCAACCCATGTGGATCACCACCAAAAGTTGTTTTTTGCATGACTTTTGCATGTTGTAGCAATCTGTAAGACATAAGGGGCTGGTTAGTAGTCTATTTCCCTAAACCACTGTAATAAGAAATTCTTTGTATGTCTAGAAGGGAATGCATACGCTGTGGTCACAGAATTGACTGCAAGGTATTGTAAAGATTCCTGAGCTGGTTTTAAGCTGGATAACTGTGATGCTCTGAGCAATCTCACTACCACAGTCTGAACCTCAGCTCAGACTGATTTATCTAGTCTTTATATTGCTACAGCTGGACTTCTACCTAAAACGGAGTTAATGTGAAGCTACCTTGGATACAGTGCTGCATTGCATTCATTCTTGTGCATTGAAAAGAGGAGGCATCTTTCTGGTTTCAGTCAGAAAATTGTGTGTGCTCAGGAAACTTCAGGATCAGGGCCATCTGTGAATGGAACCAAAATTATTTACTTTCAAGAAAAGATAAGTGTTTGGAGGCAGCAGGATCAACTTTCAGGAGAAGCATTATTTAATGTCTCAGTTTCTCCAGAACATGCATGTAGTTACAGAAGAGGGAAGAATAAAGGGGAAGAGAGGTGGGGTGAGGTGATGCCAAGTGACAGGACTCTGTTACCTCTAGATAATGGTCTTGCGGAAGTCTGCATTGTATATTAATTCTAGTTAATGAACTCAATTCAAAAGGGCATAATCAATGAATGTGTTATTTTAGCTATGCCCCGAGGTTCACAGATCCTGAGAAATGCAAGGCAAGAAAGGGAGTCAATGACCATGACACTTCTTAGTTATTCCATGAAGTACAGATACTTCTACAGATGTTCACAATGTTCATTCTTTGTGCATTCTATTTCCATTGCCTCTACAAGCAGGAAAGAGCTGGGCTACACTATTGCATGTATAATATCTTGGATTTTTTTGTTTGCTTTCACAAGAGATTTTTTTTTCTTAAAAAAAAAAAAGCAGGCTCAGAAAAAAGCTCAGAGATAGCCCATAGGAATTACGAAGCAAACGAGTCCATTTGTAGAGTAGAGTTAGCAGAGCTATTGACAGTCATCTCAGACTGAAAAGCTGAGGTGTATGAGGGAGTTTTAAGGTGTTTTTGTTTTGTTTTGTTTTGTGTGTGTGTGTGTGTGTGTATGAGATGGTGTGAAAACTCTTAAAAAGGAAAAGATTCTTGCTTGAATGCTGATCTGTGTAGACCTGCAGTTCCATCAGAGAATCTGCTCTTTGAATTTCAGGTGAACCTTCACCAAGCCACTGCTGCACATTCTGTAGTTTCCCTTGCTGACAAGAGCCCAGATGGTTCCAACTTCAAGTAAGAGTGTTTTGTTTTGTTTTTAAACAAACAAACAAACAAAAAGTTAGGAGTCTTAGCTGATGTTTGAAAAACTGGCCTTACAGCAAGCAAATTAACACATTGGATTAATTTGGCTTGTCAAAAGAAGAGCAAGAGGAGAGTAAATTACAACATGTTTATATGGAAAGCAAATATTTGTCAGAACAAGTCTCTTCAAACTGTGCTACATCAAGATGAGTGGGGAGCTCTGGGAGCTGAAACAATTAAAGATAATTCAGTTGATAATAAGAAAGTTGAACTGAAGATAGAAATTATGATTTTGGAGGTAATTAACTGTTTGACAGCATATCACATGTTGGATTTTCCTTTGCCTTGGAGGACTGTGTGTAAGCTCAAATAATTTGCAAGGATTTGCCAAATTACGAAGGGAATTAAACTACCTATGGTAAGTATGATGTAAAACAAAGTGATGATAGTTATTCATTTTACTTTTGTAATCTAAGCTGGAGGAGAAGAATATGTGATTTAGGACGTTAGGTTCAAGGCTTTGAATCTAAGAATGATGGTATACAAACTTCTTATATTGTCTGCTCCCATGTAGTCCTCCAGAATTGGTCTCCACTGATTTGACATGGCTTTAGTGAAATAAAAGCAGACAAAATGGATTGAAGAAATCACTACTGAAAGAAGAACAAGCTGTTGAGGGAGAGTACTTGGGACGCTTAGAAGCAGTTCTTTACCATTTGCAAAAGACTGGGGACAATGTACCACTGAACTTAAAAGAGAAGTCAGTGAAATGTACAGTTGCTTGAGCCAAAAGGGTTCAAAAACAATCTAAAAAATACTGAGACTAAAACGTACTGAGATGTCCCATCATCTTTTAGAATTCTATGTGCTTGATTTTTAGGCTTTGCAATTATGGGTTTTAAATATTCAAGTTGTAACATGTAAGCCTGAAGTTCAGAAAGTATTTTGATTTTTATCTAAGTAAATTTGAAAGTCTATGCTTGTATTTCATCTAGGACAGTTAGAAACACCATGTCCTGTGAGACTTGCTGACACTGAGATGACTGAAAGGCATGTTGTTTGGTATTTTATATACATCAAGGAAATTTTACAGCAACTGCTCTCTTTATTTCCAGCTAAGACCTCTGCTCTGATGCAGAATGAAAAGGATGCATCAGGTAGCAGTTCCCTTTCACTCAGAAGTGCTAACTCTTCTTGCTTTTCCTGGCTGAGCAAGTAGGTATATGATCGCACCCCCTACCAAACAGACTACTGAAGTATTTGTCTTTCTCTTCCTTCACCATGTACCTGGCTGTCTGTAACCCCTTCTGTCCTTGCTCCCTTCCTTCATTACCTCTTGTCTGTTTGCAATACACTTGCTGGGTAGTCTTGAACATGCTCCAGCAGTTGGAGCTGGACAATCTAATTAGCTAAGTTTGCTCTGATGCTATACGTTACAAAAACAAGACTGAAGGGCTCATATACTTGCCTGGTGTATCCTGCTCTGTGGTTTGTGTAAGTAGTAAGTGAAAGGGAGCATCCTAGATCCTGGTATTGCTAAAATTAAGGAGCATTTTCCACAGAAAGCTAAAACAACAAGGGGAACATTGAAACATATTTTCTGATTTTTTTTGTTATATTTTGTGCTAGTGAAGTTGGATGGTTCTGAAATCTATATTCTTTGTAAGCTTTTCCCCCCAGCCTCACTGTGTGTTTGAGTTAGTTTCATTTCTCTTTGAACAAATAGAAACACAGCAAAAACTATTCCTTAAATACAGAAAACTTGAGAGAGACATTAAGCATTTGGTAGTTCACTGTGGCAGCATTTATTCTGTTTCAAATGTAGAATTGGTGAGTGGCGAGTTCTAGTAGAGTGTAGAATGAAACCCATGAAAAGACAGTGATAGCAAATGTCTCTTCCAACAAAGCAGCAGGGAGCAAATAGCAAATAAATAGAATAGACAAAGGATCATTGTGCATGTTGCAAGCTGTTGATGCTTCAGAAGAATCATTAGATGAGACCTTTCCTATGGTATTTTATATAGAATAGTGATAGGCTAAGCCCTTTTTCTGCCTTTGAGATTTTAAATCTGTTTTTTTTTTTCTTCCTTTAAAACGAAGTTCTTTGCTAATAAGAATCCAAGTTCTTAAAGTCTGATGACTCATATATTCAATAAAGGGCATTATGTTATTGCTCTGGAGATGACAAGGGAAAGCAAGCTAGGTGAATGATGACGGCAGCGAGTGAAACAAACGGATGGCAGCAGTTATTGATATTATTGTAAAGTTGTCTTTAGTTTCCTTAGGTGATGGGCTTATCTGAATGAGGCTGAATACTACACTTGAGTTTTGGACCTCCTCCTGTAATTTGTCCTGAAGTCAAAATCTGCTCGACTGAATGTGGAGCTCAAGAGAAACTGAAGAATGTACACTGGAAAACCTAAGACTTTAAATTTAATGTGGGAAACTGAGGTAAGGAATCATCCGAGGAAGCAGTTTTAACTGTAGCAATATGATTTAATCATACTTTCTTCATTATTACTTAAGAAAGTCCACTAAAAACTGAAGAATGTTTGGGCCCCTTTTGAGCTCATGCTTATTCACGTTCTTCCACAACTTCTGAATTCTTTGGCTGAACCCAGTTGAATCTAATAAATCAATACAGGTATCAGAAGTAATGAAGTTTCTACAAGTGACACAGTGTAAGAGAAAGGCTGCTGTGCAAGTTCACACATAACTGCACACAAGAACGGACTTGAGATAGAGCCTTTTTACATGTACAGTCAAAGGAAAAGCTGCAATCAGTACTCGCAAGCATGTGATGTGAACCTGCAGGAAATCAGGCTTGATTAGTTCCAGTGCTTGGGCAATTACTTGTATTTATTTCCATTCTTTTCTCTCCTGTTTCTCTCATGTTCTCTCAGCAGAGTGGAGAAATAAGAACATTACAAGACAGTTTTTGAGATTAGGACTACATTTAAAAGTGAGGTCTCTTCTTTTTAGTTATTGTAGTAGTGCTTTTAACTTAACCTGCACTTAAATGAAACTGCTAGGAAGAAATGCAGATAAAGTCTAGTGAGTTGTAAGCCTACTGCACTAATGCCTTTGGCATCAGGTAAAAATGCTGCACTGTTTAGATACTGCAAAATTGAGATTTCACTTGTGAAATACTTAAGATCTGAATGGGATTTTATGGAGAAATGTTTATGGAGGTAAGGATCCAGCAAGCTTTTCGTGTATTAGTAACAGGTACATGTTAGCTTTTGATCTCCTCTGAACAGTAAGTCTCCCAGACTTTGTAATCGCTTCCTGCTGTCTGAGTACTGTTTGTGAAATAAAGATGGAAGGAGGACAGATTGATACCCCTTAATTATTGCTGATCTTGAGAGAATGATGTCCTATTAGAAATTATATTGGACATAAGTAAACCTGAAAGTTTTTTTATTCTTCAGATGTTTTGCTATTTTTGATTTTTTTTTTTTTTTTAATTATGCTGCATGTTGCTGAGGCAGACAATGCTGTAGGGCATTTCCTGTAACCAGGGGCCAATAAAAGTAAGTAATCCAGACTGGATGAAAGTGTGCAAAACAAGTTAATGGAGTAAAATGGAGTAAATAACTTTTTTTTGAGGAGGGGTGGGGGGGTTGTTTTTCCATATACTTATCATATGAAAGGGAATGTGCTGTTCTTTAAAAATCCAGAAGGGGGGGGGGGGGGGGGGGGCTGAGAGGGGAATAATTCAAGTAAATCTGCATACAGCACTCATCTGATTTTAAAAGGATGCCTCAGAATGTATTCATACTGCTTGACTGTCAGCACAACACTTTTTATATCTGGATTTGATGGTGAAGCTGGACTGGTTTTCATAGCTCCTTTTTTTTTTTTTTTTTTCAGATATTTTCCATCCCTCTTCTTTGGTACATGGGATTGGAACTTCTGCTAGAAATTGCTTAGAAATTCAGCAGAAATATTGGTGTGCGCTTTGCACATGAACTACTGACTGCCTCTGCCTGAGCACTACACTCCCACCGGAGTGTGGGTGTTCAGGCAGGTGAGCCTGTGAGATGTCATACTCAAGTGTAAACGCTGCTTCAGAATCACTCTTTTTTTCACTGCATCTCCTCAGCCTGACAGCTGGGATAGCATTCTCTATATAGATTTGCTCTGTTTATTCAGTCTTCCTTGGTTATTGGATGCTCACAGAGGCAAAATATGGGGCATTTGGTCTCACGTGTTCAGTTGTTCTTATGTTGCCATATTTTTATTTGCCATTTTCTGTTCCTGCATTTAGAATTACATTGCTATCACCGTGCCAGTGAATAGGATTTTCTGTTTCTTTTTTTTTTTTCTCATGATATCTCTCAGAACAGATATGAGGTTCAGAAAATGAAATTTTGTGGGGAGCTCTGCTTTCCTTAGGAACCCCGAACAGCTCTCGCTTTCCTTTAAGCATGTTATTTGCTGTATTTATTATGGACTTACTCAAGTGAATAAATATTAGTTAGATAGAGGTTTAAAAACAGAAGGCCACTGATGAAGGAAGAAGTTTGTCTTCTAAAAAGCTGCTTCTGCATCTCACTGGAGTGCTTCCTTGGTTTAAATGCCAGTAAGGACAGTTGAAGTCCTTTGCTTTAAATCTGTTAAATCCTTATTTGCAGTACTCTTTATCACAGCTTGGTCCTTGTTGGATATGCTCTCGCCTCTACCCTATGTAAATTCATTAGAAACAGGTTGCTGTGGTAGTTTCCCCTCTTAAACAGTATACAAGTTATTGTTTCCTCTTGCAAACCCCTTCTCTTCCTTTTCCCAGAAACAGTGAGCAGCTATATTGAATAGATTTCCCTACAAGGTTATTTTACAGGTCAGGAGGTTAGCTTACTTTTGTCTTTTTACTTCAACTGTTTCAGAAGAAATCCTCTGTGTTCTCCTGAATTGTAAAGGCTGGTAAGAATGAGAAGCCTAAGTCATCCGTTAATCCACAGGCAAAGTACTATTCAAGCAGCAGCAGTGAAAGCTCTCACATGCTGCCCTGGAAATAACCCCAGCCTTGACATGGTAAGACGACCCTAGGTAAGGTCAGAAGCTCAGTTCTCATGGTTTTTAAACAGTATTTGGAGGTGTCCCTTGTGTTTTTGATGATCTCTTAAAGCAGTTGGATCCTTATGAAGAGAAAGTGGAGAAGTGAAGTCCAGAGAGGCTGAGGTTTATTTGCTTAAACATTGCTGCTCTCTCATCTCAACTTCTTGTTGATTTGGCTTAAATATTTAACGACCATGACCCCATGTGAGAGCAGCAAGTGGTATCAGAATTTTAGCTTAAGCTGCTTTGCAGAGACAAAGCACCTGTTTTAATTCCTCCTGGAAATGGAAGTGATTTGGAAGTGTCCCAGCAAATTCAATTAAAGTGGCAATACTTGCCTACTTGTATACTTTCCCATGAAGTGCCATGAATTTGAATGATCTGCTTATACAGTGTAAGAAATGGAAGCTCATGGCTGGGATTTTCAGGAGGGCATAAGGAAGCTGGGTGTCTCTGTCATGATGGCCTCAACACTAACTGAGTATAGCACTTAAATGAGCCTGAGGTCAAACCTCTTTCAACTTCTTTGAAAATCCTGCCTGTGCTAGCCTTCCATGTGCACTGGGGTCAGTGTGCAGTGCAGAATGTGTACTAAAGTGAGTTCAGTGATTTTGTGTATAAAACTGTCTATTTAGATAAAATATGCATCTAATACAGTGCTAGAGATAGACTGTGACTTCACCATCTGGTCTACATAACATTCACAGTGCAATGTCTAAGCTGGCACAAAAACAACGATGAAAAATTCCAAGTGCAAAGTAGCAATTTCTTGTCCTATTATAAGCCTGCCTATATTAGAGAGGGAAAAAAAAATCCAGTAAATCAGCCAGTAGTAGAGGCAGTACTTCTGACTTAAGGCCCGTTATTAGTACAAATAGACTGCTAAGCAGTAAATATGAACACTCATTCCATATTTCAATCGTAAAGATTCAAGAACTTTCAGAAAGACTTGTCTCCGCTGCAAGTTTAAAAGTAAAACTCATCAAGATCTAAGACTGTTGAACTTCAGTAGTCTTAGCAAACTCTTTAGTAACAACACCTAGAAAGTTCTAGCAGTGTTAGAGCCTGTTTGTGAGGCTTTCTGAATAAAAATGATGTATTTCCAATGTAGTCATGTATGGTCCATTGAAAACAGAAGCTTACTAGTATCTTCTGTCAATTATAATAGCTAACAAGAAAGTGATTAGATAGGTGTGTATATGCAACATGTACGTATTGTAAAAATAATACTTGCATTTCAACTTTCTGCTTGAATCTACCTATAATATTACTGAAGGTTCTCCTATGCCAACAATATTTACAAAAGTATTTACTCTGATGTGCTGTTTCTAATTTATGCCTAGATTCTGCTAGAAGTGGTCAGATGTGCTAACAGCTCTGAAGCCTTTCTTCTCTTTTACATTTTTCATCCGGTTTTGATCCAGGCTGTGTTCTTGTATGTGAAACTTACTGTATGGGTCAATATCCACAAGATTTACAGCAAGAACTTTGTCTGTGGTTCTGTTATATTTATTTGCACTAGACAATTTTCCTGCTTCCATCCAGAACTGGGGTTGTCCAGAAATAACAGTATTCATCTGCCTCTGCCATTGTATCCATAGTGACAGCTCCTTTTTTTCCACACTCGTTATCACAGGATCCTGGTTCGGCTTTTTACTGGTGTTATTGACTTGAGTATGCATGATGGCATAGATAAGTACTTTAGATGTGATACTTGACTGAAAGAGATTTTAATTCCTCGTTATCTCAATGATTCCTTCTGGAGAGAATTGTAGTTCAAATGTTTAACAGATGAAAGTAGTTTGTGTGTGATACTGGTGAGATGAATGGCATATGCATGTGCAGTAACACGGCTCCTGCCTATTGCACACAGGGAAGAAGTGGGGTGGTTCTTTAATGGAAACTAACCTTAAGCATTTAAAGCACCTGATGGGAAAGCTGACTTTCTCCTGAGCATGCATTTACAAACTTTCACACTGTTCCAGGTGTCAGCTACCCAACACCGCCACCATGCAGCGAGTGGACACATCTGAATTGCTTAACACTGAAAATGTGCTAGCTCTTCAGAGCTCTAGCAGCCCTCCCCAGAACTGCAGGCAATTCTACATTCACTCTAGGTGAGTACTTTATACGCTGAGTCTACGTGGAGGTTATATAGAGAATCATCCATCCTAACTGTGGGGAGAATTAATAGAAAAGAGTTAAAACTGACTTGGAGCTTATTCTAATTTTCTTTCAGCTTTGGAGAGAACAACTAAGATGCAAAATGCATTCAATGCAAAGGTAGCAGCATAAAGTGCTTGCCTCTTTTCTTTGTAAGTGCTGGCATAGTAAACTCTGGAGCTGATGTGTCGGGGACGGGAGATAGCTTGCAACTTCACATGGTCCTAGTTAAAATGCCCTTTGAGCCATTGGCAGTTTACAGGAACAGTGGTGTCTCTTGGGTTCCAACTGTGGTCATTATTAAAATGCTTACAAAAGAAGGCACTACTAGCAACCATCCTCAAGCTGTTATTTTTGTTCTTATGACATAGAATGACCTTTTGTAATAGAATCAAGGAAATGGAAATAACAAAAACTACTGACATGACTGACTTGTAGTGTTTTGTGAGGTAGTAAGATAACATCATAACCCTTTGGCGTAGGCAGCTTCAAATTGGAGCTGAATCAGACATTCTCAGTGGCTTGGTTTAGGAACAGTCTTTTGACAAGATATTATTGATTTTTATATTTCATTTTATTTCTGTGGTGCTGCTTTTGTCTTTTCTGGTTTTAGGGTGAAAAGCTAGAATTATCATTGTGTTTCTGAGAGGTAAGGGAATGCCTAAGTGTGAACCCTCCCTCTCTCCTTATGGAAACTTTTTTTTTTTTTTTGTGAATCAATGGCAGAAAAGGAATCAGAGTACTAAAAAATTATTCACTTCCTCTCTGTGCAGCTACCCATCTCCCCCAAAATTTCTGTAAGAATGTGACTGAAACCAAAGCACTCATTAACAAGTTATAAGGGAAAAGTGTTGAGTTCATGAAGCCAACAGGAAGGGTACATGCAATAAGGCAAGATGCTGGTCTGGCTATATTCTGGCTAGTCTTATGGTTTTATGGGATTACTCACGAATCAAGGGGCTTGATGGAGTATATGGCCTTTATTGGAAGGTGTTACGGTATCCTTGTTGTCAATCAACAGCATGTCTGGCCTGCCACAAATTAAATTTATGCAGCGTGTACTTTAGGGTTTGGGATTGATTCAAAATAAATTACATGGATGTGCACAAATGATAAGTAAAAAGTTGTGGAAAATGAGAAGCTGCAGTCAGTCCTCTCAGCAGCGTGGTAGGTAGGTGAGTATCTTCCTTCTTCAGTGGGAACAAGTCTTATGTCGATTATTGGTAATGGCTAGGAAAGGGCCAGCACTGTATTCAGCACAGTTGCTTCAGCTGAACACAAATTTCTTGAAAGAAGGAGACATTTGGGGGATTGTCTGTAAATCTCTTGCCCATAAGGAGATTTTAAATTGGGATGTATCTCTGTGGCAGGGTGGACACTACACTCAGAGAACATCTCCCAGCATAATTTTCTTCTGTAGTAAACTAGCATTGATGGCACTGCTTTTCACAGGATTCTTAGAGGACTTTAAAAACCCTTTCATGTCTTCCCCTTCTCTGTCCTCTCTCTTCTTATGGCAAGTTTGTCTTTACCTGCTCCTATACTGAGAATTTATTTCCTGTTCTGTCCAGTGATTGTTTTATGTGCTGTTTTTGTAAAATGCTGCTGATCACCTTTGCTTAAAAATACTAGTATTTTCATATACTCAATGTATGTCTTTTGGGGCAGTACTTGGCTACAGAAGTAATGAATGTTAGTGCCTAAATGCTTATCTTAGGACTGCAACATTTGTCATACTTTCATTACTTATGACCTTCATTGGTTATGAAGCCCTGGGAATTAAATGTTACTGAAATCCAGTTCCTCAAGCCTGGTTGGCTGCCCTAGCAGAAAGGTTTACTTTGATAATTCCAGAAATTTAAACATGCTGTCACACTTTCACTTACAATAAATGGTATGGAAAGAACAGCCACTCTGTGGTCATTATAGTTATAGCATCTCTCACATTTTGCAACGGAGATTTCAAGGAGCGTATTGGACATTTTCTGCGTTACTTAAGTCCTCAGATTGTGCACTTGCCAGTAGAAGGCACTGTTCTGCTCAGTCAGTTGAATATATGAAGGGGAAATGAGGTGGGGGAGGAGGGGTGGGAGAGCAACCTCTGGAAAATATAATCCTTTTTTAAGACCCTGAAGGGCTGATTCCCAGAAGCCAATAACTGCTATTTCTCTCGTGTCAGTGGAAAAAATACTGAGAGTTGTGTGAGTGGCTATCTCAGTGCATCCAGCCAGTGAGGCTGAGCACTATACTTGTATATCATGTCTATATATATAAGGAGATTACACAGCACCCTGCTGTCCACAAGGTAGTATGTATAAAATCATAAATCGGGAATTTCCACAACCGGAAAAATGCTAATGAAAATAAGTATGGATAACACACAACAGTTTCCATACCTCCAGCATACAGGTACAATTTAAGTAAGTAAAACACTTACGTATGGGCAATTCACTAGGGTTTTTAAGGCACAGCACACGCAAACCACGTATTAAATGCACTAACTGTACAGGACGATAAAGTATTTTCCATCTGTATTTTCTTCTGAGGACTTAAGTTAAGCAGAAGTATTTAATGGGCCTTTGGCCCTATCGGAGTCTATACAACTTGTGAGGGTCACTGCCTCAGCACTTCCAGGAACCTCTTGCAACACCAGAACCACAGGTTTCTGTATCAATACCACAGGCCATTGAAAGTTTGGTCTGATTGTTTTTAGCATGATTTATGGGTATTTGTTTATTCATTTCTTTTGAGGATTTGAGGCGGTTTTAATTGCATTTTGTTTGGCACACATCATTTCAAAATGAACCACCTTAAAATAGGAACAATTTTATGGAATGTGTCTAGTATATGAAGTTGTCACAAGTACTGCCTCTTATATTTCTACTACTTCTTATTTTTCATAACATATTTTACAACTGTAATTTTCGTGTCTCACATTTTTCTCTCCAGTTTCCTATGTCCTGTGGTTAAATCTTGACTGTAAATCTTACGCTGCTTTGTTAAAAATAATAGGTCTACTATGCTTCTTCATTTAACAATCTGCTAGATTAATAGTGTATTTAAAACAATTAAATACAGTTGCATGGTTTAATATTCCCAACTGTAATGCACCATGAAGGGGAAACTATAGCCATTTTCATTTATAAAGTGCTTCCATTTCAAGTGCTGTCTGGCAATTCTTGTCTGACACCCTGGTAAACAGACGAAAAGTGTAATATCCAGAAAAGCTTCTTGTGCAGTTTTGGAAATCAGAGCACAGGAGTGGTTGGGTGGCAATTTAGGCTGTAACATTAAATGTAGTATCTCGGCAAAAAGGGCTCTTGCAGCTGTGGGCTGCATGACTAGAGTTGTCATATCAAGGAGCCAGAGAGGAGGTAGTCTTTTGGAATTTAATGTCAATATTAACACTCCTGTGTGATGGTAGTGACAAGCTCTGGAGCTGCTCCTGGCACATTTGTTGTCTGAACGATCCTGACAAATTGCCTGCAGAGCAGAAAAAGATGCTTCAGCTGCAGCTGAGACCCTGCTGCACGAGGACAGTTGTAAGACTAATTGTACAAACCTGCAGCAAGGGATGGGTTTCTGTTTAAGAACGTAAAATTTGGTTCTTGTATACCCCAGGCTTTTGGGGTTTGTACTTTTTGCAGTAGTATGACTACAGTCCTTAGACTGAAAGGTCTTTGTGCGTGGCCTTTTTATTGTGTGCGCTCACAATGCCTGCTACAATGGGGCTCCAGCCCATGAATAGGACCTCAGGCATTACCGAAATGCAAATAGTAACGTATTTTAAAAATGAGGTGCAGGCGTTCTTTTCAGATGTATCCTGTTCTAAGAATGTGATTTATATTGCCTTAGGTTTTGAGATTGCACTTTAGGCCTCCCGTGTCTCTAATTTGACAAAAATAAAAATGAACTCTACTTTTCATTAAGCAAACTGTTAGCACACTGAAAATCTGACCAGGTTGTTGTTGAGCTTGGGGAGGAAAAATGAATCCACACTAACGCTGAGCTTATAAGCGCGAGGGGTGCGGTCTTAGTGAGGAGGGCTACAGCTTTTCTCGGTGGGAGAACTGCAGGCTGAGAGCCATGAGAAACCTTGGGAACAAGCACAAGCCGAAGAGGGTGCCCTCCTGCATGCTCTGCAGTCCATTGCCTGTGGCCAGCTCTGCCCACAGCACTTACCCTGGTGCAGGCTACAGAGGAGTTGCACAGACACTCTGGTTCCATGGGAGCACAGTCTGGGGCTCGTCTCCCTGGCTCGCTGAGGATTGTGCTTTGGTTACACGTACATCAGGACATGCCTCACAGTAAAGGAGAACCCAAATTAGGCTTTGACAGAAAAGCTGAATTTCGGCAGAGCTGGTGTTTGGATGTTAAGAGCAAACACTGCTTTTAATGGTAAAGATGGAATGAAAGAGAAAAGTCCAAGCATTGTGTAAGAGTTGTGATCTTTAGGTTGTGGCAGGTGACAAAGAAGGGAAATGAAACTGTAACTACCTTCTCTGGATGGTCTTGTGCCTTTTTTCTGAACCAGCCAGCAATAACATTTGTTCTAGAAAGATGTCCTCCATGGCCCGCTGCTTCTATGAAAATAGGCAACCATCTGCACAATACTTAGAAAATATTTTTAGCTTTCTAAAACAGGCATTCAAAGTAGATGTCTCTGTCACCTTAAATTAAATAAGCAGCTTGTTTTACCTCTGGCTAATTTTTAGTGATGTGTCTATCTTGGAAAGAATAGAATTAATGCTTTCCAAACTGGCCACTACTGAGAGAGGTCGTCAACTTACAGACTGGCAAAGAACATAGTAGGTCAGAAAGTCAATAAATTATAACGGGGAGAAGAACTTTATTCCTATATTTCAGGAAATGTCACTGCAAAACGGAATATTAATACGTGAGTACATGCTCAGTGAAGAGAAAGTGATTTGTCTAGGTTATGGATTTATTCACAGATGTTATACTCAGGTTTACCAGCGGCTTGTCGCAAAATATGTTAATATTTGGAAGCTGATATTAAACAGGAGTGAAAAAACTATGGTTAATTTCTTGGTTTCATATAGAGAATATTGTTCTTTAAGGTTTCTCTGTTTGAGTTAATGTTCCCAGTAAAACTTGCTTTGAAATTGTTTTGTTGCAGGCTCTTCTGCTGTGAGAAGTAAGGAGATTTCATAGAAACCATGTCTTAGAGCCCTTTTAATCAGGTAATACCACATTTTACTTGCAGCATTGAGTGCTTGCTCCCATAAATATTATTCTTGCTATTCAAATACTGCTGTGCTCTTCACACTCCAGAATCTGGCCCCATACAAAACTTTTTAGTTTTCTGTTCCTCTTTGCTTCAGGGCCTAACCTCAGATTCATAAAATATTTGTAACTGTCAGTGTAGTGCATCCACAGAAACTGCACAGACGCAGAAAGCCTATCTGATGTAGTGTTAGCAGGAAGAATTTTAGAACTGCAAATACTTAACGGATTTTTAAGATACAAATATGTATGTGCACACATATATAAATACATACTTTTTTTGTGTATACTTTGTCTAATATATGATTTCTTTGATAATGGTATGTCCCAACTGTGTTGTTAGAGATGAAAAATGTCTTTAACAAATTAAGACAATTTTGGGAAGTTGATTTACATTTGTATATTTGTGATACTCAGTCGTATTTCATATTAGAGATATCTGATAAGATGTCATTTTAACACCTTATTGCTGGTCTATTATAAGGCCATTAAACCTTGGTTCTTTGCTCTCAAAAACTGCGGAACAGAATATCTGCTCTGGTCTCCAGATCTGTCTTTGATATATTTTTATGTTTCTTTGGTATTTAGAAATGTTTTGAGCTAATTGGGAAAGGCAAGTGAAACCACCTAGGATACAACACCCAGCTTTATTGAAAGACCGTGTTTAGGATCACATTACAAAATGCCTGAAGTTTGGCTGTTGGTGTGCACTGTGTCGTAGCTTTCTGCTCAGCAGTGCCCCATCCAGCACCTGGGTGACAGGGAGCAGTCAGAACTGGTTCTCCTGCAGAACGAATCACTCACACCAGCTCCTCACAGGTATTCCCCACTATGGGGAGCCTGATCTTGCACATTTGTAAAACTGTTGGAAAGAACCTGGCTTGGAACTTCAGAGTGCTAGATAAAATGGGAGAAAGAGATCCAGTCGGGAATTGCTCCTGTAATTAGCCTAACTGCAAAATAGAGATTGTGCTGGTCCTTAACTTCACCACAGAAAATGGATGGCTTGCAAAGCACTCAGGTATGTTGTGGTGCACATAAACCCACAAGGAAATCAATGCGGTGGTTTTCAGGGTTTGAATAATGTACAATGAGTAAGGCCTGAGGTCACATAACAAACATCAGAGAGGGAAATAAAATGTCAAACAGCCATATGTTAAGGGAATGGCACATAATATTGTGGAGGAAAGAAAGCATTAGCTTGGCATTTCTGAATTGTCAGTTGTGACTGACAATTTTAATGGATAATTATGTAGCTGGCATTTACAGGATCTCAGCTTTCTGACTGTGGTCTTTCCAAAAAGTGGCTCTTCTGCAGTGTGCATGTGCCCAGTTACAGCATGCTGATTGCAGCAGGCTGCTGTGCGTTTCCTCATTTCCTTACATACAGAAATGGTCTTGGTAATAACAGGCATTAGATTTCCAGTTTCTTGGAAAATTGTTTTTTTTTTCTTTTTTCTTTCTTTCTTTTTTTTTTTTTTTCCTGTATGAGAAAAGTGGGTGCAGTTGGGGAACTGTTTTCTCTGGGGCAGCAGGGCTGCTCCGCAGCCTGGCACAGGCTTGAATTAGTTAAAGGCTGCAGGTCTGGCTCTCTTACATGCTGCTATGAGGCAACTTGGGTTTAGGAGAATCAGTATTTGCTTTCTCATGTAGATGTGACGGATTCTGACAAGCACCTCAACTTAAAATAGATGATTATTATGGTTAGGCTTTCACGCATTTATTCTGAAAACCTTCAGGTAGTGTTGATCTTGATTGTGCTAGCTGGAGGCCAACGGGCTCACTTTGGTCAGTCATGAGTTTCATGTGAGTAGGAAATAGGACTTGTTATCCTAAAGGTCTGTCAGAACAGGATGATTTTAATTTGGATCCAGATGTTCCTGTGTTACCCATCTCTAGTTACAGGAGATAATCCTGAGCCTGGCAAATTTCAGTCCTCCTTTTGAGTACTGCAGGGGTGTTTCATCTTGGCTACTTACAAATAAAAACCGCTTGTAGAGCTTTTGGCCTGTTTCCCCTTGGGGCTCGCTCTCCATGCGGGCTGGGCCGAGCCGTTTTGTGGGGCTGGGGGGGTCCCGCTCCTCAGCGGCGCTGCCGGAGGGGGAGCGGAGCGCGGCCGGGGCCCGCCCGCCTCAGGTACAGCCCGGGGCCGTGCCGAGCCGTGCCGGGGCTGTGGGCCCCGCCGTGGGTGTGCGGGGCCGCGCCGAAGGCGGAGCCGCGCTCGGGGGCCGGTGCGGCTTTATTAGCGCCGCAGGTCGCGATGCGCGGCGCAGGCAGGGCGCAGCGAGCAACAGGAGGCGGCGCGGGCCCGCAGCGCCCAGCCCAGCCCAGCCCAGCCCGCCCGGCTGCCGCCGGGGGCCGGCCGAGGCGGGAGCCGGGGGCGAGAGGGGAAGGAGGGGAAGCGGCGCGGAGAGCGAGGAGGCGGCCGGAGGGGGAAGAGCGCGCCGGGCGGCGGGCCGCCGGCTCGTGATGGTGCTCCTGCCCCTGTGGGTAGCGGCAGCCGCGCTCCTGGGGCTCCGCGCTGCAGCCGGCCGGCAGGTGAGTGGCGGCGGGGCGGCGAGCCGAACCGTGCTGAGCCGAGACAGGCGGCGGAGAGCCGGGGGACGCCGCTGGGGTCCGGCGCTTTGCTCCCCTCCTGGGCTCTGCCCGCACCCCGGGGTCCCTCCGGCAGCCCCGGCCGGCCCCAGCCCGGAGGGGCCGCTGGGGAGCGCTTCCTGCCCGGTCTGTCCCTTCTCTCGTCCCGTGCGCGGCTTTTTCCTTCCTCCGCCGTCTACGGCGCGCACCCCGGCTCTCCCCAGCACCCAGCTCGGAGCGGAGCATCCCCAGCGCTGCAGAGAGCAGCTCGTCCCCTGCCGCACCGGAGCTCCGGGGACAGCTCACGGAGCCCTGGGCCCACGCTGGTGGCGGTGGCAGGCTGGTGTCCCTGTCCCTGCTGTTGGCTTTCTCACTCCCCTGGCAAAGTGCCGAAGGAGAAGTGTCAACACGCCTGCCCTGCTGCCCCTCAGGACTTATCCCCTGCATTGACCTTAAAGTCTTTTTTTGGCCACCGAACTTACTTTGCGGCACGGTAGATAGAATGGCTCATTCAGAATCAGGATTCCTTAGCTGCTCGATTTACGCTAAACTTATTAAGGACTCTGTTAATATATTGGTGGAAACAGCTATTTATTCGGCCGAGGAAAAGTGCCATCCCTGAAAACCAAAAGCAGAATTGCAAAAAATGGTGCAATGCAAAGCAAGTAATTTTTCAGCCTTCTAGAACCATTCATCTGTCACACGTTGCGTAGTAATTACACTAACGACTTTGTGCATGTGTCTCTTCTCTTCTGCAGGCTAGTAAAGAGCAACAGATCCAAATAGGTAAGTCTTTTTAACTATTATTGCTGCTACTGACAAAAATATAAATGAAAAAAGTAAGCTCAACAAACTAGTTGATTTTCTGGAGAAATGATCTGTATGCAGGCAAGCGTTCCCTTGTGTATCCCCACACCATTACCACCCAGGAGCATTTGTAGTCTCACACTGCTGTGGCATGACTTGAATTCGCATGCCTCTCATTACAAGCTCTTGCATCCCGATAACTCCGTGCTTCCCTTTTTAAAAATAAAACAACAAAAGTTCAGAATTGCAGCATGCTTAAACTAGTCTTCTGAATGCCATGGCGCTCTGGGTCAGACACTGTTTTCATTTCTGTCTTTCTGAATCAAGGAGGAAATGTCTACTCCATTTGGCCAGGGCAGTCCAAGTCTTTGTACCACTTTTCTTCTGTACTGGAAGTATTTGCTGGAAAAATTTTGTTTAATGCCAAGGTCTCTGTGTATTTTGTTGATGGCAGAGTGTGCTGGCTGCAAGCCCAATGGTGGTAGTTGCTTTATAAACTGATACACACATAAGGAAGTGCATCATAGGCTTTGACATCCATGATGAATGAGGGTACTGAAATGAAACGTGCTCGTCAGTGCCCATGGGGTACTTCGTATTGCAATTTTAAGCCTGACTCTTTCCTAAAAAAAAAAAAAAACAACCAACCAAAAAAAAACCACACCAAAAACAGGAAGCTTCATATAATTAGGAGCACGTGCACACAATTAAATTGCTGTAGATCTGTGTTGATTTAAACTAATAGATAATTTAGTGCTGTGTGGGATGGAAGAGGTTATGGAATGGTGCCGCAGTCAGTGTTCTCTCCCTGAGCATCAGTGTGAGGGTGTGTCATCTCACCTGCCCTGTAGTTCGCCTGGTTGTGCAATGAGCCTCTTCAGCATTTGGCCAAAGTTGTTGTCAAGCGCTAGTGCCTTTACAGTGCTCTGGAGCTTTTCAATGAGAGGAGCGGTAGCCATGGGAAGGGACCCTAGGGAATTCTATTTCCAGTTGCCATCAGACTTCCAATTTTGAGGTTTCAGTTCAGGTTTTAATCTGAGGGATTGCTCAGAGAAGAGTTTCAAGTATTTCTCTAAATTTTGGAGGTTTTGTCTCAATTTCAGTTCTGGCACTGCATTCCTTATAGGCTTAGGTTGATTTCCACTGTCATCAGTGAATAATGGGAGTTGAGACAGTTAGGTACATTTAAACCTAGCTGGCAAACAAACTTTTTTTCCAGTGGTATGCTGATCCTGTGTTTTATTTTTGGTCGTTTCCATGAGAAATGGATTGTATTTGAATTTCAGAAACCATAAGCTATACAGGAATGCATCTTTTAAATTATACAGTACATCAGACAAAAATCTTTAACCTGGAAAAGTACTTTTTTTCCTTTGAATCTTTTCTTTCTTTCACGGTTCCAGCATTGCTGTAGTCTGGGAACCTTTGAGGCATGCAGGAACCATGGGAGAGAGGTGACGTTGCACAGCAGAGGATGAATCAGGCCCACAGACAAAGCTCCCAGGGACAGGGACAGGGCTGCATGCTGCCAGTGGGACAGGCTCCAGGCACAGCTCTCAGGGTGCAGCGGAGCCCATGCAGTTGATGCGATCTCACCCTCCTCTGCCTGAGGAGGGGCATCTGGAGATGGGATGGGCATGGGCTGGTGGGTATGTCTGTTCACAGATCCACGGGTCTTTGGACTCAAACGTCCCCTGGTGCGGTTCAGCAGCACAGGGCCTCCTTGGGATGGGTCTCGGTGTTGGTAGGTGCCTGGCAAGAGAGAGCTTGCTGTGTCTCCTCAGCACAACTGCCCAGCAGCTCGGTGGCTTTTTGTCCAGTCTAGCACGGCGGAGAGTTCCATATCTTCCAAGACCAGGTTGCCTATGACTAGCACTGCCTTTTGAGCCATTGATAACGTTTTGCTGAGGGAAAATGTGTATTGTGAAGGCAGAACTGTCTACTAAACACAGATGTTGGGATTTGTCCTCCTCTTTGTGTTTTTTAACTGTTAATATTTAAAGTAATGTTTTATCCTGTAAATTTTGATTGAAAAAGCATGGCCTACTCAGTTTAGAGGTTTAATGACTACAGTAAAACCTGCATTAGGATTGCCTCCAAATGGGCCGTCCTACTTTTAAGTCCCTATTAAGTGTCACTTTGCATTGGTGTTGTATATTTTGATTTGGCCCAGGGCTGTCTGCTGTCAGCAGCTAATCTTTTTTTGTAGCCTGGAAAGTCACTTAGGACAAATTAAAGCGTATAGGATTTTTTTTTTAAACTAGTACAGAATGTATTATATAGATAGGGAGTTACCCGAGCTTAATTAACTGCATTAATGCATAATGTACTGCAAATGCCTGGAAACTGTCAAGAGGAAACCTTACTGTTGTCTCTGGTGAAACAGTAAGCCCTGAAGATGCTGGCACTCAAGGTGGTGCTACCTCTTCACTTTTCGTGCCCCTCAGCCTCCCACACAGCAGAGCCTCAGCACTGCTCTGTGCTGCTTTTGGAAGAAAACTCTGATGTCTAACCTGGAAAAAGCAGGGCCAGGCTGCCCTGGAGCCTGGATAAAAGAAGCTCACTGGTGTTGTGCCAAGGGACTTTGCTGTGAAAACATCGTGAAGAATTTCTTGAGTTGCCTGTATTCCTGGGACAAGTTGACAGTGAAGGAAAGGAATGAGGACACCAAAGAGAGGTGTATGCCATGTGAGCCTGTATTCTTGCAGTCCCTTGCTTTTATTCATCCAACTCGCAATGTCTAGCACCGATGTATGCTGCATAGCCTCATCCCTGTTTACGTGCAAAATTGTGGGAAAATCCTCTAGAAGTCCATCCTCCCCCTTTGTCTATCTTTTCTTTTTATTTGGACATTTCTGCCACCTAAAGGCAGTCAAATACAGAGTGAACGATAGCTTGGAATTGATTCTGGTTGTTTGAAGAGAGGGACCAGAACAATTACTTCATTTCTGGAAACCACCAACCAAGGATGAAGGCAGAAAACACTGATGATGAAACCCCTGCTAGAATTGTCTGGTTTTGTTACAGCACTATCCTTTCTTGTTATTGAGCAGCGCTTGGCTAAGTAACTGAGGAAGCTCTGTGCTCATCCCATTACGGTTATCTGTGGAATGGAAGAGTAATCTCTCAAAACATGGGAACTCATGACAGTCTTTTCGTTTAAGTACTGTCCTTTTAATTCCTGCAGTAACAGGTGGTATTTTATGTCCCAGTGCTTCTGTTGGAAAGCTGAATGGTTTTGACAACCAGTCATCCGATTGCAACGAAGTTTTTGAATTGCATTCAGAAGATGAAGGCACAGCGATGCTCTTGAGGTGTTAGGTTAGCTCCAAGCTTTTTGCCAAGGTTGCTGATCTTCCTGACTCTACAACCCATGTTCAGATGGATCCTCCAAGAGAAAAGGGAGCTCTGGAAGCTGACGGTTGCTGTCTCATCATCCCATCTTGTCAGTTTGGGCAAGTCTGGGTCTTGGCATGCAGCCCAGTGTTATCAAGAGTTCCTGCACATTTGTTTCCCTGTGCAGTGCCCAGCCACAGCATCATCTTTGCCAAAACAGTTGTGCTTTTGATATAATTTTGTAGGTTTACGCATTGCTATTTGTGATTGAAATATATCCTAGCAATCTGATGTGGCAGGTAGTTACTGAACATAGCAACTCATCTCATTGCCACGGCACAGAAAATGTTTGGGAAAAAAATTATGCTGCTAGCACTTGAGTTAGTGGACCTGAATTCACAGGTAATGGGTGAAGGAGCCCCTGCAATCAGAAAATTACTTTCTTTGTGGCAGCTGGTCCTCTGCAATGCAGAAGGCTGGAACATGGAGAGTCCAGTTATCCACACTTATTTACATGCAGTGTGAGCAAAAACCCCATCCGAATAATGAATGTTAAATGGCATTTCAGTATTTTGTTAAAAAAAGAGAAGTCATGTCTTCAAAGTTGTGTAGCTGAGTCTAGACATGGAAATAATTTGTCTGGAGTTTCAGAAATTCCTGCTTTTCTGCTGTTTCCACTGATTTCTATTTAGACTAAGCTTTTGAAATCTTGCTTAAGTGGATATTTATGAATTTGGAATTCTGCTGTTGACATCCAAATGCAAAATTTTTGATCAATGTATTTCAAAAATCTTTTGCCAAAAACTGATCTTCTAAATACAGCTGATTAAAAAAAAATAGGGCTTTTGAACCTCAATTATCCAATAGTTTTACAGTGCAGAGACAACTACTGTGAGCCAGTGGTGTTAATTCTTCAGTTTATTGTGTATTTGGGGGAAAAAATTATGGATAGACTTCTTCAGAGGCATTCTCTAACTAATTATGTTTTGGCACACAATGAAAGAATGTGATGTTCTTTCACAAGTGTTTCCTTTCAATTTAAACATTGTGCAACTGGAACAGCACTTAAAAACCAGATGAAAAAAGGAAGAAAACTTGAGGTTAAGTGCTTTTTCTATTTCTCTGTGTTCTTCTCTGGTCATTCCTGTAAATTCTGAATTAGCAGTAGAGAGTGACTGAAATTTTAGCAAAGGAAGGGGAACACCTACAGCTGGCATAGAGTTTCCTAAGACCATAGAGTCTGTGGAAAAAAGAGTAATAGAAGTCAGTGGAGGATTTTAGATGTCTTCAGTCATGTCACATTTAATTTTAATTGCCTTTGAACAAAAAGCATTTCCTTTTTTTGCTTTGCGTTTAGAGACTCTGGACAGGGCTTTTGCTGACTCAAAAGCTTGACAATTCTTATTTTCCACCCTTTGTTCCTACCTTCTTGTGGCTAGCTGTCTGTTCTTGTTATTAGCAAAAATCTTTTTTTTTTTTTTTTGTGCCCCTGCAAGAAGAAATCTGTGGATACTGTTGCAAGATGTGCAAAGCAACTTCTGAATTGTACAGTGAACAAAGAATTTGATCACTGGAACTGTGGTCTCTGGCATTGTACATCCTACTTTGAGAAGGGGGGAAAAAAAAGAAAAACTGTGAAGAATCTCAGTGAGGTAAAAGGAGTAATGTCAGTCTGTGAATGAAATCTCATCACTGAAGCTCAGGGAATGTGAGGATCTGGATTTTAGCTTTGACCCAGTTAGGATATACAAGCCAGCAGCTCTGTCTCCTGCTCTTGGCCTGATGTCTAATTAATAAAAAAATGAGTGTAGAGTTTTAATTTGGTACCATCTCTAAGGAGGAGGGTTAGCAAGCCCGACTCAGAATTCCCAGTGATTAAAATGGGAATTATCCTAAGGATAATATCCTAATTAGGATACCAGTTTTAGAACCTAATCTTGTAGGTGTATGGCAAAAAAAGATTGAGTTCGCTGCTACTGAGAAACACACTGTGACTGCTAGCAGTGGGACACAGAGTAAGTTTTCAGAACAAGAAACTTAAAAATGATAAAGAACTTTCCACTCACCTGGGATATAGTATTTATGTGTTATATAAAGATTCTCATAGCACAGAAATTTATATGTCTATACCTTCCACTGTAACTACACATTATTTTTCTGTCAAATCCCTCAGTAACTGGAACAAAAGCAAACTGGAAAAAAAACAGCCATATGAAGCCATTAGAGATGTTTTCCTACAAAAGTCTCATAAAATAAGCAGCTACTGCTTCCGGGAGAGATGAATTACCTACCAAGCTTTTTATCTATTAATTTTCAGTTCAAGTGCAATTCACTCTGGGAATGGATAAAATTTAATTCATTTTGTTATTTTTATTGGAGGAATTCTCAGTGGCACTTTGTGGTACCATCTGAGCTACTCAACCCTGGAGTTCTTTAATACAAAAGGTATCAGTAATATCACTCTAATACTGCTTTAGCCACTTCTCTCAGGAAAAGAAGATCTAGGGAATAATTCTGTCCTGAATGTCTTTTTAACTCTCACATAGTGTAATAAAATGTAGTAAGACTTCAGCTTTGGTGCAGCTTTCAGCAGCGTTTTGGTCCACAGCTTGGCCTGGCCTGGGAATGTGTCTCCTTCTCCTTTTACAGGATGAAAATTGGACACCAAATATCCTGATTAATCCCAGGTTACAAAGGTCTCACAGAAAAGATAAACTTGTTTTACAGTGGTGTAAAATTACCTTAGGGCAATGGGAAACGTGTGTATGTCCTCTGATGCGTGATAAGTGATAACAGCAGAAGACCTTTCTCTGACCAAAAGAGATTTCTCTTAAGCACTAAGAATGCTATTTTCAGGATGATGTGGGTAAGGGACTATACAGAAAGACAGAAAGGGGCTTTTTCCCCCCCCCTTTTTTTCTTAAGTATTGTATTCACATATAATATATACACATAGGCAAATTCAGAACCAAATGGAAAGTTTACAAGTCAGCTACTGTTGCTGCTAATTAGATAGGAATCTTGATTTGACCTGTAGTAATCAGGCAAAAATGATAGGAGAGTGATCAGAGGTAATTACAGCAATGCTCTACCCTTGGAAGCGTACCCTGTGTTTAGGGCACATTGCCTTAGCTAAGGGTCATGCCCTTGAGCTACTATAGTATTACCTCAGGATTTCTTTAGGCAGACAACAAGAGTTGTTCTGCAGTTTTTATAGCTTTTTGTGTATTGCAGGAAGATGCAGGATTTAGATAGAAATTTGTAACTTCAAAAAAAATAAAAGCTCATCTGTTGCTTTTGAACTCCATCGCTCAAGTTGCGCAAAGAGGAAGGGCAATAGCAAGTTGCTGGGTACGGAGATTTATCAGAGGAGATCTACAGAGGGAAAAGTTACTGCTTTTACTACTGCTGACCGATATAATTTATCGGTGATATGTGATACCTACTGGATTCTTGTCTCTGTTCCAGTTTTCTGAGACTGCAGAAATGTGTACGCGAATTGCAGTTATATACCAAACATGCCACTTGATTTTCAGCATCTTAATAGAGATCTCAATGCAGGGGCAAACAAGTCCATTTAAGGTGTATGATGGAGTCGCAGGGCATTTCTTACAAGAGAATTCAAAAGGGTTGCTGCCTCTTCTTTGGCTGTAAAGCAAACCTAAACCCCATGAAAATCCCCAGATAAATATAAATGAATATTTCAGGGTTTTCTCTGCAAGTTTTATGAAAATAGAGTCATGAAAGACCTGCTTCTTGAAAAATTTGGCATATGGAGGATATTTTGCATGCGCTTAATGTGTATCCTAGCATCTGTGGTGTGTGTTTATTTGAGGTGTGTACCTGGGCACAGCTTCTTGTGTTCATCCACCTTGGCATGGTCCATGTGCTTTTCCTAAGGTTGAAATGTCCTTCCTGTCTAATTATCACCGTGATAACATGATGATCTGTAAATATACTTCTTTCTTATATCTCCTCTGTGTTTTTATGTGATAGTGCAAAGCATTTTTATGATAACGATTAATGTGTTACAAGTGTTACAGGCCTTGCTGTAAGGTACCCAAGTGAAGATCTTACAAGCTTGAGCGTGGTAAATAAAGAGAGCAGCTACACGTATTTTACATTTGCCTACGTTAGATTGGTTGGTTTATATCCAGACTAACTATCTAGCACACATCATCTAATGCACATTGATGGTGTGGTGACATTGGCTCCCATTGTTTTAAAAATTATGCAAAGGTTTGTATTGGTCTCCAGCTGAACTTGCCAGTGGAGTGCTTTAGAGTAGCTCTAACAGGAATCCTAGATTGGCAATACTGGAAGCGGAGGTATGAGTAGGAGGGGTCCAACATGCATTGCATTTGATGTTAGGCCTAAAAACTCAGTAGTTGTATGTTGTATAATAAATTGGCAGTAGCTGAGTGTTTTCTGCATGAATGTCACCCGTGGCAGTCTGGCTAACGGCTTGTTGCATCCTTGCATCACTCTTTGCTCTATTGGCATACACTTCTGCAGCTCTGTATTCAGTCTTAAGGCTTGTTCCATGTTCTTGTTCTAATTTTAGTTTGTTTTGGGGTATTTCTCTTGGCAGAATTACCAAAAAGCAGACCAAGACCGTATGGGTTAGTGATTCCAATTAGTACCAATGCAGATGGAAGCTATATCTCCAATATACTCTCTGCAAGCCATCAAAGAAGATCAACGCGGGAGGTATCCCAAAGCCCCAAGCAGCTGTATTTTAACGTCACTGCATTTGGAAGGGAATTCCATCTCCGGCTGAAACCCAACACTCATTTAGTGGCTCCCGAGGCGGTAGTGGAGTGGTATGAAGACTCTGTGGAAACTGGAAATGGAAATGATGCTGGTAACGCGAGTCAGACTAGAACTGCTACAGAGAGGTTATGGAAAAGAGAGCCACTGTGGACCAACTGTGCATACGTGGGAGACATAACTGACATCCCTGGAGCTTCTGTTGCAATTAGCAATTGTGATGGTCTGGTAAGGCTTCTTCAGTGGTGTTCATGTCAGGTGTTTTATCACTTTGCACACAGCTTCTATTGCTTTTGAGTACACAGCGCTAATGATACCATTTTAAAAGCTTAATTTCTCAAATCCCTTAGAAAATGCCTCAGTATACATTTATGCATATAGTCTTTTTGCTTTACTCTGGTATAATTGCTCGGAGTTTGATGAACAAAGTCCATAATGTTGCTCGGATAAGAGAGAAAGAAATCAAACCTGCTATTTGTTGGTTTTCCTTTTTACTTTCATGAGGTGTTACAAATGGGAAAATGAATAATGAAGGTATTTTAACACTTAAAATAAGATCTTTTGGTGAGTGAGCATAGAATCTGGTGTCCAAATCACACTGTGTAGTTCTCGGGCAGCAAATTTGCACGCTGCCCTGTAGCCCAAGAATAGCAACAGATTTAAATTCAAAAGGGCTTATTAATAAAATAAACATCCTTTTTTTTTTTTTACATGCAGTTCTGTTTTTCTCTGAAGGTATCATGAGAATCAACTGGTTCACATCTATAAATGTTTTGTTCTCAAAACTGTGCTGGCCTGACTGCCGTGTTAGTTAAAAATGCGTGATATTTGATTGTGGCTTCAGCAGATGCAGTGACTGCCTTGGTACACAAATCCTATATTGAAAGACTGGGAATATATTGAGTACACATACCATTCGTTAATTCAATCATGCGGTAAAGAAAGCTAACAATACTTACCTTGTACTCTTTAAGTAACAGGAGCAATGGTGGAACATGACTGCAACATCCAGGAAGATTAATGTAGTGGTTACTCTATTGCTATTCAGGAGAGGAATCATATGAACAAGTCTGCAACAAGAATCCCTTCTTGGAACTAGGTTTCCCCCTTCCTGTCACATGCCAGAGCTGTTAATGATTTGATTCCATTTTATGATAAGTGCTGGCTAGCAAAGCTCCTAGCTTCTGCAGTGTGCCTCTCCTCTGCTGTACATAATTTATTTCAGGTAAAGCACTCACTGTATGAGCATCCACATAAATGTCTCAAACTCCTGATTCAACACTTAGGGCTATGCACAACCAAAACTCCTTGACTTTCCTTACTTGAAGAAAAAAAAAAAAAGGTGGTGTTTACATCTGAGGTTATCAGCTACTGGCAGTTTTTCTTTTTTTTCTTTTCTTTTTTTTTTTTTTTTTAGTGGAATCTGTTGACAGTGTGCTGTGTTTACAAAGATCATGCAGACATCTGCCTGGACAGATAGAGCCTCAGATGCTGCTCTCACGATGAATGAGACCATTGGCCCGAGAGCTGTATTTTAGCAGTAATCCTGAATGAAGTTCTTGCGTTAAGTGACAGAGCACTTTAAGACAACAAATTGGATTAAATGGAATTAGATTAAGGGGTACAGCAACATCGGCAGAGATCGCCATGTGGCTGACAAGCTGCTTTGTGGTGTGCTTTCAGTTAACTGAAATGAGGTAGTTACTGTCTTCACAAACCTCCACATATTTAAGAAGAAGCTAACAGGTACCAAAAGGATCCTAAATAAAGAACAGGAGGTTTCTGAGTTGTGTGTCATGTTGCCACAGCACCCAGGAGAAGCCCCTCAGGTGCTTTCCAATGTTTTATGGACTGAACTAGGAGAAAATGTGCTTTTTGTTGAGGAGGAGAGTGTGTAAATGCTTCTGACTCTCTGTTGTTTCTGTTCATCTCAACCCAACCTGTCCTGTACAGTCTTTGTGGGACTTCTTCAAGCCCCTGAGGCACCCACCACACGGCAGGGTTGGAAACCACCATCAGAGCATGGACATAGTGAGTTGTCTGTGGCAAACTGTGTTGCCAGGACTGCTCCCTGACCTGCCTGCTTATGCAACCCTCTTGCCAGGACCAGACCTCAGCTGCCACTTGAGCTGCTGTGCTGCATTTCATGTTGCTGCCAGGGGGCTGCTGGGCTGGCAGAGAGCTGCTGCAGTGGCTTTACTGCTGCCTGTTTTGGACAACTATGAGAACAGCTCATGTGCTGAAAAGTATCTTTTTTGGAGAGCTTTTGCTTGCTTACTTCACCTAGCTGTTGTCGCAGTCTTTAGGAGCTCTAAGCAAGTGCGTGTGAAATAAATAATCCTCAAGATTGATGGGATTTCAGTTGGCTTTTTTTCTCCCACCAGCTCCAAGGTTAGCAGAAATAGCTTGAAGTTAGCATTTCTGGCTTCTCTGCTGCTGTACTATGCCTCTCTCAACCAAGCTAGAATATTTGATCCTCAGTGTATCCTGAAGATGTGAAGGGTGAGATGATATGGCTTAACAGAAACTGGAACAACAGTGAGAAATTCTAGGGCCATGTGTCTATTTGAAAGATTTATTTTCGACTTCAGAGGAATTTAGATGCTTGCCAGTGTAGCCAGCTAGGTTGTTACCTTTTGCGAAAAAGAAAAAGGAATCACTATGGTTGCAATTCACACCGCGTGTAGCTTATAAAGCAAGTTTGTTATCATCAGTGACAGATGAAGAGCACTTGGCTTGCCACCAGTTAGCAAAAGCCCTCATAAATTTTATTTTGTGCATGAGGAGATTTTTAATTATGGCTCTTAAGACACTTGCTTATAGTTGGGCAAAATTATGTATTGCATTAACCTATACTTCATAAAGAGTGCTCAGTTTCATATTATTTAGGGTTTGCTCTCAGCACTAGCTGTGTGAGGTTATGAGGAACACAGCAGTGCTCACTTTTGATTCCTTGATTGCAAATACACAGAATTATTGGCATTTACGCTAGTAGAGCAAGGTTTTGTCCATGGTCTCTTCCTGAATCTAAACTTAGGTTTAAAAACCAAAATACATGAACGCTTTTGTTATGAAGCAGTTTACATATCTGCTTTTGCAGTAAAAGTCATCTGCATGCCATAAGTTTTGCAAATTCCAATCTTCACATCTGTTTAATATCCCTTGAAAGTAACTTTGTTACAAAAATCACATGCATGTGCGTGCACTTGTCATAGCAAAAGAACACTTAATTAGTCATGTAGAAGCTGCCCTTTGTTTTCATTACTGCATTTAAAAATGTGTTAGTGAGTAACTGACAAATGCTATGAAATGTGAGCGACAAAATACGATAATAATAAAAGAAACCCTGCAAAGTAGCACTTCCTAGTTTCCATATGTAAAACTCAGGGTGGATAGATTTGTAAAGCTCATTCTAACTTTGATGTTGTAAGGGTAGTGCTGTGCTGTGTTTAAGAAAGCTGGTGTTTCCTCAGGTTTCTAGGGTACATTTCTCCAGTTATTTTCATCACAATTGCAGTACTTGTTGTCAAAGTATGTATAGAGCTTGTCAAATATTTGCCAGAGTTGCAGCAAGACTTGTAACTGAGTTGCAGACATCAAGCAAAATCATCCTTCCCAGAGTCTAGACAGCATGTGGAGGAGTCCTGGCTTGTCTCAGGTCAGGAGGACTGTGTATTTTGTAGCTCACTGCAGTAATTTCATCTCTTCTGTATGAAGCTTGCTCTGCAGTGGCAGCCTTTTGAAGTTAAGATGGTTCTGTTGTCGTGCAGCACTGGTGATCTGGCACTGGGAAGGGAAGAGTGTTGATGAAAAACCTAATGCTTTTCCTAGAAGTTTACTCTTGTGTCATTCTGACATTCATCAGCTGAAAATAACAGCACCCTTTGGCTCTGTGGGCTTGAGAAACTGAAGCCTGTGATCTCTTATCAGAGAAGGGTAAAAGAAGAAAAGCTCTTAATAACTTTGATCTGCAGATGATGAAATCAGTTTCACAGACAGCAGCCTAGATTTAAGTCTACTTGTTGATCCTTTGCCTTTTCTTTATTTGGCTTTGGCTTAGTAAATGTGCAGAGGCAGAACGTGTTGCAGTGATGGAAGGACATACCACTGCAGGGGCTTGGCAAGGCCAGGAAGAAGGCTCCATTTACCCAAACAGCACTTGCGGGGTGTTATCTCCTTCCCTCACACGTTCACAATTCTTCAGTTCTTGCATTCCTGTTTTTCATTCTGTCTCCTGCCTGCTTTTCCTTTCTTTCAGTGCCTGTACAACATGTCACCTTGGTGCTCTTCTGTCTGTCTCGTCAGACACGGACTTAACAAGGAGAGCCAGGGTTATGAAGGGTTATGGCCAGCTCACCTGCACAAGTCGCATGGCCCCCTCCTATTTACATCTGAGCTGCATCTTCCCTTCTGTCCTCCTCATAAAGACCAGATTGTGCACAGTCACAAACAACTTAATATATTCCAGTCAGCTTGACAGGCGGCATTAATGGTGCCTTCTCATCTGGATAACTGTGGGAATGGGTTTTGTGTGTCTCTGTACTAATTTAAATGTTTAATTTAATGTATACACACAAGCAGAGTAGCTGAAGTTAATCTGCTCCCAGGTGAGCATACACAGGGCAGCGTTCCAGTGTCCGACTTAACGGTAAGTTTCCTGTTCTAAGATGCTACAAGGGGCTTAAGGGTTTTGAGTAGTTAACTGCTCAAAAGTTACTGAAGTTTCTGGCCTTGTAATTTTGTTGCTAAGGAAGTATGTATCTAGAGCAGCATGTGGTTTACAAAAGTGGGAAAATAATTGCAAGATGTTAAAGCAGGTGGAAGTAAATCAGTTCAAAGCAGATTTCACAGAACGCAGTTTTCACATATTGCTTGTGCCTGGTACAGTGCTGCTGCAGAAGATGCAGAAAATGACGAGCTTCAAACAACCACTACAGATGTTTGAGACTGTAAATAAGGAGAACACAGCAGACTTTATGTTTAGAAATAAGAAAGCAGAGACTTTTAAGTAAGTTTCTGCCTTTTGTTGTAAAGAATTACTTGAATTTCTCAATTAGCTTTCTTCCTCTTCTAACAAAATCCTAACAGCTGTTGGTATGTGATACATTAGATTGCACTTACACTGTAGGATCTGTCTTTATGGACATATGTCTACTTGTTTGAGTTATGATCTAGTTTATATTTTCTTTATGTAATGCCAGAAAAGTGTGAATGTCTTTGTTTTGTTACTTGAGCATTAAGCTTACTTGCTTTAAATGAAAGGGCCAGACCCAGTACGCTAGATTTTCGATTGTTGACTACCAAGCAAAATGTCACTTGCTTTATCAGTCAGCCATGGCCTTCGGGTCCAGGGCTGCATACACTCATTTGAAAGAATGACTGTTTGCAAATGAGAGGTCTTCAGCAGTCTACCTGTCTTTTCAAGTGCAGCTGTTGAACAGGGGGAATCCTTAAAGACAGGCAAACTGTCAGGATCTGTCATTATTCGTGACAGATGATTCCTTGCTTATTGTCATCCCTTTTTTGTGAGGATGTCAAAGCATGAAGGAGCTTGTGTATGTCTTTGAAGCTGTTACAAATCAATACTTCTATGCAAGTTTATGTTTAGCTTTTGGTATTTTGGGAGTCTCAGTATATCTTGAGTGTTTGGTTTTGAATATTTGACATTACAATCCCCTAGCACAGATCTCTTGAAAGGAGGAACAACTTAAATGTTAGTCTTTAACTTTGTGCCTGAATTTCACCCTTCATGAAAGGAAGCTAATGGAGGTTTCCTACCCTCAGTGGTTTTGGCATTCTTTATGTTACTGGTTACAAAGTGTTTGAAGTGTTTGAATGGTGGAAGGATGTGCAGAGATGCACACGGTTAGTTTCCTTTGGCAAATGTGCTGGAGATATTCAGGCTAGAGAGACTTGCACAAAGATTTAAGTCTCGTTCAGGAAAACCCATAAAAATATGCATAAGTTAAGGCAGGTGGTTAACTGCATACTTAGATCTAAGCAGTTTCAGTGTTTTGATTTGTTTCAAATGCTTTTTATTACCCATTGTTCCACCAAGTCTTGAGTAAAAGCAGGTTTCTTGTTCACGTATTGGCACTAATGTATTGTCTCAACATGATTTCCTCCACACTGGTGAGGTTACGTTACTAAATGAAGAACTGGCTTTCTAGGAGCTGGTGATCCTTTACTCTCAGCATATTAGAAAAGCATTTTGGAGGCAAATGAATTACTGAGGAGCATCTGGTTACAGCATGTGGGAAGCTCTTCTGGTTAATACCAGTGTCCTTAAGAAGGATGTTATTAGGGACTCATAATCAAGCAGGGCTGTGTGTGCTGTGTTTGCTGCTGGGATCATGGGAACGCCTTGAGTGCAGAGCCTCAGCACAATGGCGGTGAGCATGTGGTGGGAGGCGTGGGTGTGGGTGCTCTCGGGAGGGTCAGGACGCATCCCCAGGCCCCTCGAGGTCTTTCCTAGCAGTCTCTCCTCTCTGAGGGCAGCATGGGAAGTTGTGCACTTCCGCTGTGGCTGAGTGGACATCTGGTAATCCAGCACCTTCTGGGAGTGCGAAACACAGGGAAACAAAATAAACAGCTACAGGGAGATGGAACCACGCGTTGCTTTGTGCAGACGGCCGCAGTGTCAGACCAACTTAACGTTTTTACATTCGTGCTACCTGCTGTATCGCCTGCTTCCCACAGTAATTACATCCCTGCCGTGAACTCCCTTGACCTGCCATGCCTGTTCTTACCAGTTACATTTTGCTGTACTTGGCAGCCCTGCAGACTTATTAACTGGGCTTGATACGTTGCAGCTGCCTCTTCGGATTGACGGCCGTGGTCTGGTAGCCGCGGTCAGTCCTCCCAGTCTGGGTCAGTCGCCGTCAGGCTGGGTTTGGACCTCGTCCCTGTCACCCCTCCAGTACGTAGCACTTCCCAGAGGCTGATGCAGCCTTTTCAAACACAGTAATCCCCAGTAAAAATGATTTCTCAAAGTTCAGGAACTTGGAAAAATGCAGTGCCATCATGTTGTCCATTCAGGATTTAAGGCTTCTTGCATAAAACACTGAGGGTAGGAGTATCGAGAAGGGAAGTGATAGTGATGGTAGTAAAATGTTGATGTAGTGCAAAGTAATACAGTGTGGAAGATTGTTATATTTCTAGTTTGCCTCTCCTTGAGGCTGTCACTAAAAACAAGCTGATACTTCATCTTTACCATGTGTAATGTAGTCAGAGTTTATGCTGGTGTTTTCTCAAGCTCCATTTACTTCTTGTTTGATTTTATACGTTTTTCTAATGGGGTTGGATTTGGGCCAACAACGGGTTTGCCTCTGCTTCACATAAGATCTGACTCAGCCCATGTGTGTCATCCTCTCCTGTCCTACAGGTGTCCCATTCTCGCTAAGAACAAATTCCCTTTTCCCGTGCAAGACCTACCTTTTTCTTCTTCCAAAGCCCTCAACAAACTCATTTTTGTGAAGCTTCTTCTGTGGCAGGAAAACGCCAAATAAGTGCCTGTATTGTCCTCAGAATGATAGATACCGTAGGTAGATGCATGAATCGCTTGGAGAACATTTGCAAAAAAAGATGGAACCAGATGAGAGAGTGGGGAGGAGACCTGAGGCTTTCCAAGTCCCAGGAATCCCTCTCCGCCTCCCCTCCCTGTACATTGGGACTGTTACCTCAGCCTATTACCAAAGTAAAATTAAACCCAAATAAAATGAAAGCTCTTTTTTTTCGGAGATGCAAGGCTAACTAACCTCTTTGCTTCAGCAGGTAGTTTTGGAAGCCTATTGCTCACACCAACTTCCTGCCTGCCTGTTTGAGGATGGTGAAATGGGGAAACCTCCGTGCTCTGTGCTTACTGTACATAGTAAAAACGGTTGTGCTCAGAGTTTCCACTTGGTTGTATGCTTCATGTTTTCAGGGCTGATTCACCCGCTAAGTCCTCCTCTGAAATGATCATTTTCCTATGGGTTGCAGTTCTCTCTCCCTGTTGTTCCAAGAATTGCGTGGTCATAGGAAAAACTGAATCGACATACAGTAGTATTGCTATGGACTTAATGTAGATCAAGTTAGGCCAGGATATAAGGAGCTGCACAAATATCTTTCATAGCACGGAAATATGTGATCAGTTTGGGTAATAGGTTTTCCAAATGGAAAAAGATGTCGTGTGTTTTTAAAATGGAGCACAAAAGCAAAAGGCCCGACAGTCTCACTGACCTGAAGAAATCCCTCCTGCAAGAGCTGTTTTCCTCCTGCGTGGAAAGGGGCAGAGGCACCCCTATCTGCTTCCTCCGTCCTCTACAAAAGGTGCTGAGAAGAATCCCCCAAAAGAAAAAAACAGGAGTGTGGGCAGATTAGGTTAAAAACAAAATGAAAAAAAAACCACTGAAGTATATTACACATCCCCTGGTCCCTGTCTGTCCAACTGATGATGCAGCAGAAAGAACTGCTGCCATGACAAAGAGAGAGGAGACTGCAGAGGGATCACAGATCTCTTGTGCTTTGGAGGATGAATCAGAACCTTAAAAAAACATTTCTTGTGAGAAAGGGGATCATAGACAAATTTGAGGGTTTTTTTTTTTTCCATCTCCTGTAGCCTTCTCCTGTGTGATCTCTCAGGTGGAGAAGGAAAGAGCAAGATCTGGGACTGTAGGCAGAGCTGAGTGGGATAGTTGAAGGTTACCTTTGAAGTAACCCAGTCATCCCCCTCATCGCTTTAACTGCAGTTATTCCGTGCACAAAACAGGGCCTCGTGATTCCTGACAAAACGCTGGGCTGCTGGTGCCTATGTGGTTCCTACAGAGCCCAAGCCAGGGTCCATGTGCAGCACCACTGTCATTATGGGCACTGGTATTAGTGTCAGCAGTGTACTTGACACTGCTATTTCTTTTTTCCAAGGGTCTTGACAGCCTTCTCTATGAGCTATACAAGCTTAAATGCTTGAAGTTCCTTCTTCGGTTATGCCATGGTGTGAGTGATGCTTGAGCAGGAAAAAGGGGAAGAAAAATCCTATGCTCGCTTAAAAACAGCCAACTTTACAAAGCTGTCTGCTTTAATGGTACTTAAGGTTATTTTTGATTGAGAAAGGAGCTTTTTCATACTTAACAGCACATCCATTTGAAAAGGAATGTATTTATGAATCTTTCCACATTATTAGCCAGGTAAAACATGCCTGAATACATCAGTTACTGCTATATGTATTTGGCTTCAGTGTAGTCCGTTCAGCCACACAAACAAGTTTAAGATAGCAGTTTTAAACTGTGTTTAAACGTACTAGGTAATATTGTGTATGCCTCTGTCTTAATTCTAAAGGAGTTACAGGAGTTAATTCAGCCTGCTTTGATTAAAATCACTTTATATGTTACCAAGATCCTGGGCTTCGTTACATGTTTTTTACATTTAACGCAAGCGTTACATCACAAGCGTGCTTCCTCAACTTCTTGTGGGAGAAAATTCATTGCTTTATCAGAAAATATCCTATTTTAAATACAAATGTATTGCTCAATTTCTGTTCCCATCTTTTGGTGCTTTAATTGTTCTTTAATTCCTTCCCCAATCAATTCTCCTGCCCTGTTCCAGTAAGGCTGTGGTGTCTGGTTTGTGCCCTCTGCTTACTTCCAGCTTCCTTACTGGGGTGTTTGAGGGTGAATGTGTGGGCACATGCTTGCAGATGTGCATGTATGAATATTTTAGAGAGAGAACAACCTTTTTGTTATCTGAGGGCAGCGTAGCAGTAAAACTTGGAAATAGCCTATATTATCTTAGTTTATTAGTTTATTTTTGAATATTTCCATGTGGCATATTAAGGAAAGGAAGTCTGTCTAAAATATATTTTAATTCTGTGTGTACCCATCTGGAGGTGCTGTGTGTGTTATAAAGCAGAATGACTGTGTTCTTATCATCTGTCTTTACTTACTCTTCGTTTCACTGATAGAGTGGCTCACAGAGACGAGAAAGCGGTTAAGGTATGAAAGGGATGCTTGTTTGTGACTATGAATATGTGAAAATAAACATCTCCCGTGCATAATTTGGACAGTTTTGAGTTTATATTCCAACAGCGTGTCCCTACAGAACAGTTATGGTTTTACAGCCCTTCTTGAGCTAAACTTGACAGAAAATAAATTTTGCTAAACTGCTCCTTTGCCCTTACATTTAGAGTATGCATATGCTAGCATTTTTTCGGTATGCGTGCTATGCAGAGAAAAAAAAAAAAGGAAAGTTGCCCTTATTTTTGTATAATTAAACAAGAACAGTCTCCCTTCATTTCACCCTCAGAATACCACTGAGTCTGCTCTTGAGTCTGGACTTTCCTTGACTCTGCAGAGACCAGGTGGAGCGTGTGCGGGTGCTGAGCACCTCACATCGGAGGCAGCGGTGGGTGTGATGGAGGTGGCTCGCTAGCGCTGACTTCGGTGTCACATCAGTGTCAGGGTCCTCAACTCCCCATTTTGAGTTTCCTCAACCTGGCATTTGCTTTTCTAAATAACCTGTTTTGTGAGTAGCAACCAAGTGAGATTCAGTGCTCGTTTCATCAGTGCTTATTCCATGAGTATCGATCGCTCTAGTAAATAAACTTTTGCTGTCATTTGTGATTAGCTAGTGTATAGCTGAAAGTGAGGTTGGTTTGAGACTTACTTGTGCTGCTTCCAGATATTGCAAGAGGTTCACTTAAGCTTTCAGGGTTTAGCAATGGCTTGCTCTAGCATCCCAAAAGAGACTTTCTAGCCTCCTCAGTACCAGCTTGCAGTCATTCTGTGGCAAAAGTAGCGATGGACGGGTACTGTAGGATGCATGCTTGGGTAGTCTTCCCATGCTATCTTCTACTTTCTGTGACAGAGCAGGACTCAGGGACACATCCCCTCACTGTGGGGAGGTTGCAGCCAAATGAACCAAGTGCTGCAGTGGGAGGCTTTGGCTGCTGGAGCGTGCTGCTGCTATCAGAGGCACTGCCATTAGGAACGACCCATACTTTGCTCACAAAATGAGATAGCTGGGAAACTACGATGATCCTTCATGGTTTGTGTGCAATTCAGGGTCGAAACAAGGAGTATAACAGGCAAGGGCTACGCACGCATGTTCACAGACACCACTGCATGCGTGTCTTGCAGCACCTTTCTGGAAATAGTCCTGTGTCAAGAATACCTTTCCGTCAGCACCCCTGTGCTGGCAGATTGTGATGTCCTTATGATGGCCTTGTGCAGGTTCTGTGTTTCAGGAACTGCTTGCTCACCTGTGATATTTTCTTCTTACGGGACTAAAATAATTCCTTGGCACAACAGACTTCTTTGGGAGCAGTCATCTGCAAATGGCAGGAATGACTGACAAGGCACTTTTTTTTTGCAGTATTGACGATAAATTCTAATAAATAACTAAAATAGGTCAAAACGATATTTTTGCCTCTGTATTTCATGTCACCTCAGGGCAGAGGTGGTTAGATGACTTCTGTATTATTTTTCCTGACCCAGAGCTTGACACAGAGACCTGAGGGCCAAGGTTGTCTGAGGTTTGCCCTGTTCTTCCGATGGCACTAGACTGAAAAAATGAGCTCCAGAAGTAGAACAGGCTTGGGAATATCCTGCCTTGTTGGCCTGCTGCCTCCAAACTCTTCTGTTTTCCCTTCCTTCCCTGGAGCTCCTTTCTTCAATCCCGGGCAAAACTCAGAACATAGCAGGGATGGAAACTGTGCAAACTTCTCATGGGACCGTATTGAGAGACTGCATATGCAGTCAGCCCGCTGCTTTCCTTCATCTCCAGCTCCCTCTGAAAGATCACCAGGACAAGTGGGGCTGCGGACAGAGTGATTGTAGGGTATGGTGGTGTACAAGGTGCTGGCATTCGTGTGCTTTTTCCTTGGCAGGCTGAAAGGATATTGTCCTCCTGGGAGTCCTTTCTGCAGATGCTTCCTTGCAGTATGAAAGAAGGTTGGAATGAATAAGGGAACAGTTTCCAGCAGACTGCTTTTCAAGTTACCAACACTTTGAGGTTTTGAGGTGGT
The DNA here is from genome assembly GCF_040182565.1 of Anser cygnoides. Classification (NCBI taxonomy): domain Eukaryota; kingdom Metazoa; phylum Chordata; class Aves; order Anseriformes; family Anatidae; genus Anser; species Anser cygnoides. The sequence continues at coordinate 30,142,641 of NC_089876.1, read as the reverse complement.
GTTGTGCTTCTGCCCAACCCAGCTGTCTCTCTTCTGCCTGTATCTTTTGCAAGAATGTGTTGTTTTATCCATAAGCGACTGTATCAAATATAACTTTATCTAGGGAAAGGCCTTTTTATTTGAATACCTTCCCAAAGTGTTACTGAAAGATTCCATTTCAGATAGAATTATTTTCATCCTTGTACTGCACGGGAAGTTAGGTGCACCAGCAGTGCAGAAGACTGACAGTAGCGTAAGAGAGTAGAGACTGACTGCTTGTGAAACAGCTGTTGGGGGTCTGGCAGAAAAATTAAGGGAAACAGACAGAAAAAAACATTTGTGAATACATAGGGCTTCCTTTATCGCACTGCATCGGTTGCCTTGATTTATGTTCACAATTGCTATTGCTGCCTTTCCATTTGTCTTTTAAAAGTTTCATAAAGTCCACATAAATTGTAATAAATGTCTGTTAAAATGTTTTGACTGCATTTCTGAGCCCCTGCTCTGCTGTGGCTGACTTTAATAAGAACTGAAAGCCTTCACCATCTGCTGGCACCTCAAAGGGGGACAACCCTGAAGCATGACTCCGTTTAGTAAATGCCTAGAGGCTTAGCAGAGCAAATGTGTTTTTCACATGTTAAAGGATCACCCAATTTTAACTGTTAGAAAAGTTTTGGTACCAGCGATCCCTTTGCAGCTGGAGACAAAAAGGATATTTTCTTGGTTGTTAGCAGAGAGAGCCCATCCTGTGGGCAAAGCCTCTTTCCAAATCCGCACAAGTTCAGATTCTTTTCTCACCTAACTGGTAAGCTGCAGTAGCCACTTGGAAGGTCAGTAAGCCTTTCTTCTACCTGAATTGAGAATTTTTATGGATAAGTGCTTCATGCTGAAAATCAGCCTCCTGACCTGCGTGGGATCTGCGGCCCTGGCTGCACTCAGAGGAGAAGAGGGAAAAGGTTTCTTCCCTGGTGTCTTAGGAACAAAGTGTTTCCTTTCTGCTACATTCAGGGGAAAGGCTTGCTTTCAGTGTCTTGTTAGTACTATATCATGTATTTCTGTAGGTTTTGGAGAAAGTCAGTTTCCAGAGGTCTTTTGCAGTCTTCTCCCTTCAACTATATCCATTCAAAAAAGGTGAGGGTGGTTTAGCTTTTTTTTTTCATTGGAATGGGCTCATAATGAGGAAGCGTCTATATAGGACGCTTTTTGGAGACTGAAAACAGAGTTTTGATACTTGTCTTACAAAACAAGGTCTCAATTGTCCTGTCAGCAGAAAGCGGCAGCAGGATGTTAAATAATTGAAAGCAAGGCTGAAAGTGGAATCACTCCCTTCTGTTTCACATTTCTGCATAATTCCTCATCCTTCAATTAAGCGTGGATAAGACGACTGGTGCCCAAACTGTTTATTGCTGTGTCTTTTAGGCAATGCTTCACTACCATTGACTTTTTTTAGGCTTTCTGTATGTCTTTTGCCATAGCAGCAGCAGTGAACATAGTGTCCTGCATGAAAGTGTATTTGAAGAGAGTGAAAATAACACTGTTTTATGATACCAAAGAAAAAAGAAAGCAGGTTGGAAGCTAGAAAAACAGCCTTGATTGGAATGCACAGAAAGGCCTAATTGTTAAACTGACTTTGAAGAACATTTCATCTGATTGTAGAAAGTTGCAGTTCCAGGAGGTCTGTGTATAACGAACTGGCAAACCTCTTTGTCTGAGTGCAGAATCTGATGGGAGCAAATGTCTGCATGAGCTGTTGCTGCACCAGGTGATGCAACTCTTACCTTGGCCATGGAATGGGCAGAAGCCTTGACACCAAATGGGCCAAGGAGAGCTCATGTGCTGCAGCACGAGGAGATGCTCTGGTTTTGATAATCCTGAAGATGGAGGTGTCTTCCTCAGATAACCTTCTCTAAAAAGGGATTTAAGAACAGGAATCTGGAGAAAGTGTGCATGAAAAAGCTCCAGCTCTTAATTAAACTAAAACGTCCCAGCTTTGATTGCCAAAACTTCTAGACTTTTACTTCTAGTTTACTTCTGAGTTCGAAAAAATATTCCTTACGGTGGAGCATAGTTTTATGTGTAATTGATAACTTCTAAACAATAGATTTAGGGGCTCAAGCTGCTGTGTGTAAGTCAGTATAATGCTCCCCAGTTTGTCCTATCATGAGACTTAAGAGCAGAAACAGTAACTACTAGGGCAGACTGAAGTGTGCTGTGAAGCTGAAAAATGGGGATTTACATATTGCCCATGTTTGCATCTTCTCTGCTCTAGGTACTGCTGCTTTAGGGATACCTTCTATTTCACATATGAAGACCTACTCAAAAGTCAACAAGGAAGAATATCCAGTACTACATTCTGTATTTAGCATGTAGAAGATAGACCCACGTTTGGGGAGGTGGAGACACACCAGTGAGTGCATCTGAGCTCAGTTAAATGATAGTGTCCTTAGTGTAGGTGGTTAAAAATGGCCTGAAATGAATCAGCGGTGGCTGGTGCTGCTCTGCATATCTGTTTTGTAGCTGTTACTGAATCACACCCTTTAGTCTTGGCTATGTATTTTCACAAAACAGTGTTTTTAAGGCAGTTTGACAAATAATTTCCTTTCTGGATTTTTGCTTTTTGTTACCAGAGTAACATTAGCTTCTTAATTTTTTTTTATTCCTGGAGACTCACAGCTAACAGTTTATAAAATAGCCCAAGCTTATTAAAATTAGTACGTACAACCCTTTTTTATGGTTTCAGTAATAAAAAACAGATTGTGTGACTTCTGTGGACCCTTGATAACACACATAGTACACGTGAATTGGGCACTCATTCACATGCTGCCTTCACATATCACATGCAGTAAAGTGTGTCTCAGTAAAAAAAAAAAAAAAAAAAAGTAAATAGATACTGAAATAGTCAATGTTCTCAAAACTTAATCCTTGTAACCTCTCAAAGTTCTTACTGACTGTAGTATTTGTACTGAATTTGAAACTGCATTTTGTAGAGTAGAGATACAGAAGCCATATTCAGTAATGCCTTTTTTTGATGTTCCTTGTTTATTCAGCACTGTACTTACTTGTATCTGGAATTTGACCTCAGAGCTGCATGGTCTGAGGTTTGCAAAGGCAGTAAGAAGCAAGACAGGACAAAAAATACCATGCAGCATTACTGAAAGAAAAAGGAAGAAGCGGAAAGCAGGCAAGATGGATTTGTCTGCTCTAGGAACTACTCATCTGCATTACAAGTTCTTACCTTAATGTGGAAGGTCATGCTGGAATTCTAGTCATCACTCTCTCATCTAGGCTCTGAAAGAGTTATGGGAATAAAAGTTAGTCACTTTGACCTCCTGACCTCATGCTTCATCGGGAGTTTCTTGAAATGATGGATAAAACTAAATCACTATTGTTCTTGTTAATGGGGCGAAATATTTGCTTCACTTAGATTTATAACTGATACCTAGTTTTCACAGACTACTTTTGCAATTTGCTTGATAACTTTGACTTTTTTTTTTTAAAGCAGCATTGGTGCAGCAGTGAATTAACTTTCTAGCCTCACACAAATCAGTCATTTGCTTTTCATGTTTCATACCTGACTAAATTGCTAATGTTTAAAATTGCTTTTCCTTTGGGAGATTTTAGCATTTTATTTTTTTTTTTCCGAAAAGATGTAGAACCAATTGAAAAGAATGAGCCTGTTGTAAGTATTGCTAGCTTTGGCGTTTCAGTACTTTGAAATGGCACTTCCTAGGTTTTGATCAACCGAGTATTTCCATTCAGAGTAAAATACATCAGTTTGCTGTTTCTTCTCTCTGGTTAAAAAAAACAGTAACTGTCTAAGGAGATCTCTGCATTTCACCTTAGTTTTGACAAAATTTTCTATTATCTTGGAGAGCCTTTTATATAGGGACAGTCTTTGTTATCTGTGTTGATAGCTTGCCAGTAGCACTGAGACCCATGTAGCAAAGGACAAGTGAGTGCAGCCAAGCTGACCCTGGTGAAAGGCCAAGTGCTTTGCAAAGCTCATTTATGTGCTTTTTACAACGTACATTAGCAAACCATGTAAGTTGATATTTGTGGAAATGGAAATCATTAAGGTTGAACTAAGCTGTCCAGTGTCTATCCACTTTCTCAGGAGCATGTGAGTTATCAGAGTTCATTACCTTTAGTCTAGTCTAGAGCTATGTAATTATTATTCTATACTGTTTCTGAAAATGACTCATAGAAGAAAACAGATCCATGGGTAGAGAAACTACAGCCAACTGTGCAGAAAGCAGCCCACAGGAAAGTCTCTGTATGAGAATGCATATCTCTAAAATCAGTGAAGATGATGAAAAAAATAAGTTTCTACTTAGTAAATACAGCAGAGAAGAGTCAGGAGAGGTCTGTGAGGTAGTCTGGAGTACCCTTCTGCTGGAATTTGATGGGTGCCGTGTGGGAGATGCGGTCTTACGGATTCATGCTGGGTGTGTGTTAGGGCTTGAGGTACTTCATACCTTAGAAAATCAGAGACATGATGTCAGTGTTGGAGCACCTCAAATGGCTTTGTCTTCCATGGTGTTGAATGCTCTGTGACATGAAACGCATTGCATGACCTGGGATTTCTCAAGAAGAGGTAAAAGCACGAATTTGCAGGTCTGCAAACACACGTCCAGGTAAGCGGCAGAACAGGCAGACAATGGATGTGATCGCACAGATATCAGTAACAAGAGTGTGTTTGAATCACATCATCAATCCTCCTGAGCCTCCCTAGACAGAGCCAGCAGGCGCAGCGGCCTGTAATGGGGTGCAGGAGAAGAGCTGCCAGATGAGAGCTGGCCCTATCTCTCCCTGCCCCAGGGTGAGAGGGAAATGGCAGTGCGGGACCTGGTCAGCTAACTCATGACTGCTCTGTGGGCAGGTGGACCACACAGATACCTCAGCATTGCTTGCTGCAGTAATTTGTGTGTTACTCTGCATCCAGGATGTTGGTACCCGCTGATAGCTCTGTGGCATCATTCCTGGTTATTGCGTACAGGCAGCAGATAGACAAATATTCCTTGTGTGCGCCACAACAGGCATGTGCTGCTGACCTCAGGTGTCCCCTTTTCCATTCTTCAGATCATGAGATGTTAATATTACGGTGTTCTTTTCATTTTCTTTGTAGTTTTGGAGTATTCAGCACTTGATTGGGAGCTCTTATTTTTCTTTCTTTGAAGGCTATCAAATGTCCTTGCTTTTCATTTTCCTTTCCACTTTTTGAAGGAAGCTATGACTCTCATGTAATCCCATGACTCCAGGAGTGGGGAAAACACCAAATTTACTGCAAGCACTGGCAACCTCGCAGATATAAAACTTACCTGTAGCGATGGGCCTGAGCATCTATTGTCATACACCCACTTCAGGCTGCTTTCACAGAAGTGAATTTTGCCATCGCAAATACCCTTTCACCATAAAATAGTTATTAGCATAGAGCTGTATTTGCCACAAAGATAAAAACTTGTACTCAGTAAATATTTCCACAGAGATATGCTGTGCTCAGGGAGATGCCTGACTGCGCCGAGCGTGTTCCATGCATACTTTTCAGTTTTTAATAACTGATATTTTAAAACCACAATTTCTTCTTTAAGGACAAAGCATTTTGCATGCCAGTTTTGCGCCGTTAAAATGAATCTATGTAGGTTTTCCAAGAACAAAAAATAGAGACATATTTTTCCACATAAAATCAAAGTTTGTTTTTTCTTTTCGCTTTCATATAACTCTTAAGCAGTTCCATTGATTTTTTTTTCTTAGGATTTTTGAAAAGGGGGGAAAAAGAAACCCAACATTTGGATTAAAACCAAGCATGAGAAATTTCAGCATAAAGGAATTTTCCTATGTATGTTTATAGAGGAGACTAAAAGCTTAATTTTAGTCCTGCGCAATGACCCAGTAATATATTGCCATTTTCTTTTCTTCTGTGCAAATTCAGCAGACTATTGGTTAGTTCTGTGGCTCTTCTGAATGTGTTTTCTCCTTATAGCGATACATCAATGAGCGCGTTGAGAGCTTCTGTTCTGCAGAGAAGGATGCAGAAATTGTGGGAAGATTCTGCTCTCACATCAGATGCAGACATAGACATGGAGTAGTTTTAAGCCCCATACGTTTTAAATGTGGTTGCAGATTTCTGTGGGAACATCAGTTCATTTTTACAGTCCAGCCTGGAAGGTCACAGGTGTCATCAAGAGACTCTCACCACCAGCCGAGGCCCCCAATTGCACCAAGCTGTAGGGTTTAGAGACATGTCTGTCTTGGTTCAAACCTACTGTTCCTGTTATGTTTGTCATGGCACTGAATGAGTATCTTATTTTTAAAAACAGTTATGAAAGATGTGTATGATTCTGATCCAAATTCATGCAGCTCAATTCTCTGTCCTCTGTCTTTATTTCTTCCTTCGCTTTATTAATGGACTGTTCAGAGATCATGATCTCTTCCTCTTATTCCTAGTTCTTACTTCTGTACGAAATTGCAAAATGGTCAGTCGTGCATGGCTTTTGTCTATGCTGTTTTTCACAGGACAGCATTAAATTAGATTAGTAAACTTAAAATGATGTTTACATTATTCAGATTACATAGAGTGCCCTAGATGTGTTTAAATGAAGAACATAACGTGTATTTATTGGAAATTAGTTTATTAACCACAGGAAGAACTCCGCTTTTAGTAAAGGAAATTAGTGTATTGTTTCTGGTCAGCTTGACATTTGGTATTTTAGTAAGCATGTTATCTTAATTTCTTATTCCTAAATCATGTCCATTGTTTGCAAGAGGATAGTAAATATTCCTATGTTTTCATCCTGGTTTTGAGTTTTCATCCTGGTATTCAGTTGAACAAGTAATATTTTTCCTTGTAACTGCAGCAGATGTTTTTGCTTTTGAAAAACTGCTATTAGATGATTAATCAAATAATTCAGCTTGTCGTGATACCTGAGCGGCAGGTACTGTTTGAATATTTAACTTGATTCAAAAGCATCACCAATATTTTAAAAGAAATGCTATCTTACTCTATGAACTAGTTTAATTTAAAAAATCTTACCCTTCTCTTTGCTGTCCGTGTTTAGTAGCCTTCAAGAACCTAGAGCAAAATGATGCAAGAGCTCTTGCTTTAATTCTGAAATGCACTGCCAGGAGTTCTGCAAAGATAAGACTTGATATAACTGTGATTTTATATCACACTGATCGCTGAAAGAGGAAAAATTGCCTGTTGAATTCCTGTTGCTATACGAGAAATAGCTCAAAGGGGGTCAGTCCTGAAGAAGCCAGCAAGTGCGGATGTGTTGCCTCACAGCCTGCCTAGAGCCCAGGAAGCCTCGGAGGGGTATGTGGGGACTGGAGGCCCATCCATGGTGGGAACAGACTTCATGTGCAAACCTCCTCCTTCCTTCCCTCTGTAGGCACCCAGCAATTGTATCAATAACATCTGTTTCTCAAAATGTACAGAGTACTGCCATATTACTTTTTTCCAGCATTCTTCTAATGTGTAGTATTTTTTTATATGCCAAGTATGTCGAGGCCATAAATACTTTAACATGCAGAAGATGTGCAGCAAGAGAAATATGTCCTTTTGGACGGCTTTCCCCCTTCCCTGCCAGCCCCGCGAGACGGACCTCGGCAGGGGCCTGGATCCCCTTACGTGCCCGAGGGCTGGGCTCTGCCAGAGCATGGGTGGCAGCCTGAGCATCGTGCCACCCACTGCAAGTCCCTGGGGCAGCCCATGCCCTCACCAAGGTTGGAAACTTACTGGTCTGTGCTGCCGCCTCGCCTGGGCTCGCTAATTCCTTTGGAGACTGCCTTGATCTGTCTTGCTCCGCTCACAACTGCTGCATGTGGTGGCAGTGTATTTATAGTGGTATTGTCACAATCTCGGTATGTCATGTTTTCACCTGCACCAGCAAATGTTTGATGGAAAGACTTGCTCAATCAGCATGGAAGAGTGAGGCTGTGTATCTAGCTAATCAATACCGTACATTGCAATACAGTAATATGGATCAGTCAGTCTAAATTATTGAGGAATGTCATAAATAGAATAAAAGGTGTGATATTTGATTGCTCTCAGTTTATTTTGATAAAGAACTATGTTGATCTATGCAAGCAGTGACTAGAGGTAAAATAAATGGAAAAAGAGCAAGAAGTAGGTAAGTATTAGGGAGATCCCAGTAGCATTATGAACAGAAGGGGAGCTATACGCTGTTTTGCCAGATTTGTTTTGTACATAAGTAATGGGACTCGTGTATGTATTAAGTTACTTAACTCCAACTATCCGCACAAGTCTCACCAAACTGAGATTTATGACTTGTGCTGTAAGGGTGTTAGGAGGATGGCTGAGTTAATCATTTTTGGTACAGAGCACTGCTGTGGACAGAGACTACAAAACAATGATGCTTTGGGAAGGGAGAAAAGGCTTTATCCACAAAATCTTTTATCTAGCAGGAAAATGCATCTGTGCGGTCAGAAATGTATCTGTAGGCATTCTGCCACAGACTTTAGCCCTCGCAGATGATGGACATCCTTTTTTAGTATCAGTCATATGTGATTCTGTGCTAGTTTAATAGATGAGGCCATGGTGCTATACAAATGTGCTTCTATTTGCCTGTCCTCTTTAGTGATAGCATTTATTCTGATACTATTTTTTAAAATTGCTATTACTGTTTTATTTGTATGGCACATTCTTTAGCTAAAATTTGTATCCCTTTTTCCTATGGTGTCAGGACTTGGCTGTGTATGTCAGTGATATGCAGCTGTTCCAGCAAGGGTTAGTGGCTTGTCCTGTATTTATTTAATAGGTGTGATACTTGTTGTGATTGCTTTACACAGCACCTATGATCAGGTAAATCACCTCGCTGAGCTGCCCCACCAAAAGCTGGTGTCAGGAGTGGCCTGCTTGTACTGCAGCACCTCATGCCAGCTGCTCTTTGTCTCTGCTTTTGTCAGGAGCTGGCTGGCCTTTCCCCATGGTCAGCAGTGCATGGCTGTGGTGTGATAGACCAAGCAGACAGAAGGGACTCTTGCAAAAAAGCTAAGGCCAGCCATCAGCACCACATTCACCAGGATTTGTCAGAATCTCAGCCCAATTCCTGCCTCCTTGCAGGAATCCAGAGTCATGCCCACTGACAGAAGCCAGGGGAAGTGAGTCAATTCACAAGCCAGGGGAATTATCCTGCCACGTTGTGTGCGTAGCCCTGATGTATCTATGTGTACAGTTGCACCTTTTTGTGTTTATGTCCTTAAGCTTCTCAAAATTTGATCCTCCCCAGCCTGTCTCCATGCCTGGGCACATGGGTCCCTGTCTGCACAGCAAGGGGTGCACGTGGGCCTCTCAGGTTTGCAGGTTAGCTGGTCTGCCCAAATTTTGAGATCAGGTGCCTGTCTGCAGCAGAGGCTCAAAGAAGACACCACTGGCCATGTACCATGAGGCAACCGCCTGCACTCGTAATGCTGAGCTAGCACAAGGTAATGCGGTGTGATGTGTTTTGTTGTGCGCTCTTACCAAAATAGATGTGTTCGTGGTGCACGAAGACATTCTGGAAAATAACACTTCAGTTGGTAGTTGTGAACTGAAGAGGGACATCATCGGGCGAACTGTGCAACTTGAGAAATGTCTAGAAAATGTCACTCTTCTTACCTTGCTTAAATGTTTTTAAAGAAACCTGGAGGATCAGTTGATTCTTGACAAAATCTGTGTGTCATGTGGCATGAGAAATAATATCCGCACAGTGCACTGAAGGTATAACCCTGGAGCTACACATGTAGGAAACTTATAATCAATTCCCACCTACTGTAGCTCTGTTTTGGTGGAGGCAGGCAAAGGGAAATGTGCTGCAGGCAAAGCATCCTTCTTTGCTTTTATTTTTCTTCCAATAAATCAACCAGTGTTCAGCGCGGCTCCAAAAAGTTTTCATCTTTGGATTAAAAAAGCGAGCAGCAGGTAGCTGTGACGCAGGTTTTGCACAGTCATTGAACTGAACACACCTTAAACTAACAGAGAGGGTGAAAGGTAGTAGTGTTTTTTGCGCTGAATCTGTGTTTTTAGACGAGGCAGCACCTTTTTTATAAAAGCATGTTTATATCGACTCCTTAAGAAGTTTAGACTAGAGGGCTGTCTCCAGAAACTGCCCCCCTCCCCTTTTGCCAAGTCCCATATGTTTGTCTTGGCAGGATGCAGTGTCTGCTTGGCGGGTGCTGGGATATTAAATTGAGGGAACACAGAGCTCTTGATGCTTTTCAATGGGGCTTCTATTTAGTTAGCGGCAGGATAGAGCTGTCAGCCACCTGCAATTGTCCAACCGGGAAAAAGGGAGAAATAAAAGGGGTGGGGGGAGAGCCCTGTAAACATTTTCCAATTTTTTGGATACAATAGTCAGAAGAAAGCATTTTTAAGGTAGCAGCTTTGTGTTGGTTCACTTTTCATTTAGTTCCATATGTGCAACTGTTCTGAGTCCTTCTGCTGTGGTTCTGGCTTCATCGGCATCGGTGGTAAGCGAAACAAATGAGGTCGCTAGCTCAGACTACTTGGGTTGGCACAAGCAATACTCATTTAACTTATCACGTGTGGAGAATGTGTTAAGAGATTTTGTTAAGAGCCGAACAAGCAATTTGTGGCTCGAAGTGAGAATAGATCCAGATGTTCCAATTCTGACACTTATGAATACTGTGCATATTTCTGCATTTCGTTCTGAAGGCATGTGCATGGTGATGGATTCATTTGTTTTACTGCGTAGGAAACCGAAGTGTTGGATTTCCATCTTGGTTACTCTTAGATAATGCTGGTGGAAGGCAAACTAGACTTGGCGTATGTACTGTCCCTTTTTGCTAGATAGCAACACTTTTGGCATTCGTACAAGAGAATGATACTCATCTTCTCTCAGACAAATAAAGCCTCCTTCCTACCCCATCAAATGCTTTGAAGGAAAAAATATAAAGATTTGGAGAAATCTCCAGAGGGAATGGGGAAGGAGTAATTTTTTTGTATTTTTGCACGCTTGAGCAGTATGTCAGCGTTTGTCTTTATTCTTTCTTTGGCTTGCTTTTTGTTGGTATCTTATTTCTCTCTCATTCAATAAGAGGATGTGTGAAGAGTCTGTTTGCCTGTACTGTTCTACTTGAAGAAACACCTTGTTTTTGGAGATGAGAGGCATACAAGGTGAGACAGGAGGGCTGATATGTAGCATTGACTGATACCTTGCCTAAGAGATTGTGTATTTTTCACGTGAAAGAAGAGTTTCCTTCCCCTGTTTTTAAGGACAGATGTCAGGATGATGGAGGAACTGCCTCCTAAGCAGGTTTGTCAACTCTTGAAGACAAGCTGCACACTTGATAGCTGTCACGCAGGCTCGCCAAATAGTGAAGTATGTACTTAGGCAGTTCTATAAATATTTGGGCCCTACTCCCCTGACCTTGGGTAGTTAATAGTCCCTTTGCTCCCACTCAGATGACAATTGATCTGAACAGTTGTGGGCTCCAAAGGTCCTATCATACTTCTTACAGACAACACGTCACTGTGTTTCCTGATGTCCCCACAAATGTCCTCACATTGGATTTAGATCTTATTCTTTTAATCAAGCAGATGAGTCATCCTCCTTAGCATGGTCTCCCCAAAAACAGGGGAAGCTGATTGTGCAGGTAGTTTTCCCCTTTCCTGCTGAATTCTTAGCTGTCCTTGGGCTGGAAGGTAACTGTCCTCGCTCTTTTGCACATGGCTGCTTCCCTGTGTGCTGTAGTGAGAGCTGTTACCTTCTCATTTCCACTTCCCCCCTAGGTAGAGTCCAACTGAGTAGCCTCTTCTCGTTACTCCATATTTGCAACTGTAAGCTACCGAAGGGTCCAAAGTTGGAACTTTCCTCCAGAAGGAAGGTGATTTTTGCATCCTCAGATCCCTGTGCTTATGGCTGATCTTTTTCTTCATGGTCTGAGCATTTCTTATCGAGGACTATTACCACAGCCTGATTTCATAGAGGCAGCCTCCTTCTGCTGAGCAACTCCAGCTTGCTTTTTAATCTGCTTCTTTTATTATTGACAGCCCACTCCATTTAGAGATGAAAGCAGGGCCTCGAACATGATGGTAAAATTCAATTTTGTAAGCTTTTAATCTCTTCTCTTTGAAATCTTCACACTACGGACGCAGTATGTGGTATTTCTAAGTTGCTCTTTATATTACAGGAGAGTATAAGTATCCTAAGCCGGATAAAAGATGCCTGTAATACAAATGAAGATTGTTATGTAGCAAAATGCAGTGAAGCTCTATTGATCATGTATCCCTCATGGTGCAGTGTAATCAATTATATATTGGATGACTGACTTTTTTAGATCACAAAGTTTTATGCCTCGGGTACAGATAAAGTAGGTCTGTAAAGTAGGTCTGCTGGAGCAGTTGCCATTTTGCTAAAAGCCTATATAATAGTTAGTGGTGAGAAAGCTACACTGAGTAGGTAAACATTTGATTTTAGGATACCAGGAAGGATTTTATCTCTCTGTTCACTGTATTCAGTATAGCGCAAAACTCTGTGTGAAAGTAATTGAAAGCAGACAATAAAGCATTTAATCAAGGAGTGTGAGCTCATACAGAGGAATACAAAGCTAGTCAGCATAGCATGGCATGTGTTTGTGTACTCAGTATCATCACAAGAGAGTGGCATTTGATGTTTATCTGCTGAAGACCCACTTTAGCACCAAGTGCACCACTGAACAGGTATTTGCACCCAGTCTCCAGAGCTAACTCTAACCTATTAGACCTGGTGTATCCAATACAATGCAGTGCTGTTTGTCCTCAACTGGCAAAAAACTTTGACTAAAGATGTAATCCCAATTAACTGCCAGAAGAACACTTACCTATTGCTCCTATCTTCCACTAGGGAGGGGATAAAGGACAAAAAAAAAAAAATATAATAAAAATAGAGGTTTTAAGTCTGGAACAAGCCTGGAGACAAAGGAGTTGGTTAGAAAAGTCTGAATGGAGCACAGAGAGCAGGTATAGTGTGAGAAATACTCTGTCCTTGAGAGGGACATTTAAGAATGTGATCTTTTCTTTCTCACCTAAGTTAAAAAAAAAAATATGTATATATATATATATATGTATATATTGTATATATATATTTTTTTTTAAGAGAGAGAAAGAGAAAGAAAAGAGGGAGAGGGGGAGAGAGAAACCTAATGCGAACAGCCTTCAAAAGCAGCTTGGCAATATCAGTGCTCTTATTCTACACTTGACTCCCACGCATGCCACATTGGTCTGGGAGCAGCCATGTCACAATCTGTAAATACTTCAATATTGTATTTCTGGCTTGCTTAAGGCAGCCTTATACGTTCAGTTCCCTCACTGTTCAAAGCTGGCCTAGGAGAAATAGCTGCTAATTAATGCCTCTGTTCCCCAGAGTATCATGTCAACATTTTAAAAATTACTTCTGCATAGTACAAAGGCACTAGGGGCAAGTTAAGAACATAAATGGTATATTATCTTTGCTGTGGCTGATTCATTATGTCTTAGATAAAATGCATGCAACTCCAGGGTTTTCAAAATATAGATAACAGCTGAAATCTAATATTGTGAAGGTAAGTAGATACGTAGATGAAAATAATAGTAAAAACACAAAAACATGGGGATGAAAGCATTCTTCACTGAAAGTGATCAATGTATTACATATTCACTGTCTTTAAAGTCAATGGAAAAATAGTTAAACTGGTTTGAATTCAGCTATAATTCATTGTCATTCTACTTAAAAATATGTGGTGTTAGTGATATCAAAATGGGCGGCACAAAAACCCCTGAGGCTGAAAGTATGTAGTGCTCCTGGTGATCATGATGCTGGTGTCCAGATGTCTTCCTCAAGAGCAGAGCAGGAAGATGTCCGTGTTACTGGCTTCTATTTCCAGTAGCAACTCATTTACAGACAGTGTCGGGAAATGCATCCTGAACCTTTACAGCCCAAACTGAAAAATGGAAGACTTCTCCCAGTTGTATCCTTTAATATTTCTTTTTGTTTGTTTGTTTGTTTGTTTGTTTTTGTTTTTTTTTTTTCTCCCCAACTTTGAGCCCTTCTGATTGAAACCTAAAGCTTGCAGGTTTATGTCCTTCAGGAGTCAGCTGTCTCTGCTGAGCATGGCTGGATGGGAGTGCTGCCAATAGCTGGTCTAGCTGGAGATTTGTAGAGAAAAAGCAAGAGTGAACTCTTTCCCAGGAGGGGTTTATGTGACACTCGGTCACTGAAACCTCTGCTCACGCTCTCGGTGATCAATACACTGGTGTTTTCTGATGAGCAGCATAGTACAGTCACCCTGCTCCCCTCTAAGTGTTCCTTGCTGCTTAGGTTAAGTGGTGTGGCCTCTCTAAGGAAACGGAGTTGGAAGGAGCGTGCAGGCAGGCCAGCGCTGCATAGCTATGGTTGTGTTGGCCCTGCTGCTACCAGGGAACCGCTCACCTTCTGCAGCACGGGGTATTGCACCAGGCCTGGGTTCCTGCTTACAAAGCTCCTGGGTTGCTCTAGGGAAGAGGCACCGCATTGTGTTTTGCTTTCCCTGCTCTTTCCCTTGGAGCCCACGGTGGCCACTGCTGTATGAGATCCAGGAAAATCTGTGAACTGGTGCTTGACTGTCCTGGAGCCCGACTCCTTGTACCGACCTCCGTTCATTCACATTCCCAGTTCACCAAATGCTCTGCACTCGGAATTCCATTAGCAAGAAAGCAGTACGTGCTGAAGCTGTTAGAAGATCCGATGGAGGCTGGTAACACAGTATGCCTACTTGGATCTGCTCTAAACATGGACTCCTTGAATCATTTCAGTTGTTTGGTGTTTCCCATTAAAGATTCTGTGCTCTTTCCAAGCATTTATACGTAGATGGTTGTAATACTTGTTTCCTATTGACAGCGTGCCTGTAGTGTATTTGGTATAGATCAGCATCTACTGATGGGTCAGGTATCCTTCCATGCTAGACGCTGTAGTGACACAGCACGTGAAGGTAACTCCTGCTTGGAAGAACTTACAGATTTCAGTGAGAGATAGCAGGGAACCAATGCAGGTAGGGCAGGAGGTGGGAACAGTGAGACACTATTGATGAGTACAGCAATAGAGGTCTTAGCACTACAGTAACATAACTTTTGTCCTACATTTTCATGGGCAGTTAGGCAAATGAGTGTTTTGTAGAGGGATCTGTATGAAAAAAAAAGAAGCTGTGGCTTTCATTTTTGGAAACACCATTTCTCCAGTAGATGAGGACAATGAGAAGAAAAAAAGAACCAACTTGCGAACAGAGGTGGGCAGTGGAGACTGGCATCAAGAAGTGAGTGCATTAACTGACCTCTAGGTATTCACCCTGCAATGATAGGTAGGATGGGGATACTGTCACAGGTTTATTTTGTAAAATAAATGCTCTGTAGGTTTTAACAACTCAAAGCATTTCCTACTCTCCGGTAACGCTCAGGAGCGAGTATTAGGAACACTTGATTTGATAATGGCTGATACTGTGACTCGGCTGCCTTGCTGAACAAATGCTTTCACTTTCTGACATTTGAGGGTGGGCTTTTCAAAACACACCTGAGAATTAAACGACTTGCCCTCCTTGCAAACCACTAGAAATGGGGCATTTAACTTCCTAAAATACTTTTGAAAATCCCACCCATAATGTTTACTCAAATATTGAAGTTAAATGTATCCATTCTTAAGGGTCACTCCACAGTTCTCTGTTGTACTGCTCTGAATGAATGGTTCTTTCCTCTCTTGCAGCTAATACCCTATGCATATTTATACAGAATCATGTTCCCCCTTAAATGCTGTTGATTTTGGCTCAGCGACTCCTTATTTAACCTGCCTTTGTGGGCTAGTTTCTCAAGGCTTTATATCATTTGTAATTCCCTTATTATTATCGTCTGTGTCTTTTTGCATTTGAAAAAAAATCCCCCAGTTTTCTAGGTTTTGTTTTATCAGGATCTTCCAGTAAGAACACATCCTCTGCTGTCCTCTGGGAAATCCTCCTGGGTGGGCTGCCTGTGCCACACTGGATTTGGCCTTGCTCCCAGTCACCTTTTATTACGAACTCAGATGGGACCTGCTCCTGCATCTGCTTAAATCGGCAGAAAGGCTTTCCCTCGATTCGCTATGCACCATTACTTCTGGACTGGGGAGGGCGGCGAGGAGAGTTGCAGGGATGATGTGGGTTACTGGTCAGGAGTCAGCTGAAGACAAAGTTATAGATATTAGGCAGCAGCGGGGGTGCAGAGAAGGTGCTAAACAGAACTTGAGCCCGTTTCCCCTGTAGTACCCTTCAGTGGAGGGGTATTTGCTGCCCTTTTAAAAGTGGGAGAAGTGTCTGGAAAAGGCTGAGAAATTAATCCACTTCCCCAAGTCTCAGTCAGGGTTGAAGTAGTGCTGAGAACAGGCGGGTTTATTTCCAGGCCTTCTCAGTCACTGTGCCACAAAGGCTTCTTTTTGCTTTTGGTAGCTTTGTTGTGTTCTTGTTTTCACATTTTAAGACTAGTGAGGACAGTTCTAGATAAACTTAACAGAAGCACAGATTTCCAACTGCATCCTTCAGTTGATGGAAATGTTGAACATTACTAATTTGTAAGAAAAAGTAGTAAAATTAATAGCATTCCAAGATTTCAGACTGTGTTTTCCTGTATTGCTCCATAAATGTGCTTTTGTGGAAAAAAAAATTCCACTACATACTTCTTTCTTGAAAATCCACCACAATCTTTTCTCCAAGTGAGCCTTTAAAAATATGTGCTCTAAACACCTGCTTGCTTTTCTGGCTGGTAGGGAAGAAAATGCTGGGTTGACAGTAGAGTTTACAGTGAAGATTCACTTGGAAATGTAATACCTGCTTATGTCCCTCTTTCTCCATTCATTTGGAAAACTTGAAACTCTTTATTGATGAAATTTTGGAGAAAAAAACACAGAAGGGAAAGAAAGCTGGATTTTGCATTCACACTTGAGTGTAGGCTGTTAAAATGGACCAAAACTGTTCCTGTTGGTTCTACATTTCATTTTCCAATGAAAGGAAAAAAAAAAAGGTTATTTATAAAAATGTGTTGTCTGTTGGACACAGAATGTCATTATAGTAATTTTAACTCCTATGTACTCAGTGTCAGACAGAGCGTGTTAATATTTATACTGTTTGTTGTAGTAGTAAAACATAGCAAGGGTGAGTATCTCAAAACTGGGTAAATTCTGTATTCAAAAGTAGATGAAAAAATGTATTGAACTTTCACACAAGTGATAAAAAATCAAACCTGCAAATGAAGCAGAGTATAAAACAAGGCTGAGAAGTGTGGAAGGGATGAGGAAGAAAGTCAGTGAGTTATGTTGTTGAATAAAAACCAAGTGTGTTCCTGCTAATATAACTTTTTTTTTTTAAAAAAAAATCCACATTCAGTTTTCCTTCCTCAGCCCTTTAGGTTTGGCCCTCTGACGACAAAGCCACAATTGCCTGCTTTCCACTGTAATTCTTCCTTTCTCTCTTGGGACTGTGGGGAACACCGTTCTTCCAAAAAGTACAACGCTGCATGTGGTAAATGGTCTGTGTATGCTGCCTTCAGCCTCTGCGAGCCATTTGACACTGTGTATTTTTAATTAACTTCCCTGCTGCGCCAGGGGGAGGTTGTGACTTGTACTGGAGGTCAGGTCATTGGCCTTGCTCTGGATCTGTGGGAGTTATCGTTCGCTAGGAAACCCACGTTGCTGATGACCAGTCTGAAATCCGGCCTTTTAGCTCCATTTGCAAATTTTGCAGAGCAATTGCATCATGTTTATTCGTGATTGTGGGCCTGAATCTCCTCAAAGAAGTTCCAATCCACGGAAATTAATGGAGTTATCATCTTCTATGAGACCGAACAACAGGTAGAGATAAGCCATCTGTCTGCATAAATACTCATCTCTAACAACTGGTTATAAAAAGAAAGTCGGTATGCACTACCCTTTGATTGAAGCAGCATCTAGCTAGGAAAAGGGGCACAACCTGATCCTGTGTGTGATTCCAGATATGTGCCAAGGCAAAAGAGACTGCGCTGCATCTTCTACAGAAAAATGGTGTGTGCTGCAGCAATTGTGCCAGATAACAAGCAGCCCTGTGCTTTGTAGATTTAGATGCTAGTCTCTTCTGCCAGATGCCTTTGCAGGGAAAGGGATCTTTGTGCGTGCTGTTAATCTCAAAATATATACTTCTTCAGTTTGCATTTTTTTCTCATGAACCATGATTAGTTTAGCAGGATTAGGTGAAATAGGTTGTTCACTTGGGGTACTTCTCTTATTAATTAGTAATTAGACTTGTAAAATAGCTACTGTTTCTATCTGATATTAATACAGCAGGGTTACCAGTATCTGTGAAGTTAGTAGGAGTCTTTTCAGGCGTAGATAATGACTTGGAGCTTAAGGGGGGTGCAGTGTCTTAGGTCTGTCAGTGTGTTTTATGGAGAGTTGTAAAAATGGAAACTGTACTTGATGCTTGCAGATTATTCTTATATTCCTTTCACAGAAAGGCACACCCATTCTCAAAAATATAATTGTGGGCTCTGCAGATTTAACACAGACAAGAAGCATACACATTAAAGCTGGAAAGTGAAGCCAAGCTTCACTTCCTCACTGAGGACTTCGGATAGAACTATGTTCAACTCATAGGCAACAGCTTCATAGAGCACTTTTTTCCTTCTTTTCTTCTTTTTTTTTTTTTTTAACCAAAAAGTCTTTATGCCAA
Organism: Anser cygnoides; assembly: GCF_040182565.1. Taxonomy (NCBI): domain Eukaryota; kingdom Metazoa; phylum Chordata; class Aves; order Anseriformes; family Anatidae; genus Anser; species Anser cygnoides. Next base: position 30,123,990 of record NC_089876.1, on the reverse strand, counting down.
GATAAGGTCTTATATCAGTAACATAGCAACTGTGCATACAAAACTTAGTTCTGCTTAGAGAAATGCCAAGCAAATAAGCCATTAACATGCTAAGGAGCCTTGTTAATTCCCAGTCTAATTATGTGTACTTACATGAAAAAATGACTTGTGATGCTAACCTGAGTTATTTCTACCAAAGATCTCACTTCTTATTGCTATTCATGTAATGAAAAGAAAGGGAAAATACAGTATTTAGATTTATGCACTTTAGCTAATATTTGAAGAAGTTTATTAACTGAAAAAGTACGTAGATGTAAGAAAAAGCATGGAGCATGTAAAGCTTGTGGTGCAATACCATTTGTGCCATTTTGAATACCTTGATTAAAATATTCATTTTTATACACTGTTACATAGTTTCATAATTCTGTCTACTTGTATCTGACAAATTATGTAAGTTTGTGCAGAAAATGACTCTGGCACCCTGCAGTCCCACTCTGCCCTCAATGCCACCTCCTCTGCCCCTCAGCAGGGAAGAGCCAAAATGGACAGGGACAGGGCTGCAGAATCGTCTCTTCCTGTCCGCTCCCTCGACAAAGGGACAGGCACCCCTGTCAGGAGGATCTGGTGGGGATCAGGGAGAAGTACCCTGGGAGCCATCCCCATATCATCTCCTTGCGAGGAGAACAGCATTGTATAAAAATAAGGCCAGATGGGTAATGCTTGTCAGTAGTTGCTCTGCTGCATTTTATATACAGGTTCATGTTTTGTAAGTTAATCCCTTTGAAAACAGCTTGCAGATTGCTCAAAATGTGTATCCCATTGGTGTTTTCCACTGTCTTCAAATACTCTGTACCTGATTTTCACCCTATGTGATGTTCCCACTTTTACTGGCTGTGTCGGAAGGAGTGCGGTCCTACTGCTCTTAAAGGCAGCTTCAGAATTGAAGGCCTTCACTAAGGGTTTCCCAAGTGACTGTTTCCTTGAGCGTGTTGCCAGATTTCCTTCTCCGTTATTTACTGTGATTTATATTCAAATACTGACAAAGAAATTTTCCCTCCTGAGCTTGAGTCTCTTTTCCCTTAGACTGGACTTAGGCAGGTGTGACTACTCTGATGAGTGTAATTGTGGTAATCACCAGGATCAATCTGCCTTCTCTGTAAACCTGTTGCACAGCTTTTTCGGGCGGAAGACATAAAAAGAAAATAGTCTGAAGGATCATCAATGGCTACATGGTTACAGGACGGAGCAATATGCATTTAAGTAGGAAACCATATGGCTTCTACTGATTTTAATGAAGTAAAATGAAGGGTCTGAGCCATGAGAGGTTCAGAATACTTATGAGTTCAGGATTTGCAGCACATAGTGCTCAGCATACTGTACATGGGTTACAAATTAACTGTGTATAATGTGCAAGTGATAAACTCCTCTGTGACTTTGGTCTTGGTTGTGTTTTTGAGGGGGTAATGTCTCATACCCATACAAGATTTTAACTTAATGCCTTTGAACATGGGCCTCAGGCAGATGAACAGCATCAGAATGCAGAGGATATCGCCTCTGGCCAGGAGTCCAGAGGAACTACCAAAGTTCCCAGCAGTAATTTGATTCTTACAGTACAGTAATATGCTGAGTGTTTTATAATTCACTCCTCTTGAGATTTGTTTTTAAAGCATCAGGCCAGGCCTTTGGGCTCTCAAATGACCTATGTGTGTGCTTTCTCTCTTCCTCACCAGGCTGGAATGATAAGAACTGATAAGGATGAATACTTCATTGAGCCTTTGGAAAGAGGAAAACAAATGGAAGAGGAAAAGGGAAGAATCCATATGGTGTACAGGCGATCAGCTGTAGTGCAGCACACTGCTGATATGCTCCCCGATGTCCACACAGAAGGTACAGTACACCTGTGTGCTTGTTTACAAATCTCTTCCAGGTAACTGTAGCCTACTGTAGCTTTTGAAAGAGGCAGTTTTGACTGAGCTGTTTGAAAAGACACTGTTTAAATATTTTGATGAAATACGACATCAGTGTCAGGTACACAGTTTCTCTGCCAAGAGCAGTACTTGTGCATGCATCTAGGAGGTCAGAACCTAGCCATGTGGTGTTCCCTTCAAGAAATGCTGCAAAATGCTTGTGGTTTTTTTTTTTTTTTTTTTTCTTCCTTAAGCCAAAGTTTGTACAGATTTCAGCTGAAACAAGTCTGAGCTCTGCCTAATTTGTTATGGTGTTGTGGGACATGACATGTTAATAGAAATGCTCACGTGACTTCAGTATTCTAAGTTGTTATTAAGGCTTGCTTGTCTATACAACTTCTGTTTAAAATCTGGGTCTTATTTATTTCCAAGTATAGCTAAATTGTGCCAATGACTGATAACTGTTTTCCTACTACTACTGGCTGCAATTAATACAGTTTGAAAGCAATTGTCTTGATCGAATATATCCTTTGACATATCCAAGAGTTCTGCTGGGTCTTAAAGGTCACATAGTTGATCCACCTGAGAATAATTACCATGTGGTTCAATCCATTCCATGTTTTTTTCCCTTCTTTTTAATATTCTACAAATCCTTACAAGCCATTGCATTGCGAAGTAAATGTTGAATTTCTGGATGCTATGGATTAAAGAGCAGCTCCTCTCCCTTTCAGCAGTTTGTCTTCTTTCAGCATCTCTCAGCTTCTCAGATTCCTCTTTGTACTTCCTTGTGTTCATATGTTCTTGCAACTTAAAAGGGTTTGAGAACAAGTACAACACCAGAATTAGAACTAGATACAAACATTAAACAGAGAGGAGTTAGCACTCCCTCATCGTCAGTCCTCAGGGGCTTAAATTATTTGGTGTGTTTCTGCAGTCCTGTCTCTGAAAAAGTAGGTAGGAATTGCCAGTCATTTCAAATAAAATCCTGTCACGCTTCTGTTACCTTATCAGAAGGCAAGACCACGCTGCTGACAGCAGTATGGCATGACACTATCACAGCAGGCTCGGAGACCAGCAGCAGTCTGTACCATGCAGGCTAGTCGACCTAGCTTTACTCTGAGCTCTGTGCTGCCAAAGGTACTTTGCTTTTGGTACCCAAATGAGGTCATTCAAATGTAGCTCATGCACCTCTGTCATATGATTGACTGAACAATGCCAAAAAAGCTTTTATGGTAGTGACAATGGGTTCAGTGCTACGTTTCTACCTTGAAACCACCTTGTCGGTTAGGCTGGCGGAGTCAGACTGGTCACACCACAGTATGTTTTTGATGATGGAGCTTCTGGATGTGCTTCGGTCAACACAACATCTTGTTCCTCTACCATTTTTCATGTGCTCACAGACTTTATATGAACTCATGGAAGCCTTTGCAAATTTCAGGTAGCTATGACACGAGGAAGGTTAGCAGGAACACATGATAGCCGAGGCAAAGTATTCACAGCTCCGTGGAAGAATTTGTAAATTGCAATTCATAATATATGTAGATTAAGGAGACAGTGAATGCTGAGTCCTGCCTTAGAGTCTCTGAATGTTGTTTGGCATGCAGTCAGTGTCTTGAGAGTCTTAATGCTTTCTGTTTTTTGCATTTTCTTCTGTTTGGTCAGTGGGAGCACTTAAGAACAGCAGCTACCTTTTTGCGACTAGTCGTGATCCTCTTAGTTAGTGTCAAAGCCTTGTGTCTATATCTGATTTCTTGGTGATCAAGAAGTTCAGGCTGTTTCTTGTAGATCACTTTATTCCATCCTTTGGCAAAGGAGATCTGTTTCTATGATGCTGAGCGTTGTTATTTTAGCATTTGTCTGGAAAAGATCTATGCAGTACATAATAGAGCCTTTCTTGGCAAGGGGAACCAAGAACCACAAAGGCAGATGTGGATATCTGGAGGGCATTCAGTGAAAAAGGAGCATCATGAAATGAAGCAGAACTTGATCAAGATACATAGACATGCTTCCCAGACTACGGGAACTTGCTATGCCACCAGACGATTCTGAAAAAGGTACAGCTTTTTGCTTTAAATGGAAATGGAGGATAGGAGAGAAGAGTTGCTTGTGTCTGCCACTGGGGTACAAGGCTTGTCAGTCTTGTACTGAAGTAGCTGAGTGCAGCGTGATGTTTCTGGGAGCACTCTGAAGCCTGGTTGGTGCTGTAGGGAGCTGGGCAGTGCAGACCCTGGGCTACCAACTTGTTCACTCCTGGCAAAAATGAACAAGCTGAAACCTTCGATTATGGTATGATCCAGTAGTCTGTGTTCGTGGTAAATTCTGGTAGGTGCTTTACTGATGTACTACACAAATGCTTCTGTATTTCAGCTTGCCTGATGCAAAGTCGTCTGATGAGGGAGCTCCACCAAAGCTATCGCTTTGTCATTCTTTCTGTGACTGATATATTAGCGTTTGCTTCCTGGCCATCTGCAAGATACTCTCTTCCCTCTCCTTTCTCCTATAATTTGTAATGCAAAACCAAGGAAAACTGTTTTGTTCGCCCACTGTGTTTGCAAGTGACTTGTTGATTGATGTGTTTTGAATTTGAAGTTCCTAGAAGTAACAGCCACAGATTCCTGGATGACTCACACACGTAACTATACCTAGGTGAAAGTGCCTGGTGATGCCAAGGTATGGTCCGGTCCTGTAGAACATGCAGCTTATTGGGGTAGGAAAAGCGGGGGGGTGCCTTATAGCAGATCTATTTTAAAATATTTTAAAAAGAGCTTTGTTCCTCTAAGACACCCAGACTATTCCATTCCAAAAAGTTATATTCTGAGGTAACACTTGACCTAACACGAAAGAATTTCCACTACCAAAGAACCAATGTTATATGGACTTCTTAGTTTCCATATGTACAGAATCCACCACAATGTCAGTTTTGCTGATCAATTCCTTTACTGTGAGCTGACTGAAAACATCATGTCCTTATCTGTCCCTGTGAGCTAGAACAAGCTTGCAAGTATTGGTAAAGTGTCTTTACAGTAGACTTTTAGCCTCCTTTCTAATAGGTAATATACACAGAAAAACTCCCCTTGATTTTTGCCCTGCCAGACAGTTCAATGTACTTCCAACACAGCTCATTTGCAGATCCAAAGTGGTCAGAGAACCTCTCGATAGTCCATGTATAAGAACACTGGCTCCCTTGCTAATCCTGGCATAGAAAAGAGAATGGCATGCCTGGGCTTTTGTGAGAATGCTGTAGGTGTTTCGGTTGCTATTGGTATCTTGAACTTTCTCCCGAGACGGTTTCTTATGTGTTAAATAAGTTTTCTTCTAGAGGTGAGCTTCCACTGATCTGTAATTTTCAGATCTGTCTAAAGGTTTCCTTTCCATGGTGCCAGGATGTAAGCCACTGTCCAGTCTGCTGTGAAAACTGCAAGTCTGTCCAATCTTTCCTGGTTTTCACTGAAAGATGTTAGATGGAGGCTGCCTAATTTTCCCTCCTGGTTTCTTTTTGGCTGGAATTATTTCTCTGCTTTTAACCACCTTTCAGAATTACTAGCTATACGCAGTTACTGACTATTCCCAATAGGGCCAAGACTGATCCTTATTACACTATTATCCTTAGTTGTATAAGGTAAACTGGAGCCTTGCCTGTACTGTTGTTTCGTAGTTCCGTCTTGGCAGAGAGTAGGCACAAGAAAGCAGTAAGTTATATTGGCTTTACCCTTATGTCTTCAAAATGCTTTTTTGAGATGCAAATACCAAGGTAAAAGCAAGCTGCTGAAGCCTGTGGAGCCTGAGGAAATGTGTGGCCCACATGATTGGTTAATGTAGCAGCTCTTCTAACTAAATAAATAGTAAACATTACTCAAGTTCACGGGAAATCTTTCTCACTTACTTTTGACAGCTTAGAGCTTTTATGCACATTTGAGTTCAGGAAGTACATCTGCATATTATGCCACTGTGAAACAGCCGTGCTTAATCAGTCTAGCTCATACAGATTCATGAAAATTCTTCTCGATCTCTCCTGCCCCTGTCCTCCACTCAGGCCAGAGGCAGAAATGAAAAGTACAGTCTGCTGGCGGTTTAGAAGTTCAGCCACGTCTTTAGCCAACACAGACAAGAGTCCAAGTTTTTAGTAATAGATGACAGATGACTCAACAAACTAGATATTAAGATGAAAAAGTACATAAAATTGTTGTTATCAGTGAAGCGGGAAACGTTGTGTAAAATCCCTCTACCACAATGAAATAGGATATACTGCATTGTGTTCCCTCTAAAAGAAGTCAGTTTTATTTGCAAGACACCATTACCATAAAAGCTTTCAACCCCAGCTATACAGAAGAGGCTTTCAGTCTCACAGGACATCTGGTATTCCTGCAGGATTTTATAACATTTGGGAATTTGTTGGACGGTTTTTCAAAAACAGATAGAATGAGATTAGGAATTCTAAGTCAAGAATATTACCAGCTTAAGATCAAGATATTAGCAGTGATCGCAATGTAGTGGAGTTTTTATCAGTTCGCGTACTGTGTCCTCATATAAACAGATAGACATATATGATCTGTCTACCTCTCTTTCCTGTTTTTATTGCAGTTATTTGTGATAAAAATTCAGTGAGCTTTCTTGGAAAGGAGGGAACCATAAATCTGGCTTTCTGGAGAAGATATTAGGATGCCTCAAGCTATTGGATACTGTGGGGTAGCCTTCCCCCTTATGCAGCAAAGTAATCTTACCCTCGAAGCAGCACCCTGTGCTGATTCCAACTTACCGTATCCATGGCTATCTATAGCCTCTTTAGGGAATGACGTCTGGTGTGCACCACTGTGTTGTTTTCATCATTTGCTTTGTGGAAAGACTGTTTTCAATTCACTGCATTAACTCACAGGTTTAAGGAATGATGTTTATCTGCCATATGGCAGGCAGGTTTTGTTGTTGTTGTATGCTTAGAAAATGCCCCATCTGCCTACACCCTCACCCTGTGATATCAGGGAAATGTGAATAATTTCTCCATTTTTTGACAGCCTGGTGGCAGGAGTGATTATTTTTATTTCACGGAGTGTTAATTTTTATTTCATGGATAATCTGTCTGCTAATTCAATGGGTTTTGTCCTGCTGTATTTCTCAGAACCTGATCTTCCTTCTGCTAACGTGGGGCAATGAAGGCACCTACGTGCAAGTTAGTAGAATGACCCCAACAGTTCATGTTAAGATGAGTACAAAAAAAAATCAAAATGAATTGGTACCTGTAGTCTCCACTGCACTGGGTGCGCCAGTTTGCTGGTTTGAAATTCTGAGCCAGTTAATTCTAGTTAGTGCTGTTGGACAGCGGAAGCTCTTCCTCTTCAGCAGGATGGTAGCCAAGGCCTCCCCCGGGAAGTCCCAGCCATTGAAAACCACTTTAACATGGGAGGATGTGATACAGCATCAAGAAACATCAAGCGGATTTCTCCCCTGGGAATAGGAAAGAGGCTTGATTATTCTTCCTTGCGAACAACTGGGTCAGATGAGTTACACAGAAAACCGTGTATAAACTGGTCAGCTCATAATGTTTAATGTAGTCATGACCTGGAACAAGAATTTCCATACCATATATGCAGAATACATCTACTGTCCTGTTTTTTTTTGTTTGAATTTGAGAAAATGACTGAAAATTTGTATCTGTGTTCAGAAGGGAGGTAGAATCAACCACCGTGCACCTGGTAGCAGAATATGAATGAAGAAGTATATGCTTACAGCTAGTGACAATGAGTTGAGACAGGCTGCTGAGACTACAGAGGACCTCCTCATTAGGCTTAGAAGGAATATGTGGATTTCTGAGTTTCACAGAAATTTCCAGCTAATGCAGCATGTTTTCCTCTCACTTGTGCTAGGGGAAAAAGGCATCCCAGAAATGCATTTATTGACAGTGGGGACTTTATAGCCCAGAATCGTAATGAATCTTTTCGGCTTTAGAAAATGAGATAGATGAACAAAGGGAAAAAGAGGTATGATTTCCACAGCCAGCAGCCTCTGACCATCCATTAGTCTGGCAGGTGGAAAAAGGGGCAGCTCCTAGTTTGAGCTATCATGGGTCACCATCTTTAACTTACCAGTTACTCTTAGGTTGAAATGAACGAGCTGCTTAGAGAATAATTCCGTTCCTAAATATTGCTACTTTGGCATTATCCATGTCTGGTACTTTATCTTGAAGGTGATTTGTGCAAAGCTCCACACTGTTTCTGAAAATACGTAAGTAGTTGATATACTGTAGGAGCCATACGGAAAGCTCTGTGACTTGGTTAATGCAGACGTACCTTGTGGGGCAGTAGTTTGCAGGATGCCACCAAGCACACGTTCTGCTCTAGCATTTGGTTACGCTGCAGGGTCACTGGGGAGCAGAAAATGTTCTGCTTGCTGTGTGAGTGCTGATGCTCAGTAAGAAGTCTGCTGGACCAGTAGGAGGGAGTACGGCTTCTGAAACTTTTTTTAAAGGCACTTGAAGTTTGTTTTTAAGCATTTGAGATGAGCGTCTGGTTAGGTATAGTCTGGAAATCCTATCATAGAACAGGATGATCTCTAGAGTTCTTCATGGGTGTAAATATGCCTGATTGTCTCCTAACGGCTTTTCCATATTAGATTGCCCTGGGATGACATTTTGTAAGCTCCACTTCCCCAGTAATATAAGTCTTTATCCTAAAGATACTGAACATCTGTGATTCTCATTTTAGTTGAATACTACAGGTACTCAAGATCAGTGTTCACGTCATGAGTGTTATTCCCAAATAATGTCTGTTAAAGAAAAAACACTTAAGGGCAAAAATAAACAAAGATAAAAAGATTCTACGTAGGGGGGTAGAGGTTCGGGGGGACAGAGAGAGAGCAAGCTATGCACACAAAACAAACAAACAAAAAAAAACCAAGAATATATGAGACTGTCATGTTAAAACGTTATTTAAATAAATCTTTTAAGATTTTATCACCAAAATACTGTTTCACTTAGGAATGGAAAGAAATGCTCTCTGGACAGGCCTGAGCTGGAAGGCTTTGAAAACATAATAATGATATCATTCTGTCTGGACGGGATGAAAAGAATCTGTCTTCCTTTGTTAATAAGCTGACAAACATCACCGAGATGTGCGATCATTAACCTTGTTCCTTGAAAGCATTCAAGAAACAATAGAAACAAGCAAAGAACTGAAGAGCTAGAATCAAATTTGCACACAGGAGGCCTTCTTTGCAAGCTCTTCTGAATCAGGATCAGGATTATGGTAAAAATAAAATCCAAATCGTATTTCTCAAAAATGTAAAAGCCTGATCCAAGTCCAGTGGAGTCAGTGAGAAGACTCAGATTTACGTCAGTGGGCTGATGAGGCAGGTTTTGGATCATATTCTACTTGAGCTGATCACAAAGAGTTTGATTTATCTTTCCTCCTGTTCATTCATTTATTTTTTCCATGCACTTTCTTTTCATATAGTATAATGATGACAACCAACCTTTTAGCTTGGAATTTACACAGCATGTTAATGTACTCAAAGTTTTCCAATTTTATTTTCCCCTTCACATTGTAGTATTTTTTTTAAATGACAACCTATTCACCCAGAGAGCACTTCAGATTAAAGTATTTTTGTAATTACTTCCTAACAGTGGGAAACAAGGAATAGGAGCCTTTATCTCCCAGCTTCCTTTCAGAATTTTCATTTTCCCTAAAGAACCAAAGTGCTTGTGTGGCTGATGGGGTTGCCATGGCACTGGGTTCAAGTGTCTTTGTCCCAGGTGGGAAACATGTAGGAGGAAGAAATGATTTGGGAATTGCTCCTGGTTGCCGGGGAATGAAACCCTGGAAAAGAAGGTAGAAGAATAGGAAGACTATTGCTTGCTTCAGAGACCTCCCTGAGCACTTCCCCAGGCACATTAGTATTTCTTAGAACCGTTGTTGTGCCAGAAGGTGTCTGAAGCCTTTCTCAGCAGAATTTCTCATGACCTGTGTTCTGATGGAGGATATTTTAGATACCGCACAGCACACAACACAAGCTTGTAGCACAATAATGGGAAAGATGGAACTGATTTCTGTGGAGACTTAGTACAACACATTTTGTAACATGTTACCATATAAGCATTCTTCTGTAAGTGGTATTGGTGGCAATAACCTCTGTATATCTTCATCTGAAGACATCCTTTCTCTTTATCCAGAACTGCTCAGGTAACAGTTGGCTTAATCAAAGGGAAAGTAGTCAACAAAGTAGTTTTTCAAACAGGAGCAGCACAGTGTGGTACAAAGGAAAATGAGTAATGGTGATGGATGCATTTACAATACATGGGGAAAAAAGAGAGAGGATCTATGGAGGAGGAAGAGTGGGAGGAAAAATAATGAAAAAAGCATCAAGCACATCTAGAAATAGAAGTAGACAAGTAATATCTTTGACTGCAATGGAATTAGAGCCCTCTCCAAGGGTTTGAGTGGGTGTGTTTGCACTGCAGACAGAAGTGTAGTCTCATCCTGCTTAAGCATAACCTGAACTAGATTTAACCTCACTTGCATGGATATAAGTGTCGGTATAAATGTGGAGTCAACTGCTAAGTGCAAATACAACCAAGAAGCTGAGTGTATTACTGGGTTCTACAGGGCCACCATTGCTTTGGTCTCAACCCGGAATGCTCCTGGCGAATATGACCCAGGATGTCCATCCTCTGTATGCTTTCATACTGAGGTATGGGTGTCTAGCCCGTGATTAGGCTTCAGACCTGCTTTCTATGCCCTCAAGGTTCACAGTTGGGCTTGGCCCACTTGTCCTCAGATGGAATTTAGGATTCATCTTGTTCTTGGAAAGTGTCTTGGATTTAGTATTTCCTGTTTTTTCCTCTTTTTTAATGGTATCTGTCATCAGAGACACGTAGGGAAACCAGACAATTGGGTGCAGAGTTGAGTTAGTGAGATGTTTTTCCTCTCAGACTGAGTTAGTGGACTTTGTGTATTTCCACTAATGTGGTGGGCACTGCAATTTAGCATCTAGTTGCCAGAGTTCAGCGATGAACACTCTTGTCTTCATGTGTGCAGGCTATGTACACCTAGCTTCAAAACAAACAAACAAACAAACAAAACAAACAAACAAAAAAAACAAAACAAGCAAACAAAAAACCAATTCTTGCTTTAGGTGAAAATCCAAAGTTTGTGATGTGAATGGAGGAAAATTAAGGTGCTTGTTTGTAGGCTGTGCATTAGATGCCTCTCAGTTCCCCTGGTGCGTTTATCTGTTTCTCCTCTGTAGCTCAAAAGTTCATAGGATCAAAGCACAGCAGCTCAGCAATTGTTTCTTTCTTTTTTTTTTTTTTTTTTAAATATCTCCCAGGACGGAGATGCCAAAACCTTTCCAGGCCCCTGTTCCAGTGTTTGATTACCCTTGTTACAATTTTTTCCCCTAATATCTAATCGGAGTTTCCCTAATTATGACTAATATTCGCGACCTGTCATCCAACAACAAGTTTTTGAGAAGAAATTATCACTGTGTCTAGAAGTTCAGTACGCAGTGAGGTAGCTGGATGTTTCCTGGTATAGTCACCATCCAGCCTTGCCTTTTCAAAATTGATTTAACAATTGCTATACAATAAAGGTTCTGTTAATATACATAAAGCATTTGCTTGAATTATAATGATATATTAGCAGGGATGAAAAGAGTTTGTAGGTAGTAACTAACTTGCAGAGAAAATTATCTGCTGTAACCAAACAGGAGATTTGTGGCAAAGCTAGGAATAGAAACGTGTACTATAAATATTTTTCCTCATTTTTTAAAGATTGATAAGATGTAGTGAGATGTATTGAAATTGTATTCCAGGTACATTCAAGAAATTATATTAATTAAGTGCACTGCTTTAGAGCTGCCGTTCTGCTTGTCAGCAAGGCTGTGACAAAGAGGCTCAGAGCCACGCACAGCTTGGGGAAAGAGACCTTTCAAGGTAGCAAGATAATTAAGAAAATTATAAATAGTTATATGATCCCTGGTCTCTGCTGTGCAGGCTTGATCCTGTTTGCTCTGAAATGCGTATGAGTGAAAGAAAACCCAGACTTTTCAGAGCTGAATAGAAGCTTGTAAAACTTTGAGAAAGAAAATCTTGAGCAGGAATGGATCAAAAGGTGCTAGAAAGTGACTTATATACTCAGTCTCTATGAGGGAGGTTACGCTTACCTCCTGACGATGGGAGTAGGGACATCCATCTGTTTAAGTCGTCTTCAGTTCTTGGCAATAACAAAGGAAAATTATTCTTAAAACCAAGGATAAAGGCTTGATTCCCACCACAGGCACCCAAAGCCAGAATAGTAAAGCACACACAAATCTGTATGAAGGGAAAAATGAAAAAAAGAGAAAGATCATTACATGCAGCCATTCCAAGGCTTGTGCAGCTTCCCAATAAAAATTACACATGCACCCAAATTACACAGTAAGAAGATAACATTTGACAAATGGTGGTGGTAACGGACAGCAGAATTTTTTAAATATTCTCTAAACAACAGTTCCCATGTGAGGGGAGCCTGTTTGGATTACAGATGATATTCTCACAGCAATTTCTAAGGTGGAGTCACACCAAAGTAAGGACCACCCTTAGGAAGGGAAGGATAATATTAATATAGATAAACTCTAAATGCTGGACAGCACTGCATAACCGAGTTCTCTAGTTCAGATGCAAAGTAGCTTGTTTCGATTGAGTTTGATAAGAAAGATGCACATGGGAGAGTTAAAAATGCTTTGAAATTGGCTGGGTAAGATAGCAATGAGAGCAGGGGGGCGAGGGTTGGGCTACCCAGTGGTGTGTGCGGGATTTGTTCTGCCAGCTCTGGCCAGTCATCTGCCCTTCCCCAGCTCCGCTCACCTCGAGCTCTTCAACTGGGTTAAAAAGGAGGAGCTTTGCTGAACCTCAGCGTATGTACCAGGACAGTCCTTGCCTGAGAAAACACGCTAATTGGAAGCAGAAGGGCTGCCTTATCAGGATGAGTTTATGTGAATTAGAGGTCAGGAACATGAGGAAATGAATCCTCCTACAGCTCGCGGGGGCTTATGCTTGTTTATGTGTTTTACATGTGCATCATACAAATTTAGTACTGAAATGGGATACTATGAAAGCACCAAGACCCTCTCCTTCACCCAAAGGAAATGCTCTTTTTTTAATCAGTCTGCGTTCTGCAGGTTGATTTTTCAGCCTATGTCTTTTATGGGACAAATAATGAGAATATAGCAGTTTGTAGTACAATACAAAATTGTACTTTTCATACCACATGACCAGCGCTGGATTTTTTCCCCCTGAAGTTTATGGAGTTATGGCATTTTTTTCCATTGTGAGATATCTCATGTCAGCTGGTTTGTTCCTCAGTATATTCTGCAAAGATTTTAGAAATGCAGACGTAAGTAAGAATCCAAACCTAGGGGAAACTAGGCAACTTCAGTTAAAATCTCCAAAAATTTCTGGATATTACATTGTCATGCTTGGTTTATGTTAGATAAGAAGGAAAGCTGATCTCAGGTGTACTTTGAGCAATTTGGATGCTCCCAGAGACTGGCTGGCAGCCGATGCTCCCTGCTCCTCCTCCTTTCAGTAGAACTTTTCCTTTGTGAGGGCCACATGGCGTTCGAGCGCAGTAACTCTTGCAGTATTGTATGTTTAGCATCGATGCCCTTCAGAGTTCACTGAATGCTTCTGTTTGTTCTTCTAAAGCGCTATGTAGATGAGTAAGTAATCTTGTTTGTCTTATGCGGGGTGACACAGCATTGGGCAACTGAAGCTGATCGGAATGCGCACAGAAACGACTAACGTGAGAACATCCTTGCAGTTAATTTTGCTCCCAGTGGACTGAGTTTCTTCAGATCCATTTCTGGTTTACAGAAATGCGTAAATCTTTCCAAAATGCAATAGTAAAACATAGCAAACTAACAGCGTGACCCAGCTGTTGTTTGCTGTGAAAACTGTTTTTTTTTTTTTCCAGAATGCCTTGTCTAATAATTCTTCTGAGTATTCCAATAACATGGGATAAGAATGTCAAGACAGGATTCTGGAGGTTACTGAAAGACACACAAATCTGAGTCTGCAGTTTGAGTTGGAAAAGAGAAAATTGCTATCTGAGGGAAGTTGGCTTCTCCTGCAGTAATGACAGGGAGGGGCTGACCTGTGGGAAATCTGGGTTAGACTCTGTCAAATACTGTGTGGTTTGGGAAGAAAGCATGGTGCGTGAGGAAGAGGTTTATTGGCTTGTGCTGTTAGGAATAGCTAAGGAAAGCTTTCTGTTTGTGCGTCTTCCTTTCTAGTATGACTGGCAGTGCCATTTTTTAAAAATTCCCTGGAAAAATGAGAACATTTCTGGAGAGATGCAACTAAAGGCTCTGGTATGTCTCGGTGGGGCTGTTTGTATCCTTTGGAATCTCAGCACTTCCCACAGATAAAACGCAGGCTGCTTTAGCTGCAAAGTTAGTGACACGCATGCCAGAGAGCAGGTTTATCCCAGGCCAGGATAAAGTAGCTAAATGACTCCTGAGACTAATGAAGGTAGAGTTGACACTCACTTTTCTGACCTTGTCTTTCTTATCACCCTCTGTAAGTCGAGGAAGAATAATTGTGCAGGGCTCAGCACATGACACAGTTCAGAGGCCTTTCTCATACTCAAATATTTGCTCATGCATGACTTGTACAAGGAAAAGCTCTCACTTCTGTTGTTAATGGCAAACAACTCAGTCCATCAGGTGGCAAGGAATAGTAAGATTTTCCTTCTTCTCCCATATTTCTGCCTGGCCTACCTAACCAGGTACCTGGATATACTTGGATTCATGCACTTTTATCCTCCAGGGAGAGCAGGGAATGGTGCGATGTGGGTATGGGCTGCACTGAGGGGCTCGTTTAGCTGGGCCAAACAAAAGGACAGACGAAGTACTGCGGGGCCAGTTTGACATCAGTTGTGCTCTGGGAGCAGGGGAAGTGTGGAGGACTCACATGTGCTTCTCCGACACACTGTTCTCTGGTGTGTGTGTTGGGACAGGCGCACTGCCAAAAAAATCTTGCTCAGTTCTTAAACATGTCTTAATGTAACCTAGGCCTTTTGTGTACCTTTACATGCTCTTTTTCTCCCCACCTTCTTTTACAAGAAAGCGTATAGAGAACATGCTGTGTATTAAAGCCTAGTTATCTAAGTGCGAGGTGGTGCACCTGCTCATCCACTTCAAACAGTTCCGTAGACCCAGTGGTGACTTCAAAACCTTGTTTCTGCTCTTTCTTCACTTTAATGCATAGACAGCTGCTCTGGTGTCTGTTTCTGCTTGGGAACTGATCAGCTATTGCTAAAATTGGACGGATTCTGGCTCTTTAACTTTTTACTTGCTGCAGGAACAGAACAGATTGTAGATTTTTCCTGAATAAAGCTTTGGTTTTGCTTGCTGATTTTATCCTAATAGACAGCAGGAGAAATTCTGCTCGTGTCTTTGTAAAGGCTGCCAGTAGACTGTGAATCGTGGAGCAGCTAAGCTAAAAAGGGTTACCATTTGCCACAGTCCTGTGTTAATGAAATTGTCTTACAGAATTAAATGCAGTGGTCCAAATTAGTGTGACCTGTGTATTCAAAAGCATTTGAGACCTCCATATAACATGATTGTTTGTTGCCTTGATGGTAGGAATAAGCAATAGAAAGTGCTTTTGTTCAGGAAAAAATGTAGTTGGGCTTTTACTTCCTCAACGATAAATCTGTTAGTAATGTTAAAAAACAGGTAGTAACTCTGTTAATTATTTTCGAAAGTCAAAGAATGGTGTGACGGTCAGAGACAGGTTTGTGGCTGTTTCCTGCCCTGGAGCATCTTATCAATCATGTTGGCGTGAAGTTTTCAGGCTTGTTTTTACCTTTCATGTAAAGGTGGTAATAGTTTACTGATGTAGTAGATACTGTTTCCTCTTTGATTCCATCTCTTCTGGAATGTGTTTCAAATTTGTGCAAAGTGTTATCCTTCTATTTGAGAGGATCCACACAAGCAGATACTCACGGATTTTATTTTTTAGGATGTTGGTTCCGGCAGTCCACCATTTGTGTTTGCAACAATTGACCAAGTGGGAATGAGCTAATGATTCAGGAAAAGCCTTTAGGGCCCAATTTGAACCAGATATGTAGGAGGTGCTGTCCAGCTACCATGCAAAACTGGCCAGACTGCTACTCAGCATGTGCAGGACGACAATAGTTCCAGCTAAGGGCTTGCCTGGCAGCCCAGTACAGAAGCGCTGGGAGCAAATGTTCTCAAAATCGAAGGCTCATTTGTCCAGCAGGGCATGCTGAGTCATATCACCTCTGCCTCTCCCAGCAGTTCAGCCCTTTTGGGAAAGAGAGATCAAAGCACGTAGATTAGAGAAGGCTCTGGGGAACAGCAGCTGCTGCTGAGGAGGTTCCTTGGGAAAAATGAAAGTGGCGTGAGAGAACCACTGTGGATGCATATCGCAGTCCTTGCTGTAAAGAAAGAAGGAAAAAAAAAAAAAGACCAGCATTGCCAAGAATGATGACTGGCCCTGAGGAAGTTGTGGTTTTGAGGTGGTTTGTCCCTTAAAGAAAAAAAAAAAACAACAAAAAACAACTGTTCTGTCAGAGGCAAAGCCTGTCTTTCTGTCCCTCTCTTACTCTTTCAGATAGTTGAATAAAGTCTGATTCTTCACAAACTTTTCATAGCAGGAACTGGCAATGACATGCCTAGGCTCGTTTTCTTCAAGTATGGATCTGGTCTTCACCCTGCTGCCTAGAGCTGTTCTGCTCTCACTACTGAATGCTGCGTAGTGACAGGGTGATTGGGACATTTACTGTCATGTTTTAACATGGGGGAGTTAACCTGGAAAGCTTCTCAGGGGAGAGCAAAGAACGAGTCCCAGAGAAGCCAGTTTCCCAAAGAAGCTCGGATAAATAACATAGTTCCCACTTTATTAACATGTTTTTGCAGTTTAGGTTGTTAAGAAGTGATTTTCCCATAGGGAAGATTTTTGGATCACTGAAAAAAATCATGAAAGTAACAATATCATTTTTTTGAGAATTTGAGAACTTAGGATGTTCACAACTAAAAGCAGTTGAAAACACAAAGTAAAGAACTCATTTTAAATCAAGTCAATGTTACCTTCTTAGAATATAAAACACATTTAGTAATTGATACTTTTTTGTCCCTATTTTTCACATAGGTCTTGGACTTCCTGAGTCCAGCTGGAAATTAGTGTCTTTTGCTGCTTCTGTTGTTGGAAGTAGATTTTCATTTGGCTTTTTCAAGTATCTGTAATTTGATGATAAAGCATCTTCTTTAACTTGCTTAGAATGGAAAGGAGGCCTTCAGCATTTTTTTCTGCAAGATCAGTTCTTTGTGAAGCAATCCTGGAGTAGAACTGGAGTTTTTTATTTCCTCATCTATGTGTATGAACTGTGGTGCGCGTACCACAGCCTACTTGAAAACCTTATGCGCAAGCTAGCCAATCTGGATTGCACGAGGCTGATCATTCATGAGCACCATCCAGGCCAGAGCTGGGTGCTGCTGCCTCTGCCAGCAATACCTGAGCTAGCAGAGTCTGGGGACACCTGCCAAGGATGGTTAGCAAGCTGCCTCCTGCTTGGAAGAAGACTCCATGCCATAGGGGGAAAAGTATTCAGGTTAAGTCAAACTGCTTCCTGAGCTTTCAAGGGTTAAAGTCAACATTAATATCTTCCAGGTTTTCTCATAACATTGAGTACACATATCAAGCTTAACTTAAAAATCATGTTGTTGAACATTTCCTGATACGTCACGTCCAAAATACTTGGTCCTTTGCACCCGTGTATTTGCAAGAGTCAAATGTCACGCACTTGATTTTCTCCAGATTGTAAATAATGTCTGTTGCTCTCTTTACACACATTACCCTTTTCATATGGAAGCAGTGTTGGTACTGAGCTGATCCGAATTTCAGGTGCCAGATATAGCATGCTTGTAAATTTTCCTTATTGTGTTTCATTCTCACCTGGTGTTTTCTCCTGGTTACCTGTTTTAAGCTTCCTTTATTATTCACCAAAGCTCAGTTTGGCATTTCTGGAAAATTGACCTGGTACTTCTAGACTGAGATTACTTTGAGGTGTGTCAGTTGCTTTAATTTGATCTGTGGCAAAAATCCCTGAAAAATATCTTTAAGCATGCTCAGTATGCTTGGTGGGTTGTAAATACAATATATTTAATATCATCACAGGTTGTATAATTAACAGCATCAGAGCTTTTGTTGATTTTCAGAGAAAACCTTGATTTCTTTCTTAGAGCTGTGATGCAAACAGAAACCCAGTTCACAGAATAATTTATCTGATTTTTTAGTTGTTTTTTTTTAAACTCTCAGTTTTAACCAATGTTCATTAACTATCCAGAAACTATGTAATTAATTACAATAAGTATTTGTCCTTGCCAATGCTGTATAACTCTGTTCTGCTTAGGTTCTTCCAAAGCCAAATAAATGGCTTTTTTTTATTATTATTTATTTATTTTATCACTAATCGCAAGTGAATTTGCAGACAGATGCCTTTGTATCTGTGCTTTGCTATTTTAATGGTATTTCTCAATTTGCTTTCATGGGGTTGACTCTCAGTTTGTTTCAAGTCCTCTTTCTTAATCAGTTTGCAGAGTTTCCCTGCCAAGAATGAATAATGATATATTTTCATTACTTCCAGCACTTGAGAGATTCCAAGTTTCTGATGCCCAGAACATTAACTACTAGAGGAAAAAAAAATGTCTTCCTGTAGTTAACAGTTGCTCATTAATAGGGAACACAAGGTGAGATAAATCAATTAAAAGAATCTGGTATCAAAGTGACTGGCAGTTCAGTTCTCGTAATGCCACGCAACGTTTTAGTGGGTGATTACGCGCTAACTTAATTGGACAGAGGCCGGTGAAGCTCTGACATCCTCAGATCTGCTTTGTTTGCTTTTTTTGTCAAACATGCTTTTTATTTTTGCTGGCGAGACAGACTCATCGTTCATATTTATTTTTTACATCTGAAATTTGTCAGGCTGCTTGGAAAAATATGACAATGAAAGATATCTGGGCATCCCATCCACTTTTCTATTTGGAAACATCTGCATCGTTATTAGGAACTTCTTAGTAGCACTGCAGCGAGCAGATGGATTCTCTTTCCTTCTCCAGGCTAATTGCTGGTAGTGAAAGAAATTCAATAGGCACTAAAAAACAAATCTCTGTTTCTTGGCCAGGCTTTTTAATACCACATAGTTAGGATGCCTTAATGTTTGTTCCTGCGTAAAGAATAAATTTGTGGCATTTGAGGGGGAAGAGGGAGGAAGCAGTAGAGAAAAGCATTGTCTCCCTCAGGTTATTCACTGGCTTTATCTATAGGACTTAAAAAGCTAAGTAGTTGTATTCTTGAATCTTTGCCATGCCAGGTTCATTCACAGCTGTTCATCAGATGTAATGTTCCTTGTAAACCCAGAGTTCTGTCTCGAGCTGCCCTTCCTTCATTTTTAAAGCCTAAGAAGTCTGAATTAACATAAAAAATTCCTTTCTTTTTTTGCTTAATATGGAAGAACTCCTGAACTGTAGTGGCTACCACTGGAAAACATTGATGAAGCTGGGCTTTCACAGTGATACAGTAACATACACTGAATCATGTATTTACAGGAACATAAGATTGTCCATCCAGAGTTAAAGAGCTGTTCAGTTCAGTAACCTGTCCGTGACATTGGCCAGGAGCTGATGGAAAGACAGTGCATAGGAACAGCATTCAGATGAAGCCATCCTCGGATCCTTCAGCAGTGTTAGGTTTTCCAGGGCACCGTATATGCCAGCCACCCCTGGATCGTTCCTACCTTCATTTGTTTAATTCTTTCTGACCTTTTCCTGCAACAATGACTTGAACAATTCAGTTAGATGCTGTGGAGCACTTTTGCTCATTTTAACCCTGCTACCTGTCCATTTTATTTGATCCATCCGATTTCTTGTGTTAGGAGAATATTATCATATTGATCTTGCTTATTGCTCCTCATTATCTCTTAAACCAGTCCAGAGGAAAATATTTTAGTTTATCTCACAGTTTGCAAGCAGTTCCTTACCTGCGGCTGCTGCTGTCACTTCTTCACAGCTTTTCACCCCTGGAGATGGCAGTACAGATGGACTGTGTGCAGTGCCCACGGTGTGGGCGTGTTGTGGGTTTGTGCAGTGGCATCGTGGTTTGCTTCTGTGCCTTTTTGTAACAATTGGTGCCTTTTCACCTTCTCAGTTGAAAAAAATCATTTTCTGAGAACTCTATGCATTGGGTTTAGCGTCCCTTTTCTGAGACACCATAGGTAATGACACTGCATGTGTATGTTTCACTGAGTGTATTCTCAGCTGTCAGCATTTCCTAATAACTCTGTATTTTGCAATCCATGCAAGTTCTTCATTTAGCTTTAGATGTGACTGCTTTAGTAATCAGAAAACTGCATTGTCTTACTGTCTATTACCTTGTCCAGGTATAAATGAATATCTTGATGTGTGCAGCTCCCAGTATAGATTTGTATGGCCCTTGTAAGAGTGTCTGTTAACATGGGAGGAGTTTTATTAGAATGAATGAATAAAGAGTTGGGGCTTAAGAATGCAAACTCATTATTTAGTTTAAAAAAATTAGAAGGTTTGATAGTGAATAGTGAATATACATAGTACGGTTTGTGGGTAACGTCCCTTTGACCCAGAATGACCTAGAATGACCTCACTTTGTAGACTTTGTTCCTTCCGTAGTAAGACACTGAACTGGCAATGTACTGATTTTCTAAAATTGGACTTGATTTAGACTGGATGGAAAAACTTGTGATGCAACTGATGAAATACATGAGTCTGAGTTTAAAATGTTTGAAATGATGAAAGGGAATTGAATATAGCATTATAACAATGACAAGAAATCCTGTTTAAGGTATGTACCATCAAGAGAGTAAGATATCTCAAGTCACAAAAAAAAAAAAAGATTTTTTGTTTTTTCCCAAGCAGTTGTTCATCTCATTTCATTTTTTTTTCCATTTCATTTGGTATTTACTAAATGTATACCACTTACTTCCCACAATAATGTGGATGTCAAAGGTAAGAGGAACAAATGAAATATACTTAATAGATGTCACAAATGCAACCAGTATACCAGAGTACATCATACCGACTAGTGTTGTACTGACCAGTAGAAGCCATTCTTTCAGACTAGGACACTGTATGTTATCCTTATGAGCCTATACAAAGTCCAGTGGAGTTTCTTAGGGAATGGTATTGTGGACACCGCTGGGGTGATGGTAGAGAAATCAGCTTCAGTAAATTCAGACGGACACCAAGCAGAGGGATCCGTTACTGTGGGAGGGCTGCTGTTAAGGGGGCTCCGGACAGGCTGGAGAATTGGGCTGGCAGGAACCTCATGAAGTGTGACAAAGGCAAAAGACAAAACCTGCACCTAGACTGGGCCAACCACATGTACAGGCTACGCTGCCTTGACAGGAAGCAGCTTTGGAGAAGAGGACTTGGGGATTGCTTACAGCAGTCACCAGACTCAGAATTATAGCAGGAACAAATTGAAGCCTGACGGTAACGAGTACAAATAGGCTTCTGAACTCTTCTTCCTTTTCTCTAGTGTTCAGAATTTCTACAACATCTGTAGAAGAAGGTATTCTATTCTTCTTTGTTCTTTAAAGCTCTTTGTGTTACAGTCAAGAAGAACTGTGAAGTGTTGTGTTACTAAGACTGAAGATAGACTTCTGTGGACAAGGCTACCCCGACTGCTGCTTGCTGTTTGGATGAAGTTTTAAAATTTCTGCTGCTTCATGTTAGATTTTGTCTCCTTGATTCTTTCTGTCCTTCATTAACCTAAGAGAAATGACCTATTGATTTGTGGAATTATTTCATTGCTTGAAGGTTAGTCCTTAATTTGTTAGATGTACGAATAATCTTTGTTTTGGGATTATCCCCTACGAGGGAAGATCAATAAGCAATTACCTCCAGAATTAAGTTTGTCTTGAGGGCTCATAGGTGAGAATTACAAAATGGAGATCTATTTCCAATTGAACATAGAAGTTGCTTCTACTCATCTCTGTGTTTACTGTGGTGTCAACCAGCACCTATGATAGCCAGAAAACCTTTCTTTACCAGGAGACTGCAACATGGTCCAAGTTTTGTCTCAAGTCTCACAAAACAGTCACTGGGTTTGCCTTTTACTTAAAGCAAGTAACACTTGGTGAAGCAAAAGCATGATGTTTACAGGTCCTGTAAATTCTTTTTTTTTTTTTTTTTTTCATTTATTTATTGTTTGTTTGTTTCTCAGTCAAGTGTTCTGTCAGGTAGTGTGCAATTATATATTTTCTTATTTTGTCTACTTTTCACCATTATTCTGCATCACAGTCTGAACAGGCCGCAATAACTTTAGAAACAGCGTGAAAGAACTTAA
The DNA here is from genome assembly GCF_040182565.1 of Anser cygnoides. Taxonomy (NCBI): domain Eukaryota; kingdom Metazoa; phylum Chordata; class Aves; order Anseriformes; family Anatidae; genus Anser; species Anser cygnoides. Next base: position 30,101,733 of record NC_089876.1, on the reverse strand, counting down.
GTATGTGGAATGACTTTGGAACCACATTTATGTGCCACTGAAATCATTTTTTCTAAATATTTAAACATAAATGCTTTAAGTTACTTTATAAAAACATACCTCCGTCTGATTCACACCATGAGGAATACTAACAGCTGTCATTACAGGCTGTCAACATGTAACCCAGTAGAGCATTTCGAACCCTCTTTGTTTATCCCCATACCTCATGGGGATCACACAGTTTTTGTGACACTCTGGTAGCCGGTGGCACATTCCAGCGGCTTTCCATCTCTATGCTCTACTTGCCTCAAGTCCTTAAGGTCCATTTTAGGGACAGAATGCGCTATAGAGGACAAGTGGTTGTCCACACACACAGGTGTTCATAGATGTATTCACGCAGTAAATCAAAAGACTGAGATTTTACTCGTTTGGCATAAATAGCAGGGACCTTTGGACCTCAAGTGTTTTCTCTTAGCATTTAAAAAACGTACCGTACCATCCCAGCCCCAGTCCCTATTGATACCGCTGGCTTAGCAGCAGCATATCAACACTCAGAACGGAGAGGCAGGTATGTGTGTGTGAACCTCCGGGACTTGAGTGAGCCGGGGTGTTGGTGAAATGAGAGACAGCAGTAGTAGGAAGATTTTGTTGAGTGACTTTATAAGAAGAAAAAAAAAAAGTACATGTCCAGTGTCTGAGATCTGGTCTTCTTCTAAACAGTACAGCTGTTCTTGGTACATTATCCTTGAGCCAAAAGCATCTGCCTCTCCCTCAGGAGGTGGACATTTGCCCTCCTTTCCATTTTCTACATTAAGCAAACAGTTCCCTGGCCCATTTCAAGCTACTGCAAGGGGGAAAGACAGGATTCTGGCTCTAATGTGAGGGAAACCAAGGCAGCAGCCGGCTTTCTGAAGCAAGGAAAGCCAGCTTCCTAGAAGGAAAGCCAATTTCTTTGCTGGGTGGGGAGCTGTCTCAACAAGGAAAAGGCTTCAGTCATTTTCCTCTTAGCAAGTGTTCCCTATTCCGTATTAGGTCTCTTTTTTTCTTTATAAAAGGAAACTCTCTTTTCCATTTTTCCTTGGAAAAGCTGGACAACAAGTTGGACAAAAAGAGCCTCCATGAAACCGTTTGGTTCCTTGAGACATAATAAGCTGCTCTCACCACCTTCTAAAAAGGTTAATTTAGGATTGTTATAATAATTACACTTCGGGTAGGATTTTCAAGGAACTGCAAATTATTAACGCAGCTTTAGAAGCAGGTAAGTTGATATCCAAGGTCAGGAAGAGACTGCTCCACAATCAGTGGCAGAGCTTAAAACCCAATCCAAATTGCCTGAGTCCCAGGTCCTCCAAATTGCACTGCCTGTCTCACTAATGGTTACATCAGATTTCAGCTGGCATAACTGAGAGCTGATTTTGATACTGTTCTTCAGTTCAGAAATAGAATAATGTTTTTGCTTAGTTGTTTACTGAAGCTTTTTTGTTGTCTTGATTAAGCCCAATAGCTTGCATGTGCAGATCAGCATGTTTTGTTGGTGCACCCCTTTCCTCTTTTTATGTAGTGTTCGAGGAGAATGGCTTCATACACATTTTTGCTGTTATTTTGGACGGTATCATGGTACATATAACGTTTGGAAATAGCTTGGATTTGGAGACATTCGTTGGTCTTGGAATGCTAACTTACATGGAAAAAAAGCAGGAACCAGAGTTCAGCTGCATTCAGTGATAGTTTATAGTTGGAGCTTTTCCTTTATATTTATGCCAATGGAATTTTGAAAAATGGTTAAACTTCCATGTGGCAAGGAAAAGAGGCTTACTATCTGTGACCAACACTTAGATTTTTATTTTTTTTAAATTGGTATTTTTTGCAATTATGCCACTTTTACACTTCTGCTACATTGGCTGATTCTGTTGTTTCATCATTTTAAACAGTTTTTCTTCTAGCTTTGGTTGTTACTCTTACATTACTCATGCTGCCATCTTCTTTTGGGGGTCTAGTGCAACCGCACTATCAAATCTGAATCCAGAGTAGGGATAAACTTGTTTTTGTGTTAGTAATTGAATCCAAGCTGGAGTCTGGATTTTTAGATGACAGTGCTGAAATTATGTGAATTCTTCAAAACAAAGAGCAGAAATGTCATATGGACCTTTTTTAGTTCGTTATCTGCCTTACTCATTCAAGGTAAATATTTTCCAAGATCAAGAATTACCACTTATTAAAGTAACTTTTAAATCAAAACAGAAAAAATGTGTTTACTGTAACTTAGAATCTCAGTTCACTTTTAGATCTAACTAACATTGCTCATCACTCCAAATATAGGCCACCTTTATGGTATATGGTTTGACAGTCCCTTGCTTGCATCTATGTTAATATGCAACAGCCTGGAAACACAGGAGATTTTTCATATACCAGTCTATTATTTAGAATTTAATTGAAGATTAAAAACTGGGCTAACATTCCCAGAAGAATTCCTAGAGAAGAGTATGTGTGTGCAAATTAGAAGGCTTTTTTATTTCTGTGTTTCTCTAAACCCTTGTGAAAAAGTGACTGATTGACATCACTGTTAAACGTACTAGGAGAGGCACAACTCTGCTTTTTCTTCCTCCATTTCACTGCTGGACAGTTGAAAAAGAATCATGCTCCTGTTGTTGGAAGTAACAGTGTAGATACTTGTTAGATGGGATACAGTGCAAGGTAAGACTCTTGCTTTTGCAGTGGTCTCTGCAAATGTAGTAGGGGACTATATCCGAGATGGCTCCGAGTCTGGAAAGGCAATGTGGCAGAGCCCGTGTCAGCACTTGGAAGGTGAGAGAAGGGGGTTGAAATAGTCAGCTGTTGCATTTTGATAGATCGGGTCTCCAAGTTCCAGTATGAGTCGAGAGATGGAGTGCTCTTATAAGCAAGTAGTGCTGCTGAATGGGGGAAGAGCTGCCCAGTGAAGTGACTGGTAGTGAGAGTCCTACATCTGTACTCTGGGCAATTACATCCAACCAGCTGCAGTGTGGGTGTGTGGACCAAGTACCTGATGCTCAGGCTTCTTTTTGGCTACACAGAGCTCACTCCTGTGCATATGTGTTCACTGTGTTCACTTTTCTCCTGTGAGCTACTTTGTAATTATCAGCAGTGAATGTCAGCTGCCAGTATCTGCTTAATCAATGTATGTTTCTAGATTCCTCTACAAGTCTTCTATTACTTTTACATGTGACACATGGCTTTTTGTCACTTTACATGTGACACCGTGCTTTACTAACCACAAAATTTATCAGGACTTTCTGCTGTACTGTTAAACACATCCAATGATGTAACTCAGTCGCACAGGCTATCAGGATATTTGGCTGTGCAAAAAGAAACTATCCTCTAAATAACCTTGTGTTCTCTTCCAACACCTGCTTCAGCTTTCCATAAACCATGCTGTTCATTTCTTTTGGTGCCTCGGATTGTCTTTGTAGCTCGTATTTGTGAAGTATTTCTGCAAGACAAATAATATTTGACTAAGCATTTTTTCTTTGTAATTTTGTTTAAAAAGCATGAAAAGTTACTGATTAACATTAGCTTAAGAGTTCCTTTTATGTGTCTAAAACTGGCAAAATGAAGACTAAAAACTCAGCACCAAATTTGACTGTAAAACGTGGTCAAATGTGGACCTCCTGTTCCTGCAAGTCAGAGATAATCCTCAGGAGTTTTCCCGTTGATATGACTTGGGCATCTTAACCGGCCTCATTCAGTTTAGGACTGTTAACAGGCCATCTGATAAAGTGAAACTTATATACTCAAGACCAAGACATAATTTCCGTACACTTTGAAACAGCTCTTGTGATGTGCTAGCCATCTTTATTTCCCTTCTTCACCCCTGCCCACCCCAAGCAGTGTGCACATTGGGGCTTTTTTCTCTATAGCATTCAGTCATTTGTGGCGAGTTGTCCCTTTTTGTCATATGTCTAGTCAGACCCATTGTATATTCTGTGGAAAACTCTTCTAAATCTTCTCCCATCTCAGGTTATCCTTTATTATTATTATTGTTATTATTATTATTTATTTATTATTATTATTTCACTGTCTTTGTTAGCTTTCCACCAGACTGCAGGGCTCATTAAAGCATACTGTACAGGAAATCGAGAGAGGCGCAAGAATGGGACCCTTCTCGCCAAATAGGGAAAGTTGGCAACTCTCCTTTAATAGGGAAATTCCTTGGCTTCAAAGAACAGCTTCACACAGAGGGAGTGCTATTTAAGAGGTATACAGGGCAAGAAATGCTTCTTGAATGCCATTCCACAAATAAATGGCACTGTGGATACTCACGCATTAGGGTGAGATTCCCTCAATATTAATTTGAATGTAACTGTTGGAAATGTATGGTGTTATCCGAGCAGTCTTAAAATCAAACTGCAAGTGTCAGGAGGCAGAAAATCAGTTCTGAGCATAAAAAGTTAACAATGTGTACAGTAATCTCATACAGAATGTGTTTTCAGCATACTTCCCCTCCATTGTTGGACAGCACACGCAGTGCAGAAATGAATTTATCTGAAAAACTCAGTTTAGCTATTGCTTTTTCAAGCAAACGTAGACGGCACTGTCTTTCAGGCCAGAAAGAGGTGGAGGTCAGAATGGGAGAATTTATGGCTCTGTGCTATTTTGGATGGGATTGGGATGGGGGGAAAGAGAGGGGAATGATCAAAATATCCTGTGTGGAAACACTGGGAGTTATATTCATAACACATCTGTGCGAGGTACAGTCAAGGTTGGCTCACTAATAGGAATTTGGTGAGATGGAAAGAAAAAAAAAGTGCCTCTTTGTGTAAGAATCTATATGAAAAAAGGAAAGTATTGAAGGGTAATGAATCCATGATGAAATAACTTCTGTTCCAGTTGCTGAGGCCATGGTGTTTTGGGCCTTGCAGATTTTTCCCTTCCCTGAAAGGAAACAGGAAGGCTAATGGGGGATTCTCTTCTGTTTGTAAACCAGTTTTGTAGTATTACAATCAAAATTAAAATTCATAAGTTGCCTATTTGCTCTTTCTTTACTGACCATACTGGGACATCAGTATGTATGTAATGTCAAGCTGTATGCTTTTTATAAGTATATCACTGTTGGGTTGCACTGTATAATTATAGCCATAGTCGGGCAGGAGAGGTTCTGCTTTGTTAGGAATTGTGAGATTTGACAACTGGCTTCTAATTTAGGAGAGCTCCCTCCCCTTTTTAGCCCTTCCAGTTTTTAAGTTTTCTCTTACAGAAAATGAATCTCTTGGGTAGGCTTTCACTAATGTGCCATGGTTTCACAAAATCTGCATTAGTGTGTACGTGTGACATCGGATGTTAGTTTGCAATGAAGAATCAGAACTTTTCAAAAGCCAGAAAGGCTATCTGGAATATATTTATAATCCCCCACCTCATATATTTTTTTCCAAATCAAACCTTACAGTTGCTGTTGAAAAATGATTCAGTCTAAATCATTCCAGCCAGTTCTTGTGTACAAGTTACATTAAAAAAAAAGAAAAAAGTATTTCAGCTTGACATAGGGGTTGATGGGCAAATGAAACCATCCTCAGAATCTCCATTTTATACACCTTAATATCTAAACATTATAATCTAACGTATCTCTATGTATGTATTGTGTATATAGGTGTGTGTGTGTATTAGATGGTGCTGTTTAAGAAAGATAACTTCCTTTATATAGTTTCTTTGTTACAATGTGGTAATGATGTGCAGCACTTACTAGAAGATAAGACGGTTCAGATGTTGAAATGCACCACTTTGTATCTTAGGTAGCCCCTGCATGTTTTGATCTGTCATCCAAACACATCAGGAGTCTTTGCATGGAAGTCACCAGGCTGTCAAGTAGATCCACAGCCTTTAATGTTTGCCAAAGTCAGGGTTTGCTGGGGACTTTCAAACAGAAATTGCCACACTCCAGCTGCTGCTGGGAAACCTTTGCCAAGATCATCCCCAGTTGCAATCTGTTGTAATCTTCTGGGGTACATGCTTGGAGCAAACAGTTTTGTGTCCCTTCAGCAGCCTGTCATGCATACAAACCTTTATCTAAATGCTGGCTTCTGATGCTGTCTGGCAGTTGGTTACTAGCAGTGAAGGAACCTTGCCTTGGACTTCAGTTGGTATCGCTGCAGGTGCATGGGCCCGTGGAAAGGCCAGTCTCCAGAAAACCGCTGTTGGGCTTTGTAATGTCAGAAGGCTGGAATCCACTTAGTGACAACTGAGCAATTCAGGACAATTATGCTTTCAGCTACATTAACAAGTAACTCAGTAGTAAGGCACTGGAAGGAAATGACCCATTGTTGAACACTGGAGTAATTTGTGACTCATGGTATCATTGGAAGGGTGTTTGAAGTTCTCTTTGTTTTGGTAATATGGGCCTGTAATATTTTCCCACATTCTTTTCCAGTCATACACACTCAGTTATTCCTTTTATCCGACTGAATACTGTGAATTCCTGTCTTCTGTCTCCTTTAAATGTTTATCTCTACATAAGCCATCTAACAGCTGAGTCTGCCCATTATGTTCACCTCCTTGGCTTTTGGCTGCACTGATGGCTATGTGAGGAAAGCATGCTTAGAGTCATGAAGCGAGTGCTGTTCCCTGAAATGTCCTCTGGAAAAATGCTCTCTGTCCTGGGGCTGTGATTGGTAAAGCAGTGGCACATCTAGCTTTGGGAGATGAAGTTCACTGCTGAGGCAGGAAGTGCCCATCTGTGACCTGGAGTTTCCCAGCAAAGCACACTAAATGGTGTCTCAACACTTTTTATAGAATTAATTGAAAAGCAATGAAGAAGGCACAAAGATTGGACAGGAGAGATTTTGAATAAAACCCTATAATGCACTTTCCATGCCATTGTTTTATAGTTTGTCAAATGGATGTTGCGGCTTTTTCTTGCCTTTCCTGTCTTTTTAATAAATTAGCGACTAAGTATCATTAGCAGTTTTTATCTTTAGCAGTAATGCTCTAGCATTTTAACTTTGTCTCTTCAGTTGTTATTGTATCTTGCCTTTAGAATGAATTTTTCATTCACCGTGACTTGAATGCAGCAGTTAAAAGCACTGTTTGCAGTATTTACCTGGGTGTAACTTAACTCCAAGCCGTGGTCACGTTGCATTTTAAAATATGAATTCAAGAAGGTGTTAAGCCAAGCCACGGTGCTTGCTTGTGCTCCTGTGGTCCATATTAGCATAAATTATGAGAACATCTTTTTCAGTATTTAGGTTCAATATTTTGTCCTTTCAGCTCCCGTGATTTAGCTGAATGTTTTTCCCGTTCTTATTTTTCTGAAGAGTAAACAGTTTCTCTTAGAAATGAAGCTGAATCCTTTTCATCGATTTCACTAGCACAAGAACTAAGTGTAAATCTGAAGTGTGATGAAAGTGGAAAGTTATTGGTCAAACATGGTATTTTTTCCTAATCTGTGGTATGATTACCTCCTACACTGCTGGATGGCCATGTAGGCTGTCTGCATGGATGTCATGTATTTGACCTCATTCTTAGTATGATATCACTTCTGCTAGTGCCGATTTGTTAAAAAGCCAACATTAAATATCTCTTCTGAAATAAAATATGAAGTATAATAATACACAACGACACTCATTTATTCTGACCAAGACCTTACATGTATGACCTAATCTACCAAAGCTACCCTTGCAGACAAATCAGCCATTCTGTAAGAAAGGAAGATGAGCGTCATGTCTGTGTGTCTGGGTCAGTATCAGCTGATGCCTGGATACGGTCTGAAGAAAAATTTGCAGCCCTGCATCTGTTGTAGCCACATCAGAAGAGAGACTGAGGATGTTGAAGAATAATTTTCCTTTTTATACCTGTAAAGAGGTTCCTTTAGTTCAGAAGGGAAACAGGCCTAGCTATTCCTTCTACAGCTGTTGTGTGGACACGTGAACATACAAGAGCTAAGAACTTATTTTGATCCCGGTAAGTTGAGAAATCTTTCATTTCGTTATTTGCAAAGCTTCCAGCTTTGGCATTTTGACAGAGCTTCATCTCTTCCCTCTTCCACTTCTCATTCTCATTCAGACTTCAGGTGTTTTATTGCATCAGACTGAAGGTCTGCTACAGCCAGTGTCCTCCAACTGCATTGCCCAGGCTTCATAGCTCTATCTGTACAGGTGGGTAGGCATCAGGGAAGGGTTGTTATGGCAGCAGAGAGTAGAGAATGCTCAGCACTCACAGGTCCTTTCTTAAAAACTTGTGGTGTTAGTGGTTTGTTTGGACTCGGAGGTTCAAGAGAACTTAGAGCAGTGCAAGTCACTGAGAAATGTGTTTATGTTTCTTTCCTTCTACAAAAAAAAAAAAAGTATATTTTGGGTTTTCCAGTGTGTTGCTGTGTGAAATGTTCTTGTACTTCAGCATTTTTGAAGTAGCAGGTTACCATGCCCCACCTTTTCACAACTGACATTTTTTCCTTGGATTTTTATGATGTGTTTTCACTGTTGGTAATTACATTAATGGAAAAGCTTAGCCGCATCATCTTCAGCTTTTCACAGCTCTCCTCTCCAGCTGGATAGAAATTTTGGCTCAGTCTGTGTTAGTAAGGCATAGCCATGGAGCTCTCCTATTGAAGCATTTTAGTGAGGGAATCATTCCTTCTGCTTCTCTGTGGGCAAGAGAATACAAAAGCTGTCCTGGAAAATGACATAGACTTTTTCCTGAGCTGATGAGAGAGCTTTCCCCTTGCAAGGGGCAAACTGACAGGCTCCCATTACAATGACTTTATGTAATTTGGGAAGCTGGTCACGGCACAGATTCTGAGCTATTTACTTTCAGGTAGACCATTCAATTGCATGTTGGTGGCATATACAAGGCCCTCTAGTTAGTTACCAAGCTCGGCACCTTCCATGAGAGTAATTTGTCTATTTACTACTTCCCTGCTTTTGGCAAGGCGCTCCTCCCCGTTCCAAAGAAGGCCCTATCAAATGGAGCTGATGTCTTGCTGTTCTGTCTGGCCACTGTAGTAGGCTTTGCAGACTTTCAGAGGCTTAAGGCAGATAAAGAGATGATTAGAATGTAATTGTTGTTGACAGTAGACAGTGAGCTTCTCAGTACAGATAATAACTGTGGTTGGGAGTACAGATGAGCACAGGCCACGCCAGGCTCCTGTTACACATTTACTGTTGCAATAACAGGTTCCACATGTTTAGAAACAAATTCCTTTCAAAGCATTTCAAACTAAGCAACTGTATATAAACACATCACCCGCTTCATCGAAGCGAAATGAACAACCAAAGCAGTTAGACGTCCAACAAAAGGGAAGATGTAAGAGCCCCCTTAATGAGGGAAAATGATACATAAGCAAAAATCACAAAGAAAGTCTATTCCAAGAAGAATTGTTAGGCTTTTATGATTAAGGAATTGGTTGGCTTGTTTTTCTGATTTTTGCTTTTCCCCTTTTCATGCCACCTGCAGCTATCTATTTATAAATGGGGTTTACTGCTTTTTTGATTTGTTTTGTTTTAACCTCATGGCAAATTTTTCCTATTATTGCTGCCTTCTGTCACATCAGAGGGTTAGAACTGCCACTGCCTGTAGTGACCTTGGGAGTGATCAGTGGAAGGTCTAAAGCAGCAGTGGTGAGCAGTCCTGATAGGGCTACCTCGTGTCCTTTCATCGATGTGTCAGGTTAGCTTCGATAGTGAGTTAAGTTTACAAGAAAATTGAACATTCCATGGTTGAAATAAAAGAGAATAAATGCCGTTTTGACTTAAGCAGCGTCGAATAATAAATAGGCAGTTCTTACTTCTTCAAAGAGGTTACAGTTCATCCAGAAAGTACTCTCATGTCCCCTGATCTGTCCTGATTCAAGTCTCCAGTTTCAACTCTTGCGCTGGGGTCATTTGTGCAAGTTAAATATCTTAGCTGCCAGCTCTGCTAGGCAATGCCAACAGCCTGCCTGCCATAGTCCAGTGTGCACTGAATACCTACTAGAAACCATACTCTGACACCAAAGTTTGACTAGCAAAACTACATACATATATTCCTTATCTCATTCTCTGATGAAGGAAACTAAAATGAACTACTGTTTCCTCTCCTAGGGATAATTGCTGTGGGATTTGTCAGTGGATAAATCTCTTCTTTAGTCAGAGCTTCTTTTTTGGAGAGCAGGAGTTTGTTGCTAAGCTTTTAAATGGGGAAGCTACTTTTCTGGAAGGTGAGTAGAAGGATCCTGCTGTCACTTCAGGAAGATGGGAGAACCTTTCTCCATTAGCAGTTTGTTCTGTAGCTGTTGACTCTGTGCCCAGGCACCATAGCTCTACTTCTCTTTCAGGTTATCATGATGGGCAGGCAGAATACGCTTTGCGTGGATACAAAACAACTAAAAATTATTGTTAGTCTAATTAATGTTTTAACAACCTGATCAAAATACAGCTGTTACTTCAAATACAGTAACAATCCTACTACCATGTGCAATTCAAATTATCCAATTATTTTAAAAATGCAACTAAAACTGATACATGGAAGCCTGCAAACATCTGCCCCATTTTTTTTTTTTTTCCCTCCCCCTTGCTGTGTTTTGCTGCTCTGAGTTGCAGTGGTGTGAGCTCCTCACTTGGAGGCCTCTGCTCCTGATGGTGGATTTTTTTCCCTTGTTGGTTATGGGCCCGCTTGGTGTCACTGATATAGGTTGTCAAGCAGTCTGCTTCTAACTCTTTGGTACAGGTCTGCAGATAGCGTTATCCCATGATCACTTTGATTTGTTAGCTTTTTTCTATATATAGAATAAGTCTTTATAGTAACAATGAAAGGGGGAAGCTGAAGCTAAAACAATTTATCCATTAATCATCAGACTATTGGATAACTTTACTGTTGCTGTTAGACAAAACAGACAGCAGTCATCTCTTGATGGGCAGTGCGATGTTACAGCTAAAACCAAGCTAAAAATAAGGTCAAGAGCAGATGAGCCAGGGCAAGGCCATACAAGTCCTGAGGTCCATGTTAAGCTAATGCAGAGCTGTGATCTTGTGTTCGTGCTGGCAAGGCAAGGTGCTAATATATTCCCTAGGCCACAGGGCTATACAGAAAGTAGGCTGTGGATTTTTAGCATTACTTCTCCTCTTTGCTGCAGTAGTGGATATGGAGAGTGTCCTTACTGTGCTCTTAAGCTTCTGATTGCCAAAGTAGAAGCCAGCAGTCCTTGAGCAAAGACTGGCAGCATGTTCAAATTGAGCTCAGTTTGATTCTGAGACTTACGCGGCATCTTTTTGACAGCATTTTGCTAAACCCTGAGGTATCTGAGTAGACTTGTATTTCACATCCCAGTGCACCTGTGGCACTTTATTTTTTATTTTTTGCAAGTCTGAGAGCCTGCATAGTGCCGTGTGTGTGTGTCTTTGTGGTATTTCTAACAGCAGATTCGGAGTGGTGACAGCTGTTTTTACTTAAAGCTGTAAAATGTATTGAAGGAGTTTCCAGCATGCGTAAATACCAAACCAGTTTATATCATGTCAGGACTATGGAAGGAAGGCCTTTTGAGAAATGATCTCATAGGCATTCTTTGGTGCAGATCTGGCACATGCCATGGACTTCATTCTTTTCTAAAAACAACTCCTGTCTTTCAAGTTGGCATGCCTCAGATGTATGCCTCCTGCTTGCTTTACATGAACCAGACTCACTCTGGCTCTGCAAGCTAAAGGCTACAGGTTTATTCCATAACTTTTACATCCAATTATTTACGATAGCACTGTGCCTGCCAGCACCCCTCACCCACGAATGTTTTCTAGCTGCTTCTTATCTTAGTATGATTGTAAGTGTTACAACCTCACAGTGATATTTGCATTTCTAGCAACACTTCTTTTATGCTTTCTAAGTCCTAGGGCATGGCAAGTTCACAGATGAATCTAAAATTGCTTTCACCAGGAATCATCTGAACACAGAACTGTTGCAATGTTAGCATATCAAGTGTAAGCTTGCTCTAGCAAACTCACGCTCTCCAGTAGTGAGAACTCTAGAACCAGATGAAGTTCTTCTTTTGGTTTTGGTATTACCAATTTCTGGTCATAGGATGGAAAACAAACAGTTAAAAATTGACTCAAACTGAGACATACTTAATTATAGCTTCCGTAATCCCATTTAATTTCTGGCTTTGTTTTGTGTATGTTTGCTGTCAGGTAAGGATAACCTACATTTCTAGCAAAACCTCGTGCCAAGTAGGGAGTTGATGACAAGAAAATTAGGGGGTAAAATTCTAGCAGATTGCATTGGAAAATTTATCCCAAGCTGGCTCTAAACATAGTCAAATATATACAGAATTTGGTGGTTCTGCATGGCCTCCTGAGTGTGCTGCTGGCATCAATCTGTCACATAAACAAGTGCTAAGAAACATTTTCACTGATGATATGATTCCTGTTGTGTCAGGGCAATGCTGACTCTGCAGAGCTAACAAGGAATATAGTGCAGGAAATCTTCCATCCTTCCTGGAGTTCTGCAACTAGATTTACTAAGGTACCAAAGAAGCAAGTATTTTATGGAGTCAGTCAGCACTTTCATTTTCATTTCTCTTCAAAGTCTAACAATAAAGTAAGATAATAATTTATGTTTGTGGCCCATTGAGCTCATGCAGTTAATGAATAATCCTGCAACCCAGAGATTCAGACCTGCCTTTAATTCCCATTTGTTTGCAATTCTCTGAGCCATTGTCACTCTAAGGATCCCACTGAAGAGGGTATAAACAGAGTTGACGCTCCAAGGGGCAGCTCACTTAGTCATCAGAGGAAGTTGGAAGATAACCAGAATGAATATGAATTTACAGGATTTTTTTCTTGCTTTTTTCCTTGGTTCCTCACTGTGGTTAATGTACTGTGAAAGTGGAGTTGTGTATGAACCTATTAGCTGCTATTTTTATTTCAGAGGATAGTTCATCAGACTAGGTTCACCATTAGCTTGGAAGTGTAAGCAGTCATCCTGTAGGCTGGGAGGTCTCTCTTCCATTTTGTTGGCGTGTCTTTCTCCGAGACTTCCCCTAGGCTCTCCTCACTCCTAAGAGCTCTAAATTACCTATCACTCCATTTTCGTCAAGAAATGCCATAGCATCTTTCTCCTCTGCTAATGGTCCACAAATGCCAGTTCCATTTCCTGTCATGTGATCTGAAGATCTGAGTATTATCAAACTCAGAACAATTGTTTCCAGCATGTACTCTTGAATGATTATTGCTTCTGTTTCAAAAAGCTTGTGTGCTTGCAACGCTGTCAGGATTTTTCAGTTCTGCTAGCTTGCTTTACAAGATGTGACGTTTACCAACAAACCTTGCTTGTCACGTTATTAGATGCTCACTTCAATACATACGTGGTGTATAACATACAGCAGAAAGAACAGCTGATGCGTGGTCATTTCTTTAATTTTGCTTTCCTGTGCCTTCATTTTCTTGGCATCTTCTGGGCAATGTTACTGAGTTTTTCTTCTTAATTCTTTAACTCCTACATATCTTCAGTTAATATTTAAACACTGTATTATTTAATCTGTAAAGTGATACCTATATTTTTGTAGGTTTTCGGTATTTTCAGGCGACTTCTGTGTCTGTGCTGTGTGACCAGCTTTTTATTTTCACCATCCCTTTGGATACCCTCATGTGAAGATTACTTTATGTAAATGTATTTCCAGTACCCATTGGCTCTGTTAGGCTTTGGGATGCAAATAAATTCCCTTTCTTTTTAAGAGATAAGTATTTTGTAATTTGTATTTTTTGTATTTGCCTTTCCCAGGATTTTTACTTCACTTTTGAATTTAATATAATTTCAGTCAAAAAGTAGCCAAAAAGCCTGGAGGAATTATGTGTTTAAAGATTCTGGGCTATATTTACCGTAGGGTTGCAGCTCTCACATGATGGGCATGGCTTTTCAGCTGTTTTTCTCTGCCTGGCTCTGCCATTGAAAGAAATAGGGCACTTTGAACTTAGTGCTGTGTGGTTTTTGTACAAAACCTGCTGATTTTTGTGCACAGATCTTTAGGCTTATCACAGTGCAAACAATAAGACTGTGACCGCTACATGTTGAGATTTCAAGCCATTTTTTTTAATAGAAAAGGTTCTCACCTTGGTGGTCCCACAGGAGCTCTGTTTTCTTCACTATCCTCTAGTGTACGTCTTGGTGCCTCTGAGACTCGGTCTGCCATTCATGCACAAATCGACCTCCGATGAAGAAAAAGCCTATTGCTCTTCTAAGACTTTTCAGCAGTCTTCCCTCCCATGTCTGACTCTTCCCAGTCCCTCTTCCCACCCATGTCTGACATGGTGCTGACAGCAGCTCTGAAAAGTAGGAAACAACTGAAATCTCACCCATGTACCTTCTTAGCCTGATGATCTGAGGGTGCCTAGCAATTATGACCATTTCATGTTTATTTGGGTAGGACTTAAAAAAGCAAGGTTAATACCTAGCTCCCACTGCAACTTGTTTTAGATGCCTTTGAACACCTGCCTGAACAGTACTATTCAGAATTGACTGAACATGATACCAGCTTCCCATTGGTTTTGTTGGGTGGTTGACAGAGCAGCACAACTGGGAGTCACATCCAGGTAATTTTCTGACAGCTTGCTTTTCTACTATGCCCATCAGTCTTTTTCCAACAAATTTACAGAAGTCTTCAGAGAAGAGGAGGAATGACTTGCAATGGTTATGTCTCCCTTAAGGAAAAGGTTAAATCTGGTTCTCTCCTCTCTGTATCTCCACACTATGTTTCTGCAGTAATAGAACTGCTTTTGTTTAAGTGTTATCAAAATTTAATCGACAATATTTATTGTGACATAACACAGAGGGACACCCTGCAGGGTGTCCTTTGGCTTCTAGAAGCACATACACTACCATGTAATTCTTTTGTCTGACTTGCTTGGTAATACTTGTTGCAGATACGAACTCTTCCTTTTAGCTGAGTCCCCCAAAAACAAACAAGCAGAAGTTTTGGCAACAATTAAGCAGTGAAGAGTAGCAACAAACTTGCACACACATTCCAAAAAGACAATAACAATATTAAGGAACTGGCTCTCGGTGAAGTTTGCAAGTCCCAGTGTATGTGTTTTGTGTGGGAAGGGGGGTTCAGGGCAGTGATGCTTAAGGATGGGCTCTTTGCATGTGAAAAAAACAGTTGTGATATTGTTAGAAAGTCATTCTAACTCTTCTAGAGTTAATAGGTGATTTCATGCAACTCTTCAAGAAAAGGTAAGGGAGCATGGTTAACGATAGAATTTTTTTTGAAGGACCTAATAAATCAAAGCACACAACTTTCAGCGCATCCCAGAATCTAATGAGAACATCCTGACATAATATTTTCCACATGACAATCTGGGTGGTTTCTTTTGCAAGCACTGATCCCTATTAAATGGACTGTGCCAGCAGTGCCACAAAAAATAAAATAAAATAAATTGTACATAGTTCCTGGGGAAAATAAGTTAGAAATCATAATTATTTTGGCATCAGCGTTTGACCCAAGTGACAATTCTTTTGTTCCTTGGCTTTTCAAAAGGCAAACTTCAAGATAAGCCTTAACAGACAGAGAAATCACGGGCTTCACAGATTTATTGAAGTGCATATATTGACCTTTGTTATAAATAAGCAGCCTGCTGTTTCTCATGGTAATTATTTGGTAAACTTTCTGCAGAAGCCAACTGGTATTCTTGTATTCCCAGATGAGTCATCACCTCCTGGTATCTCTTGTTTCCTATCTAAAGCATCAGGTCTTTAGAAGGTGCCAACATCTTAGGTTTTTCTGTAGAGGTAGTTGGTAGGGAACAAACCACGTAGTCAGCAAAGTGTGTTGTGCAACTGTTAAAAATCCACTGTAATACTTGAAATTCTTCTAAATCAGGCTGAGTTTCATGTGTGCATTTAAATGGGAGCTGAGCTTTTGTATAAACCAAGTTGCTGAAGACAATCTGTTGTACAAGCTGCATAGCTAAAATCTAGATAAAATCTCAGTCTTTAATAGGTTTGAAGCTACTGAATAACTTTTTTATGACAACTTTTTTATGTCTTGAAGGCACTCATGTCTGAGTGCTGTATAGACCCCTGGAAAAAGACAACTAATGTGTAAATATTTGGAAATAACATTAGGTACAGGGGTTATATATATATGGAAGACATCTCAGAAATGGGTAACAAAAGAACAAGAGGCAACAACCACAAGCTGGAACACAGGGAATCAGAGTAAATATTAGGAAAAAATTGTTCCCTGGGAGGGTGGTTCCCTGGATCAGGGCCCAGAGAGGTGCTGGAACCTCCATCCACCAAGAGCTTCAAAATTGCCTGGATGAGTCTCTGGGCAGCCTGCTGGAACTGTGAATTTGGCCCTGCTTCGAGCAGCAGGCTGGACGGAGCAGCCTCCAGAGGGCCTTTCCAACCTGAGCTTTTCAATCATCAGATCTCCCTCTTACTGACCTCGCTCTAAGATCAAAACGGTGAAAGGTTATCTTCAGCTTGTTTCTTCAGTGATCAAGCCCTGGTTTTACCTTTATTTGTTTGGTTTTTTTTTGACATGTTGGTCAAAGATACTGAAGGCCTTCCCTCAAAGTCAGCCAGAAGCTGTAGGTGTTGTTGTCCTGCCTGCAGATGCACCAAGTTCAACAGAGAAAAATAATGCAATTGACTAAGCTCTGTAGCAGCCTGAAAGATTCGAGCATTGAGACAGGGAAAAGGGGTCAGAGAAAAATTTAACTGTGAATGCCTGTCTCCACCCTGCTAGCAAAGGTTTTGAGAGCTGAAGAAAATACAGAGTTTCAAGAAACTCTAACTAGGGGAGAAAGCAATCATGCAAACACATTTGTCCAGCCCTTAACAAGTAGAAAAATGTGCAACGGCTACTTAATGCAACTTTAGAAATGACATTATGAGTTGGCCTGGTTTCCTTTCTTTGAAAATAGCATAATGGATGGATGTTTTTTTGTTGTTGCTGTTGCTACAGAATACAGCTGTCTTGGGGGACATTTTGTGTGTTAACACACCTGTTAAGAAGGGATATACATTGATCCCAATTTGTTCCAAACTGATTTCTCATTTATTTTCATTATGAATTTGTGGAGCCTCCTACACTCCGCTGCCAAGTGTATTTTCAGGAAAAGGTTAAATTAGACAAGAGAGTTCTTGCTTCTCCTAAATTTGTCAGTAGGTCCTAATATTTTGGCAAAAAGAAATTCAAACTTATGGGTGACTCTGTGACATCATCCTGCTCCTAGAGTCTAAATGTGTGGCCCATATACCTGCTGTGCAGCAGTGGGTGCGGGGACACAACCGGAGCTCACACACTGGCCTCACACACAGTTTTACCAGTGTGCCCTGACGTACAGCTGTCCTCCTCTGGCACCACTGCTGGGCCTTCACCAAGCTCAGAAGAACCTCACTGAGATGTTTGCAGGCCCCCGATCTCTCCATTCCATCTTCACTCATACTTCCTTTCTCTCCTTAGATCTCATCTCTGTTGACCACTGTTTTCATGCTTAGGATCCTCACTGAAATGCAATTCTTCCTTCTCTGCTCATTTCTCTTTTCCTTTTAAAAGCATTGCTATTAATACTAAACATTAAACCTATGCCTAAATGGCGTAGGTCACCGTTAAGTTATGACAGTCTTGCCCACTCCATCTGACCATGTCCAGCTCAAGATGCAAGAGTGTCCATATGGGTGGAAGGTGAGCCAGGCTCCTCTCCAGATAGCAGTTAGTGTTTAGGAGTGGAGCACGAGTCCTGTCTTGCTTTGCCACTGTTTCGGGACATTCTCCTTTTTGTGCATGATTGAATTTGATCCACTTGTCTGCTAGCTCAGACACGTTGAGATGAGAGAAGCACCTCCAAAAGAGACAGATTTAGAAGATCATAGAGATCCTCTGTGAGTCTGATGTCCAGGAGAGGTATCACCTCGCTCTTCAGAGCCACATGTGAGTTGAAGTAAATAAGTGCTGTTACCGTGGAGAGGTACGTAGTTATACTGCATTAACCTCTGCCTTCTGCTTATAGAGGTATTTCTTAGAGCCTGCATGTTTCCTTGTTTTTTGAGATGCCTTTGACACAGGGGAAAGTCAGGGATCAAGCAAGGCACATCTAATTCTGAAGATAACTCTTCCTGCTGCTGAAGAGCATCTTCCTGCCTTCTTTCTCTTGCCTCAGCTAGCTGAGGTCTCTAGTACTGGTTCAAAATGAGTGAAGTGTTGATATGTCACACTCAGCTCAACTTCACCAAGCGAAATGTGTGTGAATGCAGCATCCAGCTGTGTCTTGTTATTCCTTAGACAAGTATATATAAGGAACATATGTACATGGATACATAAAAGGAATGCTGCTGATTTCAGTGGCATTGCCAGGCAGTGCAAGTATCATACAATTCAGCCCACATATTTTAAAGTATAAAATAATATTGTAAGAGTCTTCCATTTGAAAAACTCTTAGGGTTCTCTCTTGAGGTATAGAGAGGTTTGACTGATAACAGCATTCATTAAATTGGACTTGGGCAGATCACAGCTTTAATTAATATAGTAGGGACACAGCTATAGTTTCACTCTTCTAAGTTATGCTCAAGGAAAAAGTGAACAGATTCCTTCTGTGACCCAGAATATATGTTATTTTTAATATGGGAGAGCATTCAGGAGGGGTACAGTTGTGCCTGACTTTTGACGTAGGTGTTTATGTGAAGTGTCCGGTGTTTCTGAAAGAGGATCTGAAAGGGAGGCAGACTTTATTGGTCTGCAAAGGAGTTGTCTTTTTGAATACACCCCTCTGGGTTCACAGAGAGGCTCTGCAGATATATGCATGCTTGACAGAAACTTACCTTCTAATTCCAGCAGCATGGTTCCAAGTCTCTAGAGGTGGCACAAGGCGAGGCTAGCAGCTGTGGTTTTCAACAAAATACGATGACAAAGCATGTGGGGGTGATTCCCTTTTGGTGTGTTCCTGTTCCATTTCCACTACTTCATTCGCTACATTCACAGAACTCCTCCTGCCTTTTCTTGGCAGAGAAACCCCAGCTGGACTGGAGGAAGATGTCATTCTTTGCTCTCCTCATTTTTGCTGCATGATGCATGGTAGACAGGCTCTGATGTGTCCTGTGGAAAAAACAAAATAAAAATACACACCTGCATATGTGCATGCAATCTTGTATGTTTTGTCTTGCTACCCAAACGTTTACATAACCATTTCACTTGGTGAAAGAGCATGGACTAATCTTTTCCTGACAGGTAAAGTCATGAAGTAAAAGATGCAGGTGACTAGCAGAATAAAAAAGGAAGAGATAATGAACCAGCTAATTCCAGAATGAGATTAGGAAGGATTAGTCTGTCTAGCACAAATCTGCAAACAAACAGACTAGTTTCCTCTGTGCATAACAAAGAATTGCCATCCAACAACAGCCCTGCCTCCTCAGTGTGCTAGACAGTGCATTCAAAGCTGCCCGGTAGGCTTTGTAGATTAACCTGCAGAGGACCTTTGTCTTCAAATGATTAATCTAAATAACTCATTTCAGTAAGAATTGCTGTGATCTCTTCCCACTTGTCATAATAAGGGGGGTTCTTTCTCCCACTTCACTCTGTGTCTGAATTACCTGCTCTGTGCTCTGGAAAAGTTTTGTTAGGAAAGATTTATTTCTGCATTACCTGTTGACAGCAGCTCCAAAGTGCAGATAAGGGGGTGTCCAAAGGCACTCCCCTAGCACTTGGCTAGCAAATCTATAGGGCTACCCTACGTGTTAACTGTTTTATCTCAATGCCAAAACCACCTCTGGTTAGATATATGCAGATGATGTGCTCCCTGCAGTGTAGATATCTTTTGTGTTTGGGGAGAAGGGGTTAGAAAGGAAAAAGGTGGTTGTATTTGTTATTTATTGCAGTATTGATGGGGGCTCTGTGAAAGCTTTGCCAAGCCACAGACAACAATCTTATTTCTGCATTAACCAAGATTTGTGCAAGAAGCCTTCAGGCTGAACTCTGCCCTTGGATTGCCAGTGCGTGTTAGTACCTACAGAAAGAACTGAACGGAGAATGCCGAGGTCTTCCCTGGTTGTAGCAATCATACTGCAGAGTACACAGCTCTATTAACATTTTTCCATAAGGTTTCCTCCTCCTGCAGCTTCCACAATGACATTTACATCAAAAATTTTCAAAGAACTGTGAATCAGAGGGGCTGTGGCCTTCTAAAAAATCACCTTTCCAACGTAGGGAAGCTCTCAGTAATACTGAGAGGAGATAAAAGATGGTTTTCACTAAAACTTTACTGCAAACATAGGTATTGGCTTTGTCACAGGTCTCATTTGGCACAATGCAATGCATAGACCAAATGTAAACAACTTGGACAACTGTTCTGTTTTCTGTAGAGCAGATCAGATACAAAAATGTAATGTGTTTGTCTCTGCGTCCACCTGCCTGGGAGGTTCCAAATTACATGTGTGTATTTTGTATTTCTAAGAATAACAGTGCTGTCTCCTGAACAGGACATATCTGAGGACACTTTCTGTGCTGCTCAGAAAGGATGTCTACTGACCCTCCTCCCCTTTGTGTCTGCTATAGCTTTTTAGAATTACCCAGAATGAATGATCCAATTATGGTAAAACCCTTCCTGTTGATTGAGGTATTTCAAACAGTCTTCAGTCCCATGCAAAGCTTCACCAAGTCTGAGAGCTCTTCTAAAATTTCCACAAGTGCACTAGTACTCAGCTGAATCATGAATAACAGAGTAGTTTTAATGAGTGAGTTATGGGAACACAGGCATCTTCTCACTTTGTGCTGCCGCTCTCGTGTCATGACATCATCCTATTTGCCTTTGCGGTCTATACAGTGTTTGGCAACAGATGCGGGTTGCAGCATTTGTAAACAGAGCTATCCTTAGTATGTATAAACCAGGCTTTTATCTGGTTGTTTAACTCTTAAGTCACTGGAGTGCTAGACTATGGAAACTAGGCAAACAAGAGAACAGATAAATCATTTGTACTACCCTGGGTTTTTCAGAGAGGGTACAGCACTTCAAAGTGAGCATGTTTAGGGAGATGACTTATGAAATCAGAGAACCATAGAATATCCCAAGCTGCAAGGATCATTGATTCCAGCTCCTGGCTCCATGCAGGACCACCCAAAAATCAGACCATGTGTCTGAGAGTGTTGTCAAAATGCATTTTGAACTCCAGCAGGCTCGGTGCTGTGACCAATTCCCCGGGGAGCCTGTTCCAACGCCCGACCACCCTCTCAGTAAAGAATCTTTTCCAGCTTTGCTTCCCAGCGCAGATGTGAGGAATGGCAACTCAGAGGATGAGGCTAATTAATTATTGGCTGATAAGTAGCTCAGATCAGCTTTAAAGCTGACAGTTGTTGTGCTGCGTTAGCAGTTCTCTGTTAAGGAGTCCTGTACTTAACGGAGAGTCAGGAGCAACAGACAAGAAGTTAAAAACCAGTTAGCACCAGAAAAAAATGTAGAGAGTGTGGGTACTGCTTGATATCCAGAAAAGTCCTGGTGCATTTCATGGAAAGTGCTGCATGCCAGGGTGAGTGAAATGGTGTTGGTTGGTTGGTTGTTTTTATCACTGAGCCCAGTTCGAGGGAGACTGGGGTCTTCTATACAAAGAAGTATGCAAGTTGCATTTTAGGGGGCAGGAGGCTCAATGCTTGAAAATGTTTCTGGTACTTTTTTTTCCCTCCAAATCTGGGCCAAAAATGGTCAATACATTTCTTCCTAGAGTGAGTTTATTTTTTCTTGCTTTGTTGGGATTGCACATGAAAAAATTATCTGGATATGTGTATGGAAAATGTTGGCATATTAAGTGTACCTTTACCTTCTGTGTGCACAAAGTAGCTCCATATTAGAGCGGGGTGGGGGGGGTGGGGGGGAGAGAAATCCTTTCTGACTCCTCCTGCCCACTCACACGTACACAAAAAAGAGATTCTCCTCTTCCTTTGAACCACAAAACCACCTATTTAGTAAGGGAAGTGACAGCCAAACCAAAGGTGCTGCACAGTGCAGATAGTTGGTTCTTTCTGAAGTGATCTCAAGCTATTCCATTCATGCTGCGGGTGTAGTGATATGATGACATTGCTGGTATATTTCCGTTGGACACTGCGCTCCACAGCTTTGCCAGCTGCAGCAATTTTTAGAATTGGAGCTTGTCTATGAATTTCCCACTTGTGTGCTATCACAGGGTTTGCATTCTTGAGTGTGTGAGGACTTGTGGTTGAATTGTAAAGCTGTTTGCAGACCTGGTCTCTCACCCACAGTGACGGGCTAAGCTTCTGAAAACAACTGGGGACAACCTTGCCATTTGATGTGGGGTTTGGGGAGAGTTATTTATGTGTTGCTGTGAACCACTGTGGTACCTGGGAGGGAGAGGCTGCCCAGCTAATTGAGCTGGGTGTTGAATCTGCTCAGGATGAATTACAAATTTCATCGTGGCCACCCAGCACATTTCGCAACATTGGCCCTGGTCCTGCTGTCCTTCCATGAGCAAAACTTGCATGCAGTTTACTGGGAGTCTTGCCTGAAAGTGTGTGAAGGTCTACTTCATGTACTTGCAACTTGGCCTTTCATCAGCTCCAGTGTAGAGAAATAGGGCTTGAAAGCTGTGCCATCATTTGGGGAAATGCCCCCTTCTGATACAAGTCAGTGTTAGTGGACAGCAAAACCTTCCTCTCCTTTCTGTCCTTTTGAAGCTGGTTGCTTTTGCAGGGTTCGTAAAGCAGGAATATCTCTGTGTGTTTAAGGGCTGGATTGTCTGTTTCTCCTGAATGGAAGACCTGGGGGAACGGTGATGCTCCCTGACTCTGTCGCAGAGCCAGAGACTCAAGAATAGTCCAATTCCTAGTGAGGACTGCAGTATTTAGCTAAAGATTTGCAATGTAAGATGTTCCAAACAGACATCTTTATTGTTGTTTATTGCCTAGAGCCTGTTGATGTGTTGGCTTGATTTTTGGAAGAATTAAGCAGCCTACAGCTGTGACTTTTTCCTGACAAAAATCCATGATAACGTTTTGCTTTACTGTGCTAAGGGGAAGAAATAGCTTTTGAGTCTTCAGATACAAGCTACTAAACATATACCCTTAAAAGCCAATTCAAAGTGATTCATCTTAACTCTGCCCATTGATCCATGTCTTCAAGGGATTCTTCTAATAATCTATGATATTCATGGGATAGGGTTTTCAAACATCTGTTTTTTTAAACAATATTAGAAAGAAAAGAAAAAAAAAGAAAAAAAAAAAAAGAGAAATTCTTGCCTAGATGTTCCACGGATTGGGTATGAGGACGCTGAGGCCACAAGTTAATTATTGCACAGGCACTCTGTAACACATGCCTGATGTGTTGCAGAAAAGGAAGGGGGAAATTCTGGGTTAGGAAGTAAAGCATGTGGTCTAACTTGTCCTTAAGGATGTTTTTTATGTTGGAAATGAACTGTGTAGTAAATTATAGAACCATATGGTGATTGATATTTTTCATTGTGTCTCTGATTTCCCCTACCTGTAAGTACATAGAATAATCTCTCCTCTTCCAAGTTCCCGATTTATTTTTTCCAAAGTGGTGACTATATAGGCGAGGATGTTGTACGGGGGGGATGTTTCTGAAGTGGAATTGGAGTAGATGTTTATATCTTGCTATTTCATTGTAGAGTCTCTTACTGGGGGCCTTGGAGACCTGAGTTCCCTGTACAGCAGTGTAGAGCAGCAAGTGAATGAAACCCTGAGACGACGCAGGCACGCGGGAGATGATGACTACAACATTGAGGTGCTGCTAGGTGTGGATGACTCTGTCGTCCGGTTCCATGGCAAAGAACATGTTCAAAACTACCTCCTCACCCTCATGAACATAGTGAGTATCTTCCACAGTGCTGCGCTGTTTGTTTTGAAATGTTAAAGGCTTTTTTAAATTCTTGCAGGAATATCTAGGAGACCATGCTTGATACCTATATAAAGATGATAAATTTGTCTGCTCTTGGATTTGCTTTTTTCTTCTCAAGATGCTCAACAGTTTTCTAGGGCACATTCTAGGATAATTCCAAGAATTTGTCATCTTTGACCCTCAGTGAAAGCACAGTCCTTTGTACACCTTACAGAGTCACACAGAATAATTCCACTAACCCATACACTCAAGGTGTGCAAACAGACTCTCTTTAAACTAAAGCTTGATGAATTCTGTGAGACTGTATTAGTATGCATCCTTTTAACATGTAATGTGCTGTGTCACATTCTCCTTCCTTCATAAAATTTGGTTATACAGAACTAAAGAGGGCAGGTACTAACAGTTTTGTTGATGCTTTGGGCAGAAGAGGTTTGGTTAAAAAAAAAAGAGGGTCATTTAAGAACAGAAACATGCCCATATCCTCTTCCCAAACCTCAAATCAAAAAACAAAACAAAACAAAACAAAAACAAAACAAAACAAAAAAACAGAAAAATGTCTGAATCGTTGGATGATGGCAGATACTGTCCCATACATGAGGCATAGAATTGCCACTCCCAATAAATGGTTTTGGTTGATAGATGCCCTCTGGGTGATGTGAGCTCATACTGGCCAAAATTCCCCGTGTTTTTGAGTGCGTTTGGAAGGAGTTCATGATAGTGATTAAACTGGTAGGCTCTTGGCTTCTACAAGCTTAATTAACTCCTGTGTTAGTTGTGTTATAAACACAGCAATGATATCTAGCAGGCAGTGCTAATCACACTCATCATCACAAGATAGCTTCTATTCTCACACTCTTTCTCTGCTGCTTGGCTAAACAAGAGGGTGTGAATATTCCCTAGCACAACATGAGCCACGTCTGCTGCCATTTAGGAACTCCAGATAGCAAGATGTTTATTCTGTAAATGAGATTTTCTGGGAGCAGGCCAAGCAGACTTGTCAGGAGTGTTCAGTGCTCCTGGGTTTTTTAATTTTCATTCTTATTGCCCAAGCAGAGGAAAGCGGGAGAACTGGGGCAGTGACACCATGCATTTGTGCTCCATTTCTTTAGGAGATGCCTTGGGGATTAGAGTTTTGGCATCCTATGAAATTGCCTTTGTGGGGCAGGTGTTGCCAGGAGAGATTATTCATGCAGGAAGGTTCTGCAAACTTTTTATTTAAAAAAATCTACTACTAGGTCTTTGTATAATACTTAAATGATTTTACAGTAGTAAAAGATTTTAAATTGGAATATGTCAACTTACACGTATCATTGTACTAACAGTGTTGTTGCTTCTGCCAATACTACTAGTTCAAAAAGTAGTAGTGTAAACTTGCAAAACTATTTTAAAGATTTTGAAGTTTTTTTACCTTTAATTATCCTGTTGACTCAAAGTCAACAAAACTATAGCAAAGGTGTACTTGTCTGACAAATTGCCATTGGTTTCAGGGGGATTTTGTCTGAAAGACCTGGATTAGGACCTCTGGACATGAGTCTGTTCCTACTGTACTTATACAGTGAGAGGATATAGTTGAAAACCACTGGGAAGAAAGAGGTCTTCTAATATCCTTAATAATTCCTAGCTTCTGCTGCAGCACGGTTTTGAAGGAAAACCTGTTTAAAGAATAAACATGCAGAACAAAGAACTGCTCTAAATAGTAAATGGCACTTTAAAAAGAAAGCAAACCCTCTAGTTAAGTCTTTTGCTTAAATGCTGTGGCAATATGAATAGAAACTCCCAATAAAATCTAAAGAAGCAAACTCACATAACTCTTTTATAGTGTATCCTCTAGGGTTAGCAATTATTTTTTGTCTAGATATACATCTCAGGCTGTAAAATCAGTGGCAAGATACTATCAGATTCTATGGAAATGCACAGTACAGAAGAGCACAGTTCACATTGTACATTAGAAGTCACATAGTATACCAGCACTGAACACTAGAATTGTTCAAGCTTTCATGTTTTCTGTTTTTTCCATCTTAGGAAATCTAAAAAATGTATATATGAAATGAATGTAAAGGGAGATGTGTAATCCCTTGCAACATGTGGCCTTTCCTTAATGCATGTCAATGTCAAACCTGTATGGATCCATCTTAGAAGCTATGGGGGTCATAAGGTTTTCCAGGAAAGAAGAAAAGATAAAGACAGGCTTAGGAAAACAGGTTTACAATTAATAATGATTTGATCAATGTAGGAATTAATCAATGTGGTTTTTTTTCACTCACCGTTTTATTTCTGGAAGTCATTTCAAAATGATTTCTTAAGGCACACAGATCCTCTTTACTCTGTGTCACACCAGCCACCATCATTCCTGAGTAAGAGAATTAAATCCTTTCACTGCAAAGCATCAGAAACACCTACTCTCCCGTATCAAAAAAAAAACAATCTCACCTCTCCTTAGTACACATCATTCCACTTCAGGAGGGACAGCCAACGTGAATTTGGCCTTCAGTCCTTGTTTTATGGTTAGTTCATATGCTTGTGCTGATAAATTTTTCTTACACGTTTTCTGCTAATAATTTATTTAATTGCTCCAAACTTAATACCATTTTGACTGCCGTGGCAGGCACTGAAGCTCAGTTACTCTTTTTATGTGCAAGAGCCAAAGAGAAGCTTCAGTGCTTCTCACTTAGTTCTTTTAAGCCTGAATTATGTAAGGGATGACTGGTGATTGCCGGGATAACATGCTCAACTCCACTGCACTAATCAGGCCAGGGGAAAATCTACTCTCAACAAGTTCATGGAAGAGGTGAGATCGGTGACAATGTGAAGTGATTAGAAAGCAAGTGGCAAGACTCAGCACTCTACGCTAGACTTCTCAGGGACACCACCTTCACAGTGGACCTTGTGTAAAACATACAACACAGAAATGATGCACTTAGAATGGTCAAGGCGTTACTTCTCTCCCATGTCCTTTCCCTTTGGTCCAAGCTTTGATTCATGTGTCTTGTATTGTAATATGTCCTGCCCCGAGCACCTTTACAGCTCCCATTTAGTGCACTGTGCAATGGTTGCGTCATATTGCTGCTACTCAAGCATGGAAAGCTGAGGCTGAAAATGTTACCTCTTGTGTTTCAGACTGAAAATGAGCTGCAGTATCTAGAGAATGTCTCTTGGCTCCCTTTATAAGCTCCTCAGTCATCTAAATAAGCTCACTATTCATAATGAACTGTGCTGCCAATAACACAAATCCTACATGTGTGAAAAACTACGCTGCTTAGGTGCAGACGAAATCTCTCAAATACTGTGGAGGAAGTATAGGGCCAGGATCGGAGTGTACCTATTGTTATGCTGTTATTGTCGTAAGACCCCACTTACCTTTTAGATGTTTAGAGCCAGGTGCATTTAAAAAAAGTTCTCAGCACCAGGTACCTGTCACAGTCCAGTCTCAGTTTTCCAAGAGCACCTTTGAAAATCTGCCCCACCTTTTGAGCTCCCAAAATGAGGACCAGCAATTTAAAAATCTAATCCATAGAATTTGACAGGAAAAAAAAATCTCCTCGGTAAGAATTTAAACCAACTGATATCTTTTCCAGTGAAACTCTGTGTAGAACTGTAACAACTCTGTATAGAATTATACTCTGCTATAAATCTAGAATAAGAAACTCCAGACATAACACACACATTGTAACAGAAAAACAGAATTCAGTCTGCTAAGTTTACAACCTGGCGCTTTGTTCAGACTGACGCCTTTCCTACTGTTTCTCTAATTGGGAGCTTAAATGTTTTAGTGGTATTTCAGCATGCATAAGGAATTGCTCTCTAACAATAAGCAAATGGATGCTGTAGAATCTTGATTTGATGAAAAGGGTCTGTTGAGTAATGTCTGTGCATTCGGTTTTGGAGCCCAAGGCATTCAATCATAACTTCCTGCCTTCCTCTGACATGCACACAGAAGGCTTTTGACTCGTGTGTGTTAGGAAGCTGAGTGTTAAGATCTTTGAGGAGAAACAAGCCACTGAACCTGGACTGCTCTGTGGATTACTGCTGAGACAGAAGGAAATTGACAGCAAGGCTTTGGTGGCTGTGAATGCATGTCTAGTAACTGTGTATCTTTGTTGCTAGCAGAAGCTTCTTTTTTAGGCTTGAGGGAATTAGAAAGCACATGAGCAAGCCTTTGCTTGTTCCTAGAAGATCATCAGCCACTAGGACTGCAGCTGTTGCAGTCCAGTGCTGCACTGGTGACATCAACAGATACAATTCAGCACAGCTGAATTTGCATGACATAAATGAACCCGACTTTTGGGTTCAGATTGTTTAGGTTTGGATCTAGCAGTGTTAAGTTTCAAGATCTGAACTTTGCATATCTGAACCTGTATCTTTTACTATTCCTAGAAATTGGGGGAAGAAGACAATTCGTGATGTTACTAGCATTCATGGGGATTTTGCAAGGCTGATGGTAACTTGCTGAGTCTAACTTGCCTTCCCAAGCAGGGAAATTAAGGGCTGTTTTGCCATATGTAATGCAGTATGTGCAAGATAGCTCCAGATTAGCTTCAAAATAATATGCACAGGCAGCAAAGGCAACGCTATTTAGCTCAAGTTCAAAAAAGCAGTATTAATTGCATTCATTCAACCCTGTGCCACGACTGGTTATCCTGGGCGCAGTGCCATGCTGACACAACTACACTGCTCTCTATGCCAGAGGTGGCTTGCTGAGAACCAAGCACTGCATGGTCTTGAGATGTCACTGGGAGCTCTAGAGCCAGAGGTTCAGTTTCAGCTAAAGGAATGCCTGAAATGATTCCCTGTATTCAATATTTATGTGTACTCCTGGCTTTAGAAACAGGGAGAAAAAGCCAGCATCAGAGATGCATCTAAAACAGCTGTTAAGGGACAGAACTGGAAGTCAGAAGCCCCAGTGGGCTCATCTACTCCAAAACAAAAAAATCTAGTGTGGTCTCTAGCTCATAGGTGAAGCTGTACCATTATTTCACAGCATAAACTGTTGAAGTCACTTACAGCCTGCTTTCCAGAAGGGCTGATGGCTAAGTCACCCACTTGAGAGAATGTCATTGCCCTGGAGTTGTTTTTGTTAGCTCTGTGGCCTGGCCAGTACTGAGCAGTTTCAGCTGAATTCCTTGAGGTCACACAACTGACACTTATTTTCTTGATCTTACCTTTACCGGGAGCATGTGAGGGGTTCTAGGCTCCATTTCCCAAACCCTGCCATAGCGCCGGTGCCATTCCTAATCCCCAGTCGAGCATCCATTGGAGAACCTGCAGAAGTACAGGGGGAAGCAAATAGAGCGAAGATGGGCAGAGGAGTGGGAAATGGGGTACTGCAGGACTGAGACTGTCCCCTTGCCCTCCTTCCTCTCTCCCTCCATTTGTTCCCCTACCCTGGTCATGCCCCAGAGCCAGGCAGCCTCCCTTGACTCAGTGGGTCCCTCAGGAGCCAGGCCCTGTCTTTGTAAGCTGGAGGGTTTTAGCATTGGTTTTGTTAGATCTGAAATTCAAGGTCTCCTGTATTAGGAAAGTGACCTTTGTTATTCCTTTGGTGCCTACTTAAGACAAAGTTTCCCTGGATTAAAGTATTTAGACCAGAAAGATAGCACAGAGACACCAGGTTATACTCGGGGGTTCTACGCAGGTTTGAACTCGTCAATATTCACATCTTTCCTTTCTTCCTTCTTGAGAATAAACCAAAATTAGCTAGTAGAGTGATAGTTCTATGCATCATTCATTTTCAAATCGCAAGCTGCTTGACAGACTTCTGCTTTTGGCAATCACTACCCACCGAGCACTGCAGGTTTGTGGTACCACCTCCTTCCTAAATAATAATTCTAGATTGTTGCCCATTGACACTGTTTATTGAGCACAGAAAAAATGTCCACATTTAATGTCAATTCTGGTGCAAATACTATTTCAAGGAGGTGAGTGTCAGGACTGCTTAATGCTCACTTCTGAAGTTGATAGGAGCTTTACGATTAACTTCAGCAGGAAGACAGTGCCAGGTATGTCTCAACCTTCTGCCATAGTTCTCCATGCACACCCTATACCTGGAGCTTTTGATCTATCCACTTTGTCTCACTTAGATTTTTTAGAATAGAAATAGGATAACCATGAATTTTAGTGTCTTTCTCATTCAGAGTGGCTAGAAGTGCATAGTAGGGCCCAAACACATTAACTGAGAGATCTCTTCTGACTTCTGGTTTCTAACATGATCACTTGCCTGGATGTTATTATCTCAGATAAAGGAGAAAAGTCAGATCAGGGCTCATTCTTTTCTTTGCAGTTCAGTGTGGAAACAAGAGCTAATGCTGGCAACTGAGTATAGTATGCATCAAGTAGCAGGTAATCTGCAGCATTTTTCTGTGCAGATCTGCTGGACTGTTCTTACTCGCAGCATTTCAGAAATGCTAATTCCAGATTTTCCCTGAGCAGTCACTTGTGACTACGCTAAACTGCACAGATAATTTATATTGCTGAAGAATGTGAAACAGGAGTTAATGCAGTTTTGGCAAACGTGGAAGTAAGTTAACACTTGAATCCAGAAAGTTTGAGATGAAAAGTTATAATTCCTGTGAGTAACAAAATATCCTTGATACAGTACTTTGCAGGGAATTGTGTTTTTTACCACGTATCTCATGGAACATCAACACAAACATGTTTTTTGAGCAATTGTCTTCTCTTTCTTTTACTGGGAAAGGAATCTTGAAATAAGCAATCACTGAGTGTTGTATTTTGAAGTTGTCATCTCCTCTGTGTCTTTAATTCTAGTTGTTGGCCAACTAATTAATTCTAGTTATTAATTCTAGTTGTTGACCACTATTGTGGCGGAATTAATAGATACAAGGTATTGTAAAGCGTTGTCTTTATGTTTGTTCTTTGCATGTATCAAAGCAGTGCATTGTTGGCAGGAGATGAACTCCAGAAAATAATCTGTTCTATTGTTTTTCCACTCCGTGGTAAAAATTCATTAAGGAAGATTTCAGAGTATTGGCTTTTTACTCTTAAATCATTTAGCTTTGTAAACAGCAGAACTGATAAACTGAACTGAAGTGCTTTTCTTATACATCAATGGCTCCATCTACTGGGAGTATGTGTCATAAAGAGCAGGTGCAAGCTGAAACACTTCATCCATGAGAAGCTGTAGGTCAATTACAGTAAAGACTGTTACCTTTTTTAGATGTAATGACAATCTAGTCATTTCTGTCAAGATTTTAACTACTTTGGTATGAGACTTAAACAGCACACAGGGAAAACAAGAAATGAGAAGAAAAACGTCATGCAAAATAAAGGCTGGGAAAATAATCTTAAGGGAAAGGTTGCCAGAAAAGCCCAAGTCGATCACTGTTCCTGCCCATTCTTTTGCCTCTGCTGAGTGACATTCCAGGAGGCTTATCTGTATTGCAGACCTACACATCTGAGTGTTTGCAGAGCCCGGACACCTACAAAAATCTCACAACAGGAGTCTCACTGCCGACTTGACCAGGCTGTGGGTTGGGTGTTGAGTTGGAAGAGGAGAATGGGGAGGAGGCAGCTTCTGTTCTCTCATTTGAAACCTTTGAACTGTCATCTCCCAGTCTGGCTTTCTGTGGAAAACAGTTGTGCTAGAGTGGCACAGTTCAGAAGAATCTCTCTGCTTATTTCCTCACGTTTCCACATCACGGTGAGCACTGAAGGATGTTCTTTATGGGCAAATAGCCTGTTTTGTAGATACTGACTTTTTCTTAGGAGTTTGAGAGTCCTTGTCTTGCTTGACATCCAGCTGTTGGGTTACACACTGTGGAGCTAAATTGGGTGGCTTCAAGAATGTCTCAGGCCCTCTCTCTTCATCACAGGACTAAAGAGGCTAAGACAGCCTCTTTCAAAGTCCCACACCTTCTAGTCCTAGAACCGTGAGTGTTAACACACACAGTTTCAGCAGGGTTCTAACTTACCTCAGTGTCTGTCAAGGTTACTAGTTAAAGAGCTATTTCTATAGGATGCAACCATCACATACTCCTCCTATGTATTAGTTTGTTAGTTTTAATCTAATTCTACCCTCAGACTTTGGTAAAGTATAATGGCATGCAAAAGTGTACCAAAAGAGCTCAGCTCATTCCTTGCCTTTTCATCTAGTGGTTTGTACCTGTGGATGGTCTGTAGACCAATAAGGACTTTATTTTCAAGCCATTTTCTTACCAGTGATGCAAACAGTACAGCAGATGATGGCATTGATCATTACATTCTGAAATACTCGACTCTCCTTCAGTATAGAATGCTAATTAAAAAACTGCACTTTCCTCTGCACAAGTCAGACACAGAAATGTCAGTAGTTTAATCAAGGCAGAAACAGAGTCACTGAGGCTTTACAGTCTCCAAAACCCAAGGACAGTCACATGAAAGATCTGTTGTAAGCAGAGAAGAGCTTGCTGTGAGTGAGCAGAGGCAGGAAAATACCAGCAGATTGCTGTGTATTAGCCTGCAGCCCCCACCTGCACACCATGGAGGTCAGTCCATGGGCAACCCTGAAAAGGAATCGCATGCTACCACAGAATCTCAGAATATTAGGGATTGGAAGGGACCTTGAAAGATCATCTAGTCCAATCCCCCTGCTGGAGCAGGAACACCTAAATCATGTCACACAGGTACCTGCACAAAAGCTGCTGTGCAGCTGCAGCTTTCTGTCTGTCCCAGATTTGAAAGGCCAGCTACCATGAATGAGCTTGTGCTGCAGGAGGTACTCAGAGGAATCACCCAATGTAACCTGGGGATGTTGGTTGGCTGTAGGTCAAGAGGCAGCAATTTCTGTGTCAAGTAAGAATCCAGCCACATTTCTTTTAGGGAGCACAGTCTGGCTAGGGTGTGTCTTTAATTTCACCTTTGCTGTTTTATGAGTACATCAGTTTGGGAATGTGGGGTCACCCATGACATTGGTACTGTGTAAACATAGGTGAGTTTCCACAGAAACCCTTAAGTCCGTTTGTTTGTGGTTATCTTCCTTTTCCAGTGCTCTCTGCTGCAGCTGTAGGGTTCACTGCCAGGTGCATTTATTTTGTCTGTTTGAATAATTATTTATCCACTCAGTAAACAGATACTAACCCACTTTGTATGTGGAGTCTCCCAGCTGTCACTGCTGTCCCAGTGAGAGTGCTGATTTACTTCTTTGTGTGTATATTACTGTTGAATTCAGTCTAACTACTTTTTTTCTCATAAATACTACACCAGAGGCTGCATGGCCAGTTGGAAATCTGTGATGTGTTTCCCAAGTTCACATCAGACAAATCAAGTTTCCTGAGGCGTGATTTATATATGCATTTTGTACCAGTACCAGTATCTTGGAATGC
Source organism: Anser cygnoides (assembly GCF_040182565.1). Lineage (NCBI taxonomy): Eukaryota > Metazoa > Chordata > Aves > Anseriformes > Anatidae > Anser > Anser cygnoides. The sequence goes on along the minus strand of NC_089876.1, from coordinate 30,068,651 downwards.
AATTTGTTTTGCCAGTATAACCACAGTGTAGATGCAATTACAGCAATCTGAAAGCGCTGCAGTCTACACTGACAGTTTTCAGCGCTTATTTTGATTTGTGACCTTCTAGCGAGGTTACAGTTTCCAGAATTTCCTGTATCTAGGTCACAAGAGTATATATGAACTTGCTCCTTCCTCGTGGGAATCCTGTGGTGGACCCTTCTGAAGCAGTCCACAGAGAGAGGTGTAAAACAAAAGGTGTTGTGGAGAAATCTTGAAGAAAACTTGAATCTTCAGGTCAATTCCAGGACCCTTTCTGTCTCTATGAAAGTCACTCCTGGGGAGCTTGTTGTTTCTTGGCACAAGGGAAATTGTAAACGTTTTTCTGACATAAACTTTGGTGGGAGCAACCGTATTGCATTACTGAGGAGAAAATATGAGATGAATAATTGAACTTTGGCATAATTGCTTCACAAGGCAGGCAGTCTAAGTTATGTGCTCATTTCTTGTAAAACTATCCTGCTGACAGTCTGTTCTTGGTTGGTCCTAAAAGGGATTGCATTTTTTAAAACCATGGACTGAAGTCATTGTGCCAGGTCCCACAGTCTGGACAACTCAGAATGACCTTTTTCCCTGAGGGGAAGGCGAAAGTTCTGTTTAGCATGACTAAAAAAAAAATTAACCTCTAAATACTGCTCAAATATACCATCCTTACTCTGAACAGTGGTATTTATTTTCCACCAATTACCCATCATATAATATTTATTTTGTTTTGATGGAAATAAGTAACTTCAGTGATGAACTGCAGATGTTTTAGTCCCCTAATTTATACTCTGGTGGAAGGACATTTCTCACCTTCCCAGGCACAAAGAAGGTCCTCAAGAAGAACAATTTCTGGCCCATCTGCACAATTCTGTTTCTTTTTTTTTAAAAAAACATAATTTCTACAAATACTCTTTTTAAAATTATGTGTTCACATTTGTACTAATTTATATTTAAAAAATAGGGCATGAGTATTAGCTGCTTCTTAAAGAAAGTCTTCAAAACAACACAGTGAAAAATTTCATCTGTTCAGGGAGCAGTGGAACTGCCATATTTCCTCTGGATTTCTGTCATATGGCTGTGCTCTCTAACAGGATATAATTCTCTCATGCTAGGAGAGTTCAGAAGCTCCTGTGCTTGTGCAACGTCTGGGCTTCCACATGTGTATGTGATAAAGGATATGCAGTCTTTGCTTCCATAGGAGCAGGAATAGCATTGTTATTTCCAATCAGCTGCTTATTTTCGGAAACTTCTACATATTTGATTTCTTTGAGATCTTTATTTGCAACTGTTACTGGAAAGTGGTAAAAAAGGCCAAAATTTATTGGGACACTAGAACTAACAGGAAATTACTATCTAATCTTTATTTATTTGGAAACCAGACTGAAAACATTGAAATAAAAATTCTGTCTTTAAATTATGTGTACAAATCTTACTGTAGACCTCTGCAAACCTAGTTTGGTGCAACGCCACGGACTCTTTTGTGAGGGCACCTTGTGAGCTTTTAATTTTGCTCTTCCTGTGTGTTTTCTGCAGCCCCTGAGGATGAGTTTTGATGTCTCATGAGGTTGTCTTATGTATGGGTGTTTTCTCAGGCTAGCAGTTGTTTTTATTGTACTAAGTCTCTCCAGGTCCCGTAAATGTTACATGCTTTCATGCAGTTGGTGAACTTTTTAAATGGAATGTGTTGACTTGCAGAAATCAAGCGTATTTGGAGATATCATTACTCTGTGAGGTATACTACAGGGTTTATGTCTCTGGCAACGCTGTTGACTGTAAAACTTTCAGATGAGAACTTCCAAAGCATTTCTGGGATTTGGAAACGCTTTGCTCATTAATTTTAAGATTGATTTAGAATCAGGAGTATTATTCAAATCTTTAAAGCTAAACACATGCCTACATGTATGCAGAAATGGAGCCTCATTGATCGTGTCATTGCCTGAATATTCTAGAGCTTCAGAATGCAAAAATGGCTCAAAGCCAAATCCTCAGGTATTTTCTGAGGACAAACCTATGCTCAAGTTAATGGCATATTTCCTTGAGTGAGAGCTAATGGCAGCAGAATCTTTTACAAAATGAAAAATATGCTCTCATTCTCCCCACTAAAATACTCATCCCATGTGTTTAAACTGATTGAAGTGAGACAAATGGTTGACGAAGCAAATAGAAACAGGATTGGGAGTTCATCCAGAGTTACAGTGGCCAGATGGCATAGCAGAGGTGGTGACCATGCGGGCTGGATGGTGATGGCTTTATCTGTTGTTAAAACAAACTCTTATCTGCTTTTAAATCCCACAGTGAATATGAACACACTGCTTTAACCTTGCTTTCAGGAATAGCTTCATTTCCCTCATTATGTTTATCAAACAAGTGAAATCGAGTGTTCAGATAAGTATTTGCAGGGTTTGAGGTCTCTCTTTTCCCAAACAACTCTTCTATTGGCCCTGCTCCAAAGGCCATTATATTTGAGAGGAGTCTTGAAACATGCTTCAGAAAGTTCTCAGTGAGGGGTATATGATGACGGGAAGGGTAGCCTACATTTCTCACTGCATGGAAATGATTTGAGTCTTGAATCCTTCTCTGAGAAGACTGTAGTAATATAAGCACTTGAAATGACAGATACATGGCCTTGGAAGATTCCCTATCATTGGTGATTTTTTCAGTTTTTCCTTTTATTTTTTCAGGTGAATGAAATTTACCATGATGAATCCCTGGGTGTTCATATAAATGTTGTATTGGTCCGAATGATCATGTTGGGGTATGCAAAGGTAAGCAAGCCTCTGACCCAGTTCTTCACATTTACCTTCTTTGTAACCATAGTCCATGGGAGCTACGTGAATGGGTGCAGAGACAGAGGTCTACTGAACCACTAGTTCCAGAGAACTGCATTCCCTGTTTGGCACGTTCTAAATGTGCTTGTGCCCTCATACCTGAGACTGATTATCAGTGTCCCTTCTGTGACGCAAGTGTACAACCGGTTGCAGAGTCACTTTACAGCTGATTTATCAATTAGAAGCTGAAAGACTGCAGCAACCGAATATTTGTCATATCAGATAGATTCAGTCAGGTGGAAAGCTCCTTTTCCAGTGTATTCTTTTCATAATGTCACCAAGTATCTGTGTTTAAATGCAAGGTTGCAGTGACTGGATCTGTCCTGATGATGTACCCCTGATGATGCTATTGAGGGATGGGCATGGGCTGAGAGGAGGTAGGGAGCACCTCGACCCACTGCAGCCCCCACTCCTGGCAGAGCTCAGCCTGCTTGGGTTTGCAGCCTGAATTCTGCCCTCAGGAAGAATTACCTCAGGTAGTGAAATCAGTTTAGTAGAAGCAATTATCTTGACTGACCAACACAACTTGCTGGTGCCCCACCTGCAAGCAGGCTGCTAGGGAAACCATCTCCTTTTCTCATTGTTGTGTACACTCCTTTTACTGGGTCATAGCACACTCCCCTGCTTTTTGCCCTGGACAGTACTAGTTGATTTCGTTGGTAAAATACATTCAGAGAGTTTTCAAACATGCTTGTTAAGTTGTTCAGGATGAGAGGAAAGTGCTAGTGCTCTTTAGTGCTATTGCTGCATATCCCTTCCACTTAGACATTGAATTTGGGCAAGGCAAAAGACCATTATGATGTTGGTCTTGTAATTAAATTCAGTCACTTCCTTTTCAACTACTGAGCTTGTAAGCATGCTCTGTAGCAAAAATCTCACAGAACCAGATGGTTAATCTGTGTTAATCAGTACAGATTTACTGGCGCTACAGGGTTTTGCACCAGTTGTGAGGCATTGTCCTCTGTGTTTATATTATTCACTTCCTCCATACAGGCTGTATGTTGTCACTGTGCTCTCATTTAACTCAGAGTCACGTTGTCTTCTGGCAGTCAAGAATGTAAGCAAGTCCCAACAAAGGAAATAAAAATGTCCTTATTCAATCCTAACATCATGTTGTGTTTTTCTCCTGCACATTACAGGCTATACACAGAAAGGCCATTAGTTTGTAGATGATGTAAATACTCATTATACTGTCTTCAAAAAAATATCCTAAAGATGCACTATTACATATGCACACCCCTTTGGCTCTGCCTGGGGATCAAAGACAATGAGGCCAAGAAGGAATATCGGTCCTGTGTTACAGATCAATGTCCAGCTGTACTTGTTTTCTTTTCTCATAGGAAAGAGGACTACCATTGCTTAGAGTGATAGGGAAATAGGGAAAGAGAAATAGGAACCTGTTTGGTGCTCCAAGAAAATCAAAACTTGTCTGAATTTCCTACCTTTAGGAGCTCCCGGGTCTAATGTGTTTCTTTTTCAGTCCATTAGCTTGATTGAAAGGGGGAATCCCTCGAGAAGCCTGGAAAATGTTTGTCGCTGGGCGTATCAGCAGCAGAAGTCAGACCCCAATCATTCAGAGCACCACGATCATGCCATCTTTTTGACAAGGCAAGATTTTGGGCCTGCTGGTATGCAAGGTAATGCTGCTGACCTGGAGCTTTTTTTTGTTTGCTTGTTTTGTTTTGTTTTGTTTTTTGTCTAGTGCCTGTCCAAAAAAAAAAGGAGAAAAAAAAGAAAATTGCATTGTTATATGATCCTGAGACAATAAGGAGTATTGGCATTGGCTCAGCAAGTACTTAAGTGTTCCATTTTAAAAATATATATTGAAACTTGGTCCTGTTCAGGAAAGCATGTACGCTCACAATAACTTTCAGTTTCCTATCCTAACTTTAGGAAAGGCCCACATAGACAGCCCAAGAATGAACTCATTACTGTGTTTTGGAGAGAAATTATTTCCTCTATTTCATTTTACCTACTTTTTCAAAAGCAAGTAGTCCTTGCCATGATAGACCTTGCTGTTTATATCTAACTGCAGCAGATGATGTTTCTTACCTTACAGATGTAAGTAAATAGCTGTTCACTTCCATCAAACAGTTTGTGGTTTTGTGAGTGCATGCAGGGAATATTAGGAACTCTCAATATACTTTGCATTCAACTTTGCTTTTATTTTGTTACAACAGTGTACCAGCTAGTTTGATACTGCACTACTCCTTATGATTCAAGGAACTAATGATAATGGGAAAGAAATTCCATGTGATTTATGTCAGTGCAGAAAAATAGGAGTCGGGGTGAGGCTTCTGAAATGTTGCTGCTCTGTGCAGCTCTGCAAACCGGTCCCTTTTTTATTTCTTCGTTTCTTATGTAGTTACACTGCAGAATATGCACCTCATAATGATTTATCCAGACCAAACAAGCAATTTCATCACTTGTGCTGTGGTCTGTGGTAGGACCAAGGGTTCCTCTTAACTGAGACATTGTGGTTTTGTGTGCTTCTTACTTTGCTTGCAGGTGGAAAAGAGAACTAGAAAATTGAGCAATATCTGAAACAAAGCTGTCCAGCTAAGTGTAATGGCCTCCACCGCAATAAACGTAGTATTAGACAGTCAAACAGGCCCTCTGTCTTTAATGCCTCAGTTTCCACAAGCCCACTAGCAGTACTGCTTCCTCGCTCATGTTCTCTGTGTCAGTCCACAGAGATTGTCATAATAAAATCCTGCAGCTCCTCCTGGTGCCTCAGCCACATGCCCAGCTCCAGTGCTGCAAATGGTTCTTTGGTTCCATTCCTTCTGCCAGCTACTACAGTCCCCTTTAGTGCTTGCTGTGCCTATCTTCTGTGCCTTTGACTCAAATCCTGCAACTTGTCTCAGAAGAAAAGGCCACAATTCATTATCCAGTCATGGAGAAGCAGTGTAATATATATAATTTAATATGGTACCAGTAGTACGTTCAGGTCAAATGTCCAAAGTTTACCAGTCTTTGCTTAGCACATGGTAAGAGTGACATGTTTTCAGTCAGAAATGCCCTTTAGCAAGAAGGTTTTTCAGTTTTATGCTGGTGAACCCTTACTGGTTGACGTACATTTCTGCTTCTCCACATAGTTTTTTGAAAAATGTACCATGTTCTGGCTGTCCAGCTGGAGACGTCTTAAATGTTTGTGTTCAGTTGCTTCACCCTTCAGGATGAGGCAAGGGCACTGAGTCTGCTCTCAAATCTGGACTAGCGTGCCTGGAGGGAAACTGGTTAGGATGAGATGTTAGGCAGAATTCCCTGTCTTCAGAAAGATTTCATCTTTTACTGAGGAAACGGTATGCAATATGCACCAAGCAGAATGCAGATGAAGGTACTACTATGAACACATACTAACAAACAAAAAAACAACCAACCAACCAAAAAAAAAACAGCCTATTGCTCTTCTGTTTAATTGAACAGGAATCGTGTACATTTTTGGTGATAAGAGTATGAGTACGTGAAGTAATCCAGATAATCTGCAGAACCAAACCTAGCTTGTCAGTAATTGCAGACAGTAATTGCAAAGACAGAAGAAAAACTGACAAACAAAGAAAAAGAATTCTAGGTTCTTCTCAGGTAATAAATTTATTGAGGTGTCTAGTTTAAAATAAATATAATGGGTAAAAGAATCAGACATGGTTTCTCTCAATAGGATATGCTCCTGTTACTGGCATGTGTCACCCGGTTCGAAGCTGTACTCTCAACCATGAGGATGGCTTTTCATCAGCTTTTGTTGTTGCTCATGAAACTGGTCACGTGTAAGTCTAACTTATAAAATTAGATTACCAGCAAAATGGTGCTCCATCTTCTTTTTATTTGAAGTGGTTTAATTTTAAAAGGTCTGTACTGATGTGTTAATTTGGCACTTTGTAAAGAATGATAAAATGGGAATAACTGATCAAGCAAAGATCTCTGTTAGCTGCTGGGTGAATTAATGTCAAGCACTGAGGATCTGCTTTTTTGTCTTCCTTAATTAGTGCAGGCTACTTGTTCAGTTCACTCTTCTGTTTTTTTTTTCTGTCAGCATTGAAATAATATAGGAGGAACTTGGATGAATTTGAGATGACCAAGTCATTTCCATGTCAAGCTGCACCAGATGCACACTTCAAAATTTAATGTGTTAACCTAATTAGCTCTTTGGATGTGCAACATGATAACTACGTTAATTCTAAGTATAAATAGGTGCTTTAGATAAGTGAGTATACTAACACGAACAATTCAATGTCTGAATGAACTGACCACTGATAGCAGAACTGTTGTTTTCCTTTATCTGAAATGGAAGCAGAAATCATCATCTAGGTAGTTCATTTCTGGTATTAACAAATAAAATGAAGTATAAATGGAAGAGTATTCAGCGAGTCCTTATAGTCTGGCATCAAAGAAGATCTGTTTGAAATGTAGGTGCTATCTTTAGAACGCAGAGAACAATTTCATTTTGAATGATTACGTGTGCATGAGAAACCGTTTTCTTTACAGCTGTTTTACCATTTGCAAAGCAGAAACTACTGGGGCTCTTATACCCATTCTTTGTTTCAGGCTAGGAATGGAGCACGATGGTCAAGGGAACAGATGTGGGGATGAGACAGCAATGGGGAGCGTTATGGCTCCCTTGGTGCAGGCTGCCTTTCATCGTTACCACTGGTCCAGATGCAGCGGCCAAGAACTCAAAAGATACATACAGTAAGGACCTGTCAGCACTCATCGGTAGTTGTTTTACTAAAGGAAACGGAAGTCTATGCAGTTCCCTGGGATGTGGGGCCAGTGGGGGGCCCTCCATTAGATGGCAAAGAAGAGAGGCCCACCAGGAGCAGACACAACTGTCATAAATGGGACCTCTGTCTGTGAAGTCCCTTTTTATAAACACAGGGGTACGGGGGTTTCCGAGATGCTGGGGAATGGGATCCTCTGGTGGGGGCTGCTCTCTGCTTCCAGACAGGGATTCAGCATTCAAAGGCATTCCAGTAGGCTTCACTGTGACTCACTGCAACAGCAGTACACCGTAGATTTCAGGGCCTGTTCTCAGACTACTGTCCTGTTTCAAAGCCCCATGAAGTCAGTGGAAAGGCTCCCTTTGACTCCAGCAGGCTTTGTGTTAGCCCTTGTATTAGGACGCGTGCAGTAGTTTGAAGCATACTGAGAAACTGAGCATACTGAGAGACTTTGGCACCGAGAACTGGAAGTGTTTGTTTTCTCCCTCTGGTGACAGGAAAGTAAAGCGCAAATTCCGTATGTACTGTTAGGGCAGGGAACAGCAGAAGATGCTGCTCCACAGTTCCTAGCAAATGTGGGGATTTTGCTGTCAGATCTTCCCATCCAGTGCCCAGTCACATTGTGCTAGGCAATATTCTTACAGAAGGGACTGTCTGCACTTCAGAGAATAATACCCATATATAAATAGGGCAGAAAATAGGTTAGAATAAAGGAATATTGCCAATATTGACATCTAAGAAAAAATACTTGGATATTACTGATCAAAAAAGTGATTATTATTTTCTTGCTATTTTTTTCTGTGCATCTTTCCACAGCTCCTACGACTGTCTTCTCGATGACCCTTTTGAACACGATTGGCCAAAGCTTCCTGAGCTGCCAGGCATCAATTATTCCATGGATGAACAGTGCCGCTTTGATTTTGGTGTTGGCTATAAAATGTGCACAGCGGTATGTCCAGGACAGTCATTGTGAAGACAAACATTCATTCAGCAAGTCGGTGTTTGGCCTTATTTAATAGCTGCAAAATATGCATTTTCTCACAGTTGAAGAGCAGTTAATGCAGTAGTTTAAACAGATATACAAGGAGGAGAGAGAGATTTATGGGTGAAACCCAATCATCTGAGTCATTTGGTTTAATGGTCAGGTGGACAGCAGCACAGTCGACAAGACACAGAGTTGTGGCACGAAGCCTGTGATCCCGAGAAAGAAGGGAAAAAAATCATCTTCCTCCCACTTCTGGGGCCTCCTCCTTCCCTCTTCTTGCCAGTTCAGGACCAGGGTATGCAGGGAATAAGCACTACCCTTCCCCTTCTGAAGATACTTCACTTACTGATAGCTGTGGTAGATTAATTGACTGGGTAGATTGAATCCTTATCCAAAAAGCATCAGTAACCTAATTTTGAGTTTCATCTCATAAATGTCCTCCATTTCAGTTCCGAACGTTTGACCCATGCAAGCAGTTGTGGTGCAGCCATCCAGATAACCCGTACTTCTGTAAGACTAAGAAAGGGCCTCCACTCGATGGGACAGAATGTGCCCCTGGGAAAGTGAGTACTGTGTTTTTGCTATGTTTGTATTAAAAGAAACAAAATCAACTGCGTTCGTTTGGGTCAAAGGGAAAATAGGAAAATAGGAAATTGGCCAGCATCACCTGGGTGGAGCCAGAGGAAAAGCAGGAGCTGTGCTTTCCCACTGTGGTGTTCTGTGAACTGTTCGAAGTTGGTTGTAATACGGACTAAATTTTGGATGTTGAAGACACTGAGCCCTTAGTTCAGGTGTAGTCCACTCCCATCCTCTTCTGTGGCATTTTAGTTACGGGTTTGTTTTTTGTTTTTTTTTTTTTTTGATTCTTCTCCCATCTGCAAAGTGCCCACAAAACGTCATTAAGAATCCCTGGCAGCAGATGATGCTGTCACTGTAGGACAGGAGTATGTAATCCCAAACTCTTCTTAGTGCTTGTGGTCCAGACATCCTGTGGCTAAATGTTTGTGTAGACTTAGGATTGGCTTTTATTTTTGCCTTTTAATATCCCCATTAGTGAATGTCCTGCTGCTAATTCATTTTTAATTATACAATTATACTCAAGCAAATGTTTGTTTAACAAATTCCATGTAAAAGAGAGCCACTTATACTATCTGGATATGCCCTAGCCAGCAGCAAAAAAATACCCTGCCCAGTGACTAGCCCTCTGTTCCAGCTTATTTGCATGAGTGTTTTATTTGGCCAGTACGAGGAAAAAAAGTAAAATAAAAAAACTACTAATCCTGATCAAGAACTTCATCCTGTGATACAGTAATGAGAACATGAAAATTCCTTTAAAAAGATGGTAGCAACTAAGACTCAAACAAAGCAAAGAATTATTTAAATCAAGTGGAAAGAGTATAACATGTTTTGTGCATCTGCCGGTGAAAGGATACAGGCTCAGGTATGGCAGTGCTGCTCATTGGGGAGGGGGATCAGGCACTGCTGGGCCCAGAGTACAGAGACCCTCACCCACTTTGTCCCCAGGAAAGTCTCTGTTTGCAGTCTGTTTTCTGAGGCATCCCTTCTTAGCCCCATGAGCTCACCTCTGTGGACTTTTAACTTTACTGTGATTATACATTTGGTTTGGTTTCTGTTTTCCTTGCCCGATTTCTCTCAGTGGTGCTACAAAGGTCACTGCATGTGGAAGAATGCTAACCAGCTGAAGCAGGATGGCAACTGGGGACCCTGGACAAAATTTGGATCCTGTTCACGAACCTGTGGAACTGGAGTTCGCTTCCGAACACGCCAGTGCAACAATCCAATGTAGGTCCTCTGCCTTGGTGGTAGTTCCAGTGACTGGTAATCATTGTAGGTGTTGGCTGAAATGGCATTTACGTTTTGGGATGGAGTCTGCCAAAATTCACGTTCTGTTCAAGCCCCTTGAAACATGGCTTTTTGCAGGGAGCCAGGATCATTCTTGAAGAATTCAAGAATTTCCAGAGGAAAGCCTGTGGAAAACCATCCCACGAAGGATTTAGCTGATGTGTAAGAGTGAAGAGAACATAGTGTGCAAGCTCAGCAAGCTGCGGGATAAACTATTAGATGATCCCTAACTGTAAATCAACAATTGGCAGCATATATGTGCACATGCATTGCTACTGCATTTCAGCACATGACTTTGGGATGTTTGGGCAAGCGTGGAGGTTACATTGCAAGTGCGTATCTGTGCAGTGTAACTGCTCTGTTTCCATTTCTGTCAGTTCACACCCCTTTTTTTTTAAATTGTTACTTACAATTGAGTGTGAATTTCACTTTAAGATTGAAGGAAAAAAAAAAGAAGTAACGTTCAGAGGGCTTTAGAATCTCTTGAATGTTTTCTCCTCACAGGCCGATTAATGGAGGTGAAGATTGTGCTGGTGTCAATTTTGAATTTCAACTCTGCAATACAGAAGAGTGTCCAAAGCACTTTGAGGATTTCAGAGCACAGCAATGTCAGCAACGCAATTCCCACTTTGAGTATCAGAACAGCAAACACCACTGGCTGCCATATGAACACCCTGACTGTAAGTTCTGTTATTTGTGTTTATTACAAGTCAGTCCTCAAATCTTGCAGAGCTTGTGGCAGTCTCGTTCCAGTCACCATGCAGAGACTGGAAATAACTGGGGTATGAGCGAGCGTAGCTGAGACTAAAAAGCAGGAAAAAAGAATGGCCCAAAAAGAAATTTCTGAAATTTCTGTACTTTCTCCAACCCTAGCCCAGCTAGCTTCCCCTAACTTTCATCCTCTTTCTAGTGAGAACACAGTGTGAAAGCTGAGGCTTGCAGCTCTCAGCTGCTGCTGGAATAGTTGGTGGGTGCTCATTGCATTTAATGCCCCTGACTGTTGGGGCCAAGTGTAGAAAGCTGTGTTCAGGTCCTGAAAGACTCTTCCTGCCCTCTCTCCCATACAGCTGTTTGTCTGTTTGAGTGCAAAACATTAATGCTACCACTACTAGTAATTTGCACCAGAAGTAGTATTTTTTTCTAATGGCACTACTGGAGAAGTCCTTTTGTAGTATTTTCCCACTCTTGTATGGGTCCACCTGCCAGAGCCTGATTCTTCACTCCTAACTCTAATCGAACCCAGTAACTACCCTGAGTAATGAGGACAGCTCAAGCACAAAGTTTCTTAGCTCACTGAAAGGTGTTTCAGAGCTGCTTTGAGCTGCTGGCATTTTTTCCTCAGGTATCTCCGGAGAAACCCTTTATATGCTTGTCTAGGGAGTCAGATTCAGATAGTGACCAGGAAATACACATTCAGCTGGTATTTTCCAAAAAGGCTAAAGAAAGTTAAAGACCCATACCCTCTGTTCTCTTCATGTGATATCATTTCCTAAATTCAGCCCTGTTCCCAATAAGATCAAAGTGAAAGCTACTTGCAGAGTATTGGGGAACACAATTCTAGGAGCCTCCTTGGAAGGGAACTGATTTCTTTGAGAATATCTCAAAGCGACAGGCCCATAATTCAGAGAAAAGCAACTTGCTGTTTGTTTGTTTTTCCCCACATCTGTCTGTTTAAGGTCCTTTCTGTCTTATTCTCTGTCTGCCTTTAGTGGGATTTTTTTCTGAAGCTCATCTGGGTTGCCGTTAACTTACGCAGTTACTTCTGTTTCTCTGCTACGCAGCTAATAAGAGATGCCACCTGTACTGCCAATCCAAAGAAACAGGAGATGTTGCTTATATGAAACAGCTGGCACATGATGGGACTCGCTGTTCCTATAAAGATCCCTACAGCATTTGTGTTCGTGGAGAATGTGTGGTGAGTGGCACCTTCCCAAGACCATCACTGAATTTGAACTGTGCTGTTACCTAACAACTCTGTTTAGCAGCAATCAGAACTCTGTAAATAGTGCAGAGATAGACTTTGCAGATGTTTTAAAATTAAATATTTGCAGCATCACATTTCTCATTATTACTTGAAATTTAAATTAAATTAGAGCAATGGCACGGATCTGTTCCATGGAAATACTCCACTTTTCTTCAACTAATGGTTTCATTTGCCTCATTTACACTTAGTTTCCTGTCTGAAAAGAATTTCTTTTTCCATCTTTCCTAGTCTTGATATAGAGTGGATATAACATAAGAATCAATTCTTGTTCTTCACCTAGGAACCATCACGCGGCACCAGGCTTTCAAGTAATTTGTGTTTAAATAAAATAGATCAGTGCTGGGTGGCGATTTCCTGAATGCATTGATTTTGAGATTGCTCCCTCTGTAACTAAAACTTACAGCCTACAATAAAGACATCTCTCTTTTTGCTCTTCTTTCTGCAGAAGGTGGGTTGTGACAAGGAAATTGGCTCCAATAAGGCTGAAGATAAGTGTGGTGTCTGTGGTGGAGATAACTCTCATTGCCGAACTGTGAAAGGAACCTTTACCCGCACTCCCAAAAAGCTTGGTAGGAATAGCATTTTCTTGCCTATAAATGTAGTTTCTGTTTTCTCTGGTATTTCTGTCATGCTTACTGCTTTTGCAGACTGGTCAGAAATTCAACCTACATCAAGGTAGCAAAATAAAAGATTTAAGTGCGAAAATACTTTAGTCTTTGATGAAAAAATTAGATCTTTTAAAACACTGGAATGTTTCTGTCTTTTGAAGGACTGATTAGAAGAAAGTTTGATTAGTCTGGTGTATTCAGAAACACTCACCAGGCAGAACATGTTTAGTTCTTTGTAAATGCTGAAGCCCAAACAGACAATGTTTGTGTTAAGTGGGGATACACCGAGTTCTGCCAAACAAAAATGAACTATTCTTCTTAACAGTGAAATTCAGAAGAAATTGAGGTACTTTACTTGATGCTAAGTGTAACATACTTCCTTTATATGTAGGACGAATAGAAGAAATACTTTTTTTCCCTTTGAAGCTTTTCACAAGTTTTTCTTCTCAAACCTAAACTCAAGTTTTAAGTGGAAGTCTGAACTTGTTTGCATATGAACATGTAGATCCTCGTATCAAATTAGTCTTGTCACAAATTACAGACTTTTAGTCAAATAAACAAATGAAAAATAAATTCAACTTAATTCTGAACCAAATATAAAAATATTTTGGAAGAAACCCTCATTTCTCTCATCTTTCAAGTTGCATAACTGACATCCAGTGAAACATATGAAAGCATTCTGTCAGCTCTGAACTAAGAATGTGCTGGTTAAAATGCTCAGACTAGACTGGAGTACGTTGCAGCACATCTCATCAATAATAATTTAAGATCTCCTTGGACTTCCTCAGAACTTTATATTTAGTCAGTTATTTGTTAAGTCAGGGCAGCATTATCTTGTATATTTCGCTGAGAATATTTTGCATTTCAGGGCTTTCCTATTATTGCTTTTATTTCAGTCTGGGGAAGCTACTCAGGGATATGAGTATGTATGACTGGGAGCTATTTCAGTTATACCTGTTTGATAGAACTAAGTGCTCTAAGACAGAGTGGAGAAAGGCTTAGGGAGAAAGACAGTGTGAATATCTTCTTTAACAGTTCAGAGGCTGGTAATTGCTGCCATGAAGAAAGCTTTGCTGCAGCATCAGTAACTAGTTTTGGACAGTAAGTGAGCAGCCAAACTAAACTTGGACAAAGACAAGTTAATGTGTGAATGGAAATAAAATATATAAAATATTCTGCAGAAAATACTTATTAATTATTACAAACCAACAGGAGAAGGTTACTGATTATAATTATCAAAGCTAGTAGAAAACCTTTCTGAAAGGGATGACGGGGCTGATGGATTAGACACAGAATAATATAAGAATTACTCAAACTTAAGACTATAACTTGAGCCTCATGTATAGACCTGTGTATTTCTTGAGCAGGGAGTTACTATGCTTTTCTGAAAAAAAAACAAAAACAAAAAACAGACCAAACACCTCCTGTAATCATCAGAAATAAGTGCTCAGCCTTCTAAGTGTGCTTCTAATCTTTTTCACTAAGAAAAATGATTGTACTTTGAGGGGCAGGGGAATAGTCATGTCACAACTTTGGATCCAGTCCAGGAAGAGCTTTCTCTAATGAGTCCGGTTTCTATTTTCTATAGCAGTGGTTTGCAGCTCACAGCTTGCAGTCAGTGTTACCTACGCCTGTGGTTTGGCTTACTGCCTGGGAGATAACAGGGCAAATGAGAGGCCAGCAGAGGGCAAAATATGCTATTGACCTCATCATGTTTTGTCTCAGCATTTTTGCCTGGGGGCCCTGAGTAATACTGCATTGTCTTACAGGGTGATAGTGTGTGACTGGATGTTTTCACGATGTTCTCAGTGCCTGGAAAGCACTACAATTCAAAGTGACAGACAGTGCTAGGATATGGTTCAGGAAAGACTGCTGTTAATCAGCCACTTCCAAATGTTAATGAAAGTGATGAAGGTGTTTGTGTAATGTTTATTGTTTTACGGTAACTTTGGCAATCTAGTCATTAAAAGGACTAATTGACCTCTTCCAACAGGAAAACATTTAAGCAAGAGGTGCCAAAAAGAATTCAAGTTTCTGGAAAATGAAATCTGCAAGTATCCAACTTAAAATCACCTACCTGAATTTTCACTGGTCTAATTTTCATTGACTATTAAAATTTGCTAGATGTGTCTAATACTGCTTTAAATGCCTTTGAACCCAGAACGTTAAGTTCTACTTTATATTTGTTAAGACCATCTGGCTGACAATGTAGTCAATGAAATAACAGGACTTGGCTCCCATAACACTAATTACAGACGTTCTATTTAAGGGAAGACAAGAGGAGCATTTACATTGCCCAAAGGAGCTCGCAATATTTCCCTTTCTGAAACAAAGGAGTCTAAAAATACTCTGGGTAAGTTTCAAGTGCTTGCAGAAAGAGCGGCATCCATGGCAACTCGAGAGTTCTTGCTATAGTTCTCATCTTCATCTAGACGTTGATAGATAACACAAAATCAGGCAAAAGTTTTGTGTTTCATATGCTCAAAAGACGGTCAATAAAAAAGTCAGCAAATGCTGCTTTTGCATTCACTCATCAGCCAAGACCACGATTTTACACACTCATAGTTCATTTTCGTCGCTTTGATTATCCAAGCAGCTGTACTATGTCAGACGCATGGCAAACTACACATTTATTGGTTAGTCCTAGAATCCCCCAGATGAAACAGTTACTTAAATGCTAAATCTTCTGTTTGCAATGCACAAATACTACAAGTCTTGTCACGTCTACAGTGCTTTGGTAGCAGGAAATTACATTTTGGAGTAAAAATCAGAGGAAAAACTTATTCAGCTCTTTAAAAATGGATACAAGAAGATTTATCATAATTAAATATGCAGGTGTTATAGGGAAAATAGAGGAATATGAAAATGCTATGAACTCAGAGTTTCACATCCTAACATCCAATTAATTATGCATTCACTTTGGTACCTGTGTAGCTCTTCTTTAAAACCTTAAATAGAAGTGCCTGTTGACAGGTTCTGAAGACGGATTTTAGTCTTCCTAAATTACAATAGTATGTGCTTAACATCACGCTAATTACTTGTGGTTTGGACTGATAAATAATTAAAATTTAAAATAAGAATTCTTGTCTTTGGGAACTGTTTTTTACTCTTAGCTATAGAGAGTTGAGTTCAGCCCTTTCACCTCAGCAGTAATACTTGAATTGATTCATTTTACATTTCACAGTTGTCAATAATTAACTTCCACATAGACAAGACCTTCCTTAAGTGTAGCAACAATACATTCTGTACTAAATCCAACTTTCTCTAGAGTCGTTGATGTCTCAGAAGTAAATAGACACACTTAAGACATAAACGTGTAACAGTACAGAAAGTAAATTCAAATCTAACAGTCTGGCTGATGGGTGATCTGGAAAAAAAAGTCAGGAAGACTTGTTTTTCTCCTTTGTATGCTCAGAAACATAGGAAACATATTTTTGCCTGAATTGTTAATCATTATGGCCTATAGCAGTGTAGCTAATAAAGCGACAAATAGATTTGTAACTGGTTTCTCTTTTCTCCCTGAAAGAGGAAAAGCACAAGGAAGTCCTGCCAAACATGTTACAAAACTATTTGATCAGTTTCTCTCTGGCACTGCTTCTCAGTTGATGGATGCCCTCTTCTGCAAGTAGAAGCTGGATGATGTAGAGCGCTCCTAACCATGGCTATTACTTTTTCTTTCTTCCTCTTCTTTCTCCATTGACTACTACACATGCCAAAGGGTACCTTAAGATGTTTGATATCCCTCCTGGTGCTCGACATGTGTTTATCCAAGAAGACGAGGCTTCTCCTCACTTTCTTGGTAAGTGTTTCTCTCCTCAGGTTTGGCTTTGAGGCATGATGAGAAGCATGGGGCAGTCATGCAAAAGAACCTGAGAAATGAGATAACCAAATTAAAGTATTTAGGGTAAATATGTGCATTCAGAATTGCATGTTAAGGACTGAGTTCAACAGCATAAGCTTAGCAATCAAATTTAATTCTCATCTGAATTCTTCAAAATATTAAACTGATCCCAATTCGCATGCTTACTAATAAAAGACTATCATCACTCATATTTAAACTGGCGCTGCCAGAGTAAAAAAAAGATGCATCCTGTTTTGTGAATGAAATTCACTATCTTTAATTATTCTTATTCGCTGCAGATTGTAAGCAACAGCATTTTTAATGGAAAGAAAGACTGGAGAACTTGTCATATAATTGCAGTCCCTTTCATTTGAGATTTTTCTTATGTAAGAAATACCATATTGTTGTTAATCAGCTTGTATCTTGCTACTTACCACTTTCTAATGCTTAAGAGATTTTTAGCTTACACTAGAGGGGTGAGATCATCCGTTGTTTCTAACATACTTCTAGTCAGCTCTTTCTGTGCTAAGGCACTGTCTGAATTTTAAACTCTTTAGGCAAAGTTAAGTCAGTTACTAAAAAAACCAAAAGAATAAAAAAGAAAAAGAAGAGGCAATAGTTTTGGCTGTGCTCATGTCAGAGAAAAACTCCTGGCTTTTGAGGTCCAAGATCTTCATTTCGACCAAGCACAGCCTGCTAATACCTTTCAGGGGATAGCTTTGATTTGGCAGTAAGTAGTTTCATCACACTTCCAACTAGGTACTGCAGAGCTCCTGCATTTTGATTAATCATAAGAGCATGTGAGATTTCTGCATATATTTTATCATGTTCTATGGTGATTTGCAAAATTTGCACAAAAGAAAAAATGAGAGTCCATCTCTCAGATTTCTAATGTAATGGCTTGTAATCAGAGCGCAATAATAATCCTTGCACTACATGACTTTCAAGGTGTGTTGCAGGAACCCAAAACCAGTAAGTTTCCCGGGGGTTCAAATGCCTCAGCTCTTTGCTTATTGATTTTAGCATCTGGTACTTAAATACATATGCAAAAGACAGTGAAATACAGAAAAAAGCTGTCATTTTTATAACCCGAGGAATATAAGAAATGCATTTAGAGTCTCCTGAAGTGTGTATTCCCAGTGATGCTGGTTTGGTCTTATGCAAATGAGGAGGAAAGGAAACTGAAGATTTGACCTGAGTTTCTTGCTACTACCCATGCTTCCTGGGAAGTAAACCAATATGGAAAATGTGCGTATTATTACACAGGAAGAAGTTTTTCAGTCCATCTCTAGCTCTGTATCTGTATCTAACTCATATGGATAAGGAGGTCCAAAATTGAATCAAACATGCAAATGTGTCTATCATCAGAGTGGAATTTGGAGGCTAAATAAGATGGTCTTGGAGGGCCTTTTTCTGAGAATGCATCTATAGCATTTCCTAGTGTTTGTTTGTTTGTTTTTTTGTAAAAAGCTTTCTGTAATATCTCCGGTCAAGTTTCACATAAGCCACTACGATTGCAGACGCTATGATGGAAGGCACGACTGCCACTCTTTTCAATCCTTTCAGCAATTAAGAACCAGGCTACAGGACACTATATTCTGAATGGGAAGGGGGAGGAGGCCAGATCCCGATCTTTCATCGACCTGGGCGTGGAGTGGGAATACAACATAGAAGACGACATAGAAACTCTTCACACTGATGGGCCTTTGCATGATGCAGTAGTTGTGCTGGTAGGTTGTATGTCAAGCAGTGGGAACGTGATGGTTTTGTCTTTTGTAAAAGTGCACAGTCAGCACGGAGATTGTGCTGAGATAAACTTTGCTGTGTTAATGCCTGTCAGAAACACATATGCTGAGGAGACAGCTGGTAGGCTGAAATCCTTTCCTCACTAGCTGTTACCCTCCCTTGTAAAATGCTGCCTGTTCATGCAGTGGTGAAGTATCAGTCACAAGCCAAATATTGTGGTCTCTGACTTCAGTGGGACACTTTCAGTGGACAAAAAAAGGCATTGCACGTCAAACAGTATTTGAGACCAACCCTGGTCTCCTGCCAAGTAGATGACTGGGCCACTGCATCGTTTCATCCCAAATGATGGTGTCCTACTTGGCCAGCCTAGAAAGCTAGCTTAGAAAGGCATCTCATTTTAAACAGCTCTCTGTTGATCTTACTATTGTTAGTTCTAACTGTGAAGATAAAAGAAGACTTTTTTTTTTTCCGATTAGCTAACCAGCAGTTTCCACGTGTCCTTAAGAGGCCATAGTTTCTTTACCGTACAGAATAAATAATGGTCTTGTTTTTCTACCACTGTTTGCATTTGATTATTAATAGATCATTCCTCGGGAGAATGACACAAGATCTAGCCTGACTTATAAATACATCATTCACGAGGATTCAGTGCCAACTATCAACAGCAACAACGTCCTACAGGAGGAAATAGATACTTTTGAGTGGGCATTAAAGAGTTGGTCGCAGTGCTCCAAACCCTGTGGTGGAGGTAAACAGATGATGTAGCACCTTCTAGTAATAAATGACAGGTTACTGAAAGTGGAAGAGTAGAAGGTGGGGGAAGTGAATGCTTTAGAAATCTTGGGCTTCCTTTTTTAAAAACAGCTTGTTATTTGTTATTTTGGGTGGCCAAGCTTAAAATATCTGAAATGTGTGATTATTCAAAAGTGTAATGCTTCAGCCTAGAAAGAAAAAGTCCTTTTTAGGTGTTTAAATGCAGCACCCAAAACCTCTTCGGATGTACAAACCCAGCCATTTATGCTACTGAGTGTTCACTTTACTTATGGAATGCACATTACTCCTATACAAATAACGGGAATGTAAATTTCTAAGTAACTTTAAGACTTTTGTACAGCAAATGAGTGGGTGATGTCATCCGGCAGCAGGAACACTAAAATAAGATTTGGGACATGGGTTTATTCCCTTTTTAGTCAGTGACCTGCCACTTGACAATAAGGATGTAATTTCTACCCTCTCTTTGCCAAAATCTGTATGTGCAATACAGAGGTTAGACTAAAGGGTCTTAACAGTCCCTTCTGGCCTTGAAAACCTACCGTAGTGCCATGTTTTAAACAACATCCACAGAGCACTCTGCAACAATGTAGTGCCTGGAAACTGAACAAATTGTGAGCATGTTTAAATACCTTGTAAATATCTGTCATGTAAAACCATTTAATAGTACATAAAACTTATATTTAAACCAAAAAAATCTAACAGAAACCTGTTTTTCCTGATTTTTCTGAAATATGTTCCAGGGTTCCAGTATACCAAATATGGGTGCCGCAGGAAAAGTGATAACAAAATGGTTCATCGCAGCTTCTGTGAAGCCAGTAAAAAGCCAAAGCCCATTCGTAGAATGTGCAATCTTCAGGAATGCACACAGCCTCTGTAAGTGTGTCTTAGAGATAAGATACAAACGATTGCCTTCTGTGGTAGGTGTGGAAATCAACCCATGCCAGATTTGGGACGCTATCCGATAGCTATCTAGATTGGAGTTCCTGTGTTCTGGATGTTTTTTCCTACCTGTGTAAGACTGGTTACTGATCTGAGCAGTTTCACCACCAAAAAAAATTGCGTGCTAAGGGCTGCCTGAGCTGGCAGCAGTTTGGATAATGGGTAAAAGTTCTGATGGCATCTTATTCTTTTTACGCCCCAGGTGGTCAGCAGATGAGTGGGAATACTGCACAAAAACCTGTGGGAATTCAGGCTACCAGATCCGTACTGTGCGTTGCATTCAACCCCTCCATGATGGCGCAAACCGCTCTGTCCACTTCAAGTACTGCAGTGGAGATCGCCCTGAGAGTCGCAGGCCATGCAACCGCGTACCATGCCCCGCACAGTGGAAGGCTGGACCCTGGTCTGAGGTAGGTGAGCAGCAGTCACGAGCAAATAACATACCTCTGCTAACACCTTGTGCCTCCAATGTCAGAGCTGGGCCTGGGGTGAAAGCTTCTGACTGCATTTCGTCGGAGTTCTCCAAGACATGAAACTTGGCAGCAGATAATACCATCCAACTTCTCTAGAAACCAACATGGAAAACATCCACAATATTAGATATACAATCCTGCAAAACAAATATTGAAATTTTGCTTTTCTCCAACTTTCCAATTTTGTATTTCCCTGACTCTGAGGACAATTTTATGGATAGGTGTTTTTTTTGTTTGTTTGTTTGTTTTACCAACTTGAACTGTGGTAGAATCTCAAAGTTTCTGCAATTGTCAGTATTCTTACGATGTCTTAGGAACAAACAACTGAACTTTACAGCTAACTCAGCAGGCACTGAGTTAGAATTCCATGCCCTTTGTGTTCTCTTTGTTATACTGTCAAGATCAGGAATTGGCTATAGGAAGACGAAGTAGAGAAATTCATAATATGCTCTAATAATAAATTTAACATTACAGAAAGGAAGAACTGCAGAAAATACCATCCTCTTTCTTTGCTTATTTTTCCATTATGCCACCCTTCACTAAAGCCTGCTTTCAAAACAAACTGCTGGAATGTATAGCCTAATGTGAAAGACAGCCTTGGGCTATTTTACACACGTTAACTGTTGCACATTGCTGTGAAATATCCTGAATTGTCTTGTGTCTGTCTCATAGTGTTCTGTGACTTGTGGGGAGGGCACCGAGACCCGGCAGATCATATGCCGTGCTGGTGACCATTGTGATGGAGAAAAGCCAGAATCAGTGAGGACTTGTAAACTCGCTCCCTGTAATGGTAAGCGAACAACTTAATATGACTGCATCAGATGAGGGTAACAGTCCCTGTCTCAGGGCAGCATGTCAGGGCATAGCAATGTTCTGGGATAGAGATGGTTAAGACTTTTCATACTCATTAAATTCCAGTGAAAAATACTAGACCTGTATTTAATCCTACCTAAAGCGTCAGATGACAACCACACAACACCATTCACTTCTTGCATTCTAGATAATACATCATTCACTGGAGATCGCCTTGCTGTGTTCCAGCTAGAGGCACCCTGTTGTGTAGTCCAGCCTATTACTGATACCTTAACTCCACGGGATTGGTGTTTCTCACACACCAGGGTTGTTCTCTCTTGTAAACATGCTGAAATAAGGGGGTTTAGACATGTTAGCCTAAGTTGCATTTGCAAAAACTCGTGCCAAAGGTGAAGGTCAATCCAAAGAAGACCCTGCTTGACCTTTAGATCACAGGAAGAGTTTTACAACTCTGCCAATTGACAGGAAATGAAAATACAATACAATTTTATTGTTTTTTGTTTTTCAATCTCTCATGATAGTCCTAGTAGTAAAAAATAGAGTAAGAGTTCTTAGAACGTGCAGTATGCTCTCCCACAGGCTCAATCTAACTGCTTGCCACAGGTCTGGTAAAAGTGTCTACTTTGCTCTTTTTCTCTTCTGCTGTTGCCAGTGAAGGAACTCAGGAGAAAACAATTCTCAGAGCAATGAACAGTTAAGAAGTGGTGGGTCCACTAGGTGGGAGCAAATCACTATTTGTGACTTTAAAAACAAAATTATCTATTCATTAAGGACTGATTATTCACTGGTGATAGAAACATTTCCAAAACTAAAATAAATAAGGGTTACATCTTCACAAAACTATTCAGATAAATTTGATCTTGTGCTTTAAGCATTAGGTTAAAGAATCTGTTCTTTAAGCATCACCTGTGATTTTCTGTAATAGACTGTTAAATTCCAGCCATTCAAAATTAAGTATCATGCAGTCTTTTTTCTCCATGTGAGTATTATGTTCTCCCGCAGCAATACTCAGTGCCACTGACCTGCAACACCTAGGATCCACTAATATGGAATGTAAGCAATAGATGGTCTTGTAGAGACCCTCTACAAATTGCAGTTGAATCACCTTGGTTAATACTTGTTTTATTTTTATTTTTTTGGATACTTAATATGGACCCCATCTCACATGCCCTGGTGAATGAAGGATTTCTGTGGTCACATATAGGCACTGGGGGTGCTTAACAGGGTTCTGAAGCCCTAGGCCCATTTCCTCAAGAGAGAGATCTACCTGGCCTTGCTGCAGCAAACCTACAGCACAATGTGGGCTTTATGAAAATGCTTCTAACTACAAGGGCACGAACAGCTGCATCCAGCCAAGTCCTTCATCCTTTTGAAAAAACCACAGGGGCCCTGTGGGTTCTGTTCTTCAGCCAGACTTCATACACCCGACTCTCCTCTTTGAGCACAAACCTCTCTACTCTGCTCAGGGATTAGGGCCATAACTTTTACCAAGCACTGGGATTTTCAACCTCTGCACTAAGTAGCTGCCAGTATTCCTTCAGACCAAGTAGTCTATCTTTTTCACCACACTCTTCTGATGTGGTTTCTACCGCACTCTATGTTTTGGGGGAATACAGCTAATATATAAATAGTGTTCTGTAACATTTATGTAGATAAACCCTTTATGTAATGTGTGGTAGACCTTTAAGTCTGTATAGCCTGGATTATTATTTTGATTTTCAGGGCTTTAGACTTAGCAAAACATTAGTCTATATTACATGTTTTTGACCAGTGATTTACCGTATAAATGCACAGTTGCTGAGGATTTCATCTTAATGGAGCTGGGATGGACATTCGCCATAGCTGGTGTGATTCCTTTTATGTTATGTTATGTTAAAGCTTTTCTGTTTCATTTCATGAAAAAACATGTCTGCATACAGAAGAGTCACCAGCTCTTCCTCAGTGAAGCTGAGTTTTGTAGTGTAGAAAAATGAGGACACCTGCCATAGATATTTCACTTACTCTTCTTAAGTATTTGTGACTAGAAGGAAAAAGGAGGCAAGATTTTACCCTTCAGGTTCATAGCAATAATCTGAGCAGCAGTCATGTTTCTGTGGCTGTGCAAATGTTACCATCAAACTTCCTTTTTATCTGTCCCAAATTAAAAAAATGATTTTGTGGTACTGACACGAACTGATGAGCTTCATGTAAGAACCCTGTATGAGGAAGCCCTACTTTGCCAGATGTGATATGGCATGCATGCAGAAGTACCCACCTCCTGTTTTAAATTTTAGAACCTAAATAGCAACTTCCAGCTCAAAGCAAGATTTCTCAATGGGATGTTGTCAGCAACCATCCCATTGGATATACAGTCACAGTGATGCCTTTTTTAAGAGATATGTCAAATCTAGAATCTAATGTGAAAAATTTGAGTTAATTTAAATTCTGTTCTAGTAGTTTCATCTTCTAAAAAATCCCTAGGGAGCCGATACACTTTCTTGTGTCTTCTACTCTTAGTTACCATGAAGCAAGTAACAAATTGTGAAAAGGAGAATTTTTACCGTGAACATCAGCAGAAGGATACAAGCACTTCAGTACTGAATAGGAAATGGTTGACTAGGTTGTGCAGAATTAACCTAAAAAATAAAAAACAGGGATTTTGTGAGTATCTAGCTTCAACATTGTACTTACGGAACTTACTGAAAGTAGATAAGTACAAAACCAAATCTTTGCACTACCGTTTGAGTCACAAAATCTAAACCATTGCAAACCAATACCAGAAAAATTAGCCATGAGAGAACAGGACTAAATGCATTTGTCATTGTGGAATGGCAAAAATAATTCTTGGTACTTTATTTTTTGATTTGTTTGTCATTTTAGCTCATAATGTTTGCTTTCACTTATATATTGATATAAATCACAGTGTGTTAATAAGGTGACTGCCATAATTTTCCAGATCAGGTGCTTTCATTTCCATGAAGGCATAATTACTACTTTATATATGATGCAAAGATTTGTGTTTCAATATTAGCTTTTCTAGTTTAGATGAATTATGAATACAGCCCTTGAATTTCCCATGCTAATTCCTGCTGAAAATAGTCTTATAGTGCCTCCATGGACTACATATGTTCCCAGGCAAAGCTGCAGATTTAATGCTAGGCTTGTCAAGAACCAATAAACACCCGTCCAAGGAAGCACATCAGGACTAGGAGCAAGGAAAAAATTTATATTACGTGCTGAAGTCATATAATTTGCTATTTATAAACAACACCCCACAAGCCCACTGACGTGTGTAATTTTACTGAATTCAGTGGAATTAAGCTGATTTACGCTGATTGAGGGGTTGGGCTACAGTTAATATTTTAAAATAGGAAAACTCGGTTGCCTAACGTGCTGTTGACATGTGGTGAGACAGCATCTGTACACCAGTGAGAAAATATCACAGGACAGAAAGCTAATTTAATTTCAGAGTTTAATAAGTGGCAACACATGCCATCTGTTGCTCGTTAAAATGTTGACTACATAATTGCTAACTATGAATTGAGGACTAGACATGGAACAGATATTCTCAATCGTTAGGGTTAGCTTTTGGCCTTTTACATTATAATTTTACATGCTTCTATTTTAAGTAAAATCCATCAATACTATTTCAAGTAAACTGTGATATCTTAGGAAAATTCTGTTAATGGGAATGTTTTGCTGGTCTCTTCCCAAAGTATTTGAATAGTTACTGGATGTACTGAGCAACTCACTTGTCCTCAATGCTGGTTTTCTGTCCTGTGACGTATTACACATTCCTATGTTCCTGGTCTGCTTCTGAACTGCTGCTAGAGCCTCAGCACCAGATTTAGGTACTAGTACAACAGATTAGGAACATAAAATTCTCAACATTGCCACCTACTGATGCGCGTTAGAAACTGTCAGTGTTTGTCCCAGTCCAGGTGTCATTAAAACTTAGAACTTTGCAAATGAGTTCATGTGACAGATCATACTCTGAAGAAGACTGGGTACAGATGTGCTCTTAGCTAAATATAAAAGCCTTATTCTTCCTTTTTCATATTCTTGCAATGACCACTGCATTTCTATGTGTCGAATACAAATATCCAGCAAATGCTCAAAGAAACTGACATTTTTGAGACCCTCCAGTACATCTTTGACTTCTTTAAGATCTTTTCTCTGACTGAAAGGAATGCCATGCACAACTTGAAGGCATCTGAACTATCTGTTAAAAGCTTTCCATCGGTTCTCTAGTTATGTTTAGATCACTGAAAAACTAAGAAATGTATTTAACACTTTATTTTAAGAGATTGTATAAAAGGCATCTCTGAGAATTACTACTTGGGATTTCTTTAAGGGAAAATATAATTGTTTTTAATGTTGCTGATAGACAATGTCCTTAGGCTAGAAGGGAAGGTGATTTGGGGTGGGTAGAACGACAACTAGTGGGGTATTTGGGAGTTATTAGGTTATCATTGGAAATTGCTGTCTGGCCCTCCAGAAATAGAGCATGACTTTCCTCTCCTCATGACTGGTGTGCACAGAATCCAGCATTTTCAGAGTGAACAATGATTTTTTTTTGTTCCCAGCTAGGCCTCTTTGAAGGGGTTGGGTTATTTTTACGGGGTGGGGTTGGTGAGTTCTTTGATGGATGAAGCATCTCAGACTAGCCCATCATTTTGGAAACATGGGCAGAACTTTATCAATGCCCATCTAAATTCCGTCCAGGCACTCTTCAGTGCTGGGTTTGTAATCAGTATTGGATTTGTTTTGCAGATGAACCCTGTATGGGAGACAAATCTATCTTCTGTCAGATGGAAGTGCTTGCACGGTACTGTTCCATCCCTGGCTACAACAAGCTGTGCTGTGAGTCCTGCAGCAAGCGCAGCAGCACCCTCCCACCTCCATTCCTTACCGAGGCTGCTGAAACTGAAGAGGAAGCACTGTTTGATCACAGTGACCTGCCTAGGGCTTTGGCGATGCCAACACCGTCAGTGCCCCGCTACGCAGAGCTCCTGCCTGGGCGAAGTTCTCTGGGCAGGCTTCGCTTCGCAGAAGAGGATGCAGATACACGCGTCTCCCCATCAAACACTAAGCCTAAAGGTGCTGAGTTTCTGCGATGGAGAGTTCCTCAGGCAAGCAAGACTTCTAGGCTGTTTGCTTTTCTACACCAGCCACCTGCCAACAGCAGCAGTCTTGGCCCTCGTAACGCCCTTGCTTTGGCAGCAGCAGTTCCTGTGGTGCCACTTAATAACACCATGGTGGGTGCTCCTTCTCCATCAAGAACATCACGGAAGGGTGAGAAGCACGTTGACAAGGGATGGCCTTCGAGGTCCTCCACTGTGGAAAGATGAACGCGAATGCCATGTGGAGGATAGTAGCAGAAAGCGGCTTTGTTTGGCTTTGCGTTTCAGTTCTTTACTTCTGGACACTATGGTGCATGCTGCTTTCCACGAGCAGGACACTGCAGATCATCAACTCATTTCCTTGTAAATACAAAGAACGAGAAGTGCTGGTTCACTTTCTAGTTGCTCCCATCCTCCTCCCATCCTGCGTCACCTGGGTAGCGTGAATGTGTTGGAGGAAAGCACCAAAGAATATTCCTAACAGTGAGAAAAAGTTGCTGAGGGCATTGGTCAAGCTCTAGTACAGGGAAAGCAGCCCTGATGGTCAGCACTCACCTCATTATTTTTGTTTTTAAACACATGTAGAAAACGCCCCACTACAAGAGGTACCAAACGTTTACACTATACAAAATACTTTTGCAGTGGAACAACCGAATCCATAAGACTTGTTTTGCTAATTTATCTATATAAATGGATATTGTATGAGCAAATTTGCAGCTGTTGTGTAAATACTGTATATTGCAGAAAATCAGTATTATTTTTAAGAGTTTTGTGCTGTCAGACAACTGTTTACCTATGTTACGTTCTGGACAATTGTTAGGTGCCTGCCATTGAGTACTGCCTTATTTACATTCCACAAGTTGATTTTTTAAGCAGCGTTGTCATAAAAGGAGGAGTTCCATTTTCATATGAATTACATCTACTGACACTAGGAAAGAGTTTGGTTTTTATTAATATCAACAATGTGATGCTTTCTTTTGAAATAGGGGGGAAAAAGTGTAATCCTCAAGGTATGAGTCTACTTATTGCCACCTGCCTGTTAAAAGTAGGTTTAGAAATTTTAGTGTAATTCTAGTCACAGGTTGGAAAAACAATTGTATGTGCCTGTGAAATGAACACTGACACCCATGGCCCACACTGAGCAGGCACTGCTTCAGTTTAGGAGTAGCAGTGCTGTCCCTTCAGACTCCTTTTGCCTACAAGGTCAGACCAGTGTAGGAAACCATGTATATACTGTAAGTACTGTAATATTCACAAGTCAAAAATGAGTTGTGTTTTCCAGACGATCCGGTTGTTTTTTATGAAGCTGAAAAAGCATCACAGTGGTAGAATAGGCACTAATAATAAATAGCTGTGGCAAGACTTAAAATAGATTTTTTTTTTCCTACTGGAAGCATTGATTTAAAGGTGAGAGAGATATTTATTTTTCAGCATGGTTCACCTCAAAATCTCCACAACCACAATGCATCTGACTGCAATAATGTACTAGTAATTTATGTCAATAACCATCTTGTTCACAGTCCACCCAATCACACTCTCTCCTGTGTGTTGCTGTAAAGTACTTGTATATAGGATTGAGAACTAAAGATATTTATTAAAAGTTGAATTCTTGATAGTATTTTATGTACTAAATATTTACACTAAGGGCAGTTGACTATTCTTTTTGCCATGATAAAATAGAGAGATGTAAGTAGATACCTGTACATGCTATGTCATACGGATAGAACAGAAATTTAAGCTAACTAAACTACTGTAGAGAAATTGTTGATCTTATTCTTAAAAAAAAAAAAAAGTCTTATGACATTTCTTTTTGTTACAGGCATCTTTAATTTCTAAATAGGCTATGAAAGATTCACGTGCAATTTTTGGCTCCCCATAGAAGGTCCTCATGATTGACCCATTTATAAGGACAGTGATTGTGAACCTCTAACATCCTATAAAATAGCAGGACTCCAAATTGGGACTCCAAAGGCTAATTGCTAGATAGTAACTTCCGTAGTGATTATGCAAAATCACTATGATGAAGTAAGGATGAAAACTGTTGTCAGAAGACTTTTAAGGTCGATGAAACTTTTAAGTAGATGAATCCTGTTCAGGGAAGTATAAGGTCACTATGCAAGACGCAGCTTGCATTGTGATGTGCATAATCTAACCCACTAAAGTATTGACTCAACACCTCTAAAGAACTGCTGCTACCTTTCTGCAAGGCTTTTGAAGGTCAAAGAAATTAGTATTAAATAGATTGTGCAGACAATCCCTGAGCCTCAAACAGACAAATAGGGTGTGTTTTGTTCCTTGGAAATTCCCCAAATGTCAAATTCTCTTTCTCTGTCTTTATCTTCTACATATATACAATGTGGGTGTAGATAATCCTTGTACCTTTTTGCTTTCTTTTCTACCAAGCTAATTTCACTTTCATTAAAGTGTACACTACTGATCCTGTTTGTTGTATTGGGGAGCACGTAGCAATAAAATCTTTAACATAACAAATCTTTCTCTGGTTTGCTTCGTACGGGAGAGTCTTTTTTTTTTTCATTAGTTTGCCTTTTGCAAAATGAAGGAACACTTACATCCCAAAGCTTCACTCCCTTGAAAATTAAAAATTAAAAAAGAATTAAAATTTTGATTTTTAAAAATACGTCCTGTTTTTACCATTATAGAGGAATAAGCGGGGAAATTGGGGGAAAGGAAGGAGTGAACGTCCTGTGATCTGGAGTCTTCCTGGTACATATGTATATGTCCGGATAGCAGCTCCAACCCTTTTCTCGGGAACATGTAACATTTTGGGCTTTGCTGTATGAAGAATGGTATCTAAGAGATTCTGCACCTGCTGAACAGGAGGCATCTGCTCTCCTCTCCTTTAGCTAGAAATGTTTTCTGAGTAGGTGAGAAGACGTCAGCAGCCGGCCACTGAAGACTTAAAAAAAAAACAAAACAAAAAAAACCTCACCCATGTTATTTTAGTACAGGTGCACGTTCTGGCCTTCAGGTCCATCTGTCTTTAAGCAGTTTTGAGACCGTATATCTGCAAGAATGCATCCTTTGATGTAATTGCTGTTTCTCACTTGACAAGTACAGGCTTCCATGTATAGTTAGCATTACCTAACGTCACAACTTCTCTGTGACCAGCAGATGGTGTGATACGGGGCAAGTGGGGATGCTCGATGGGTTTATGTATCTGTGGGCCGGCACACAGTCCCACAGATTCACACCGAAGGTTAAGGAAGTAAAGCTGCCTTGTCCATAGTACCCCATGCTCTGGTTTCACTGCTTGAGGTAGGTCATTTTGGGATTGTCCTAAGAGACTTATGAATATTTTTCTCCATTTCCAGTTGCCCATTTTCAAGAAAAGCAAATCCAAACTAGAACTTCTAGAGTAAAACTAGTTTGATAAGGGAGATCTTAATCTCTACATAGAGACCAGAGAAACTGCCTTCTTAAGCCAGTTGTTTTCAAAACCTCATTGCTCTCCACAACTTCCTGAGAAGGTGAAGCAGAGAGGGAGGTGCTAGTCTCTTCTCCCTGCTAACTGATAACAGGATGCACAGGAATGTCACAAAGCTGCACCAGAGGAGGTTCACACTGGACATTAGGACAAATTTCTTTACCATGAACGTGGTCAAACACTAGACTAGACTTCCCAGAGAGGTGGTTGATGCCCCAAGCCTGTAAGTGTTTGAGGCATATGGGTAATGCTTTTAATGCTTTAACTTTTCGTTAGCCCTGAAGTCTGGGCAGCTGGATTTGATCTTTGTAGGTCCCTTCCGGCTGAATTAGTCCAGTCTTGTCTATGACTTCCAAGTTGCTTTGATTCTTCTTGCATTTTAGTTAAAGGAATTTGCTAGTAATGCACACTACATAAAACTTGCTTAAAAAAAAAAAAAAGTGGGGGAGGAGACTGCATTTTATTCTTGTCCTATTTTTTTCAGCCCACACAGATGCTGAGCATTTCACTGGGAGATGCATCAATTAGTCCAGGATGGGGTAAGGGGCTTCTCAGGCTTTTCCACAAACTGTTTCCTTGGGAATCGAGCCAAAAAAACACACACTAGTGATGCTTACAGCACACAGAGTTGCTTGCAATTTTAAAAGAATTTGGCTGGCCTCAAGCTGAGCCAAATTTCAAACCAGGGCGTATGGGTTACAAAGGGGTCACTGAGAGCCACACACCAGAACACAGGACAGAAGTGGAGATATGATGCCTGGGATACTGTCAAAGGAGAGGCAGGCAATACTTCAGAAAGAGTAGGAGCCTTTTCTGTTTGACACCTGGTATTCATTTCACAGATGTACCTTTTCTGTGGGGTTCGATGCAGAATATTTCAGTCTGTTATTTTAGCCTTGCTTCACATTGTAAGTAAAAGGAGAAACACCTTTGAAATCAGAGGGGTGATCAATCTGTGTGCATACATGCAAAGGAAGAAAAGTGACTTACTCTGTGGGGAAGTCTCAGCTCATTTCAGGATGACTGCTTTGCATTGAATGTTCAGATTACATATGGTTGTGATAAGGATAATTACACAGATGCTCATGAAATCAAATTCTCATTGCTTGTTTAAGTAAACGATATACATTTGGGGTGTTTCACATTACTTGGGTCCTGTAGCCAAACAGCAAGTTTTTTACACTATGACTGCTCTCAGCAGGGTACAAGAGGAACTCTCACATTCTTGCACCAATCCCAAATTATTTTACCAGCTCTGCAGAGTTTAAGGCAAGTAATACACAGGGCTTCCTATGCTCAGTTTGTCCCAAGCCACACTCAGATTGCCAGGCCTGAGACAAGAGCACCTCTAGGAGATACTTAGGACTCTTCACACAAAAACTCAAAGACAGCCCAACTCTAAGACTCAACCTCAAGCCACAAGTTGAAGCTGTCCTCCTTTTACTTCCTCAGAAACCTGGTGCCTAGGAACAGGCATACTAGCCCCACATCTTCATTCTGGCTGTAGTCAAAAAGGAACACTTTGAGATAGTCCTTCTTCTCAAAGATTAGTTCTTCTTTAAATATCGACTCTATGCACAAAGAAAGCATCGTCTTTCTGTTCCCTGACGGTCTTTCTGCTCCATGTGTTTTGTCCTCACAACCCCTTACAAAATTTCTGTTATTTACAATTAACAAAACTGAACACGCAGAACTGAGTTCTCATTGCACAGTTGTTTTACACCACGTACTCCACAAATTTAACCTCAGTGCAAGTGGCTCAAGGTATTTCAGTGCCCACTGTGGAAGTTCATGCTTCTTTCTGAGGAAAAGCAATTGCCTTCACCTTGTCTTTCTCTGGCAAACAGTTATATTTGACACACTTTCAGGTTCCTGTGACTCGGGAAAAGGGTACTACTAAAAATCACTGACAGTAGGCGAGGAAATCTCTTTAAAATCAGAGTGCTTTCTGAGTCAAAGTAAACACATTTTGAAAGTCCTGAGCAGCTTGCTTAATCTCCCCTGCCATTCAGAATATATTAAACACTTTCAAATGTTTCCAAAGACTCTTGATGCACTTAGGAAGGGGAAAAGGCATTAGCAAGGAGAAACTAAAAGCAATGCTATTTAAAGCAAACTTTCAGATACACATATGCAGCTCGCCCAGGCCTCTGCAGTCACACGCACATAAAGCATTCTTGGACGTGAAATAAAAAGTATGTTTAAGGCCAAAAATGGATGTACAGGAGCCTTAGCCTTTCCTTTTTGGGTACTACAAAATGCCTTGTACAGCTCTGGCTATCTCCCGACCTCTTCCTGACACCTTCCTCCAGCTCTGAGCCTGTCCTTCTGGGGACACACACCCTCATCCTCTACACGTTCCATTTCCGCTGAGCTCCATGGAGTGTTCAGATGCATTCATCCCCTTGTATTGCCCCATGCAGGCAGCCAGCGAGCTGGATACACAAATAAGCTATGGTACAGTAAGTGCCCAAGAACATACATAATAAATATTCTTTCTCTCCAAGATCTGTGCATGGGGGGATAGAACAGAGCAGCACTACAAGGCTGTGTTCTCCCTGAAGATGGAGCAGCAAGGATCAAGCAGAGGATCTGACATTGTGAGGGATGATGTGCCAGCCCTCATTGGGAAAGAGAAGTTCATAGTGGGTGCGAAACTGAATGTGGCATCGACCAGACTGGAACACAAAGGAAGAAAAGTGAATAATAACAGGTTTGCTGCTGGCTGCTTTCTCCTTTGAATCAATTCCATGAACTCTGGCATGTTCCTGTCACACAGTGACACATTTGAACTCCATCTGCAAAGAGGTACAGCAAATTCCTGTTCTGGGACAAGCTGAGTTGCTTAAATCATCTAGGAGAGAACAGGACTGGTGACTGAGCAGTCGGTTCCCATCAATTTAGACAATTTCTGCAGAATACAAATCAGCGCATTTCCTCTTCATGGGGACTGCTCTGTGACTGCCGTGCCACAAACTAGTGGAAGAAAAATGTACTGAGGCGCTACTCGTTCAGACCTGTAACACTTCAAAAGACCACAATTCCCACTTGCCAGGCTGCTAGATCACACGTCCTCTGCAGTTTGTGGTTAGCCTGTCCTTGTGAGGTGTTTATTCCCCTTGGCTATGTGTATGAAGTGTTACATTTACCTTTGCATCATTCTCTTGAAGCAGAGATAATGTATCCATAAACTGTTAGATCTTACCTGCTGATGTGGCACTGTGGGTTAGTTTGATTGTTTATTTATGGAAGGCAGGGTACATGCAGGTGAAAATAACTATGAAATCAACATGTAATTAGTGCAGTCTGTGATACTGGAAGGACGTTCCCTTTCAAATGCTACAATAAAATAAAATTGCTCTGCACTGTGTGCCTGTTTTCCCCACTAACATGTTTAGTTGCCATACAAATATTGAGATATTGCTTGCAGACTATCCATTAATTTTAAAGACATATATTAACTTTCATAAAGCACCCAAAACACACTTAAAAGAACAAGAACCGAAAATATTCCTAACACTGTGAAGACACTGAGGAAAGAATCCCAGTTTGTCTTTCTGGAGAAATGGTTTAAAGAAGAACCGGATGTGATTTCTCTCTCAGAAAAGTCTTACAAAATTCAAATGCTCTTTGGGGGAAAAATCAGAATCCTATCTGGAGAGATGGAGGGACCTGGGGTTAGAAATACAAGGCAGGCTGAGCTAATTCAGCTCCTCAGACTTTCAGCTGAAAACATTTCCTGCTTCTCCTGCCCATTTTTCTGAGCAGCCCTAGCAAAATTCAAAACAAACACAAATGTAGGGCTCGTCTCTGGTGGGTGTACATCCAAAATGTAATTTCAGAGCTAAATACTGACATCTTACCTTATTTTTTTCTCCCAGGTGAACATCCAGAAAGCATGTTGTCTTTAAAGAGTGAAGGATTATCCTCATTCGTAGTTCCAGTGTCCCTGCAGGCATGGTCTGTGCTCCTGACTCATCACGACTGTTCAACAAATACTGACAAGGCTTTCAGGTAGAATTTATACCAGAAGGGGCATTCTACACATTTAGGAGCAGTCACCCCCAGCAACGATAGTGCCGGTTCTTCTTTAAACCATTTCTCCAGAAAGTGGTGCTGCCTGGTATTGAGAACAGAGGCCAAATCCCACATTTTGGGGCTTCATAACCAGGTCCGTTTTGGTGCTCAGAGAAACAGACCAAGCTATGTGTTTGGGGCTGGGCAAAGAGCACAGCTGCTGTGCATTGGGCTCGGGGCTGGAGCCTACCTCAGCTGTTCTGGGGCCAGCTGTGCAGGCGGGGCAGACGGTGCAGGTGGGAGCCGGTGGCTGGGGCCCCCACAGCCCCCTGCAGCTCCCCTGGTGCCTACCTCACAGAGCCACAGCCCCGCGTGTGGGGCGGGGACAGGGCCCATTGGGCTGGTCAGGGGCTCAGAGGCACGGCGCTGGGTGTCTGTGCCAGCCTTTGCGACAGGCCCACTTCCGTGCTCCCCAATGGACCGACCCAGTGCCATGGCTGCAGGGCTCATAACGGCCTCGTTCAGCCGGTTGTGGGGCTCAGAGACGGAGACCGGGTCACTCGGTTTGGGGTGTGCAGCATGGACCAGTTTCTGTGTGGTTGGGCTCAGGAACGGAGACCATGTTGGCTGTTTCTGGGGCAAACCTTGCACCCCAGGGGCTGGGGGGCTGTGAGGGTGGGTTGGAGGGGAGGTGGGAGGGGGGTGGGCTGGGTGCATGGACCCCAACCTGAGGTGGGGGTCTGGTTGTGGCAGTCCCCAAAGTCTGGGATGCTGGCATGCACCAGGCCAAACAAAGTGTTCAAAATAGTCTCTGGGCAAAATGGTGCTTTCCCGCTTCCACTGCTCATTCATTGTACCCAGTGCAGAATGGTTACTCCCTTAATTGTGCAGTATTTAGGCAGTTTCTGGACAACTATGACAGTTCATATTAGTATTCTGATTATGACTGGTTGATTTATAGCTCTGTCAAAAGAGCACCTTTTTTTTTTTTTTTTTTTTTTAAACAAGCACAAGTTCTAAAGAGCTTGAGCCAGAAACAAGCTGGAGATAGCCAGGAGACTTCAAGGGCTGGAAAGATCCAGGAGACATGGGGCTGGAAACTGCAACAAGCTGGAGACAGCCAGAAGACATTGAGCTGGAAAATGGAACAAGCTGAAAATACCCAGGAGACAACCAGGGCTGGAGCCATCCATGAACACAAAGAGCTCATTAACGAAAAAATACAAACCATATACCAAAGCCTATACTTTACACCATACAAACACAACACATGCAGTGTTGAAGCTGTGACAATGATTGATTTACGACCTTGTCTAAAGCCCACATTGTTGCAACAAGCACAAGCTGAACACATCAAGGGCTGGACATGTCCACCAACTATAGCCGTGTCCAGGACTAACAGATCAATACAAACTAGGTTGGTCCATGTCTGTACAATGCACAACTGCGCCATTCAATATTAATATTTAAGTTACAAAAGCGATTGATATATGACCTCGTCTAAAGCCCAGATTGGGTTAACAAGCACGAGCTGTGTTTATTTACCTGGAGCAGAAATCCAGCTGGAGCCATCCAGGGCTGGAGCTGCAAACGAGCAGGAGCCATCCACAAGGGGGAGACACAGGGAGACAGAGATGTCCAGGGCCAATTAACCAATAAATACAATGCAAACCAATTAGTCAATACCTAGGCAGTGTACCGTAACATTAAATTCTCACATTCGCAGTACTGATTGATTAACAAACTGGCCTAAAGCCCAGGCTGTTGTAACAAGCACAAGCTGTAATTACCTGGACGCATCCAGGAGACTCCCAGGGCTGGAGACATCCATGAGCTGGGGGTGTCCAGGGCTGGAGCTCCAGGAACCAGAGGCACAGCGAGCTGCAGTTGCCCAGGGTGAGCTGATCAATAAACACAAACTTATTTGTCAATATCCATACAGTGCTCAACTAGGACATTCAATATTAATACTCTGGTTATGACAGCAATTGATTTACGACCTTGTCTACAGCCCAGAGCGCTTCCACAAGCACGGACTGTAATTACCTGGAGCTGGAGACGTCCAGGGCAGAAGCCACGTTCCCCGCAGCCTCTGAGGGAGAAGCCCCTGCCACGCAGCCCTGCTGCACACCACAAACGAGAAAGGAGGGAGGAACGAGAGCAGGAGAACGGAAAAGCCCTGTTTTACTTAGAAGAGCCGATGAGAGGGGATTCTGGTGCAAAAACCCATCTGATCAGCAAAGTTAACGGCACAAAACAGCAGCGAGCAGTCAGCTCTGAAAGCTGTGAAGAAGGAACAAAGGCAGTGTTTGTTCTGGGAGAAGGAAGACCCCGAAGGAAGGTACCAGGAGGACAGTACTTACTCAGGCCCTCTCCACCAGGCAGGTGCCAGCCCCAGGGGAACCTTCAAGTTTTGGGGCCAGGCCCAGGGACGGGGTCCCCTTCCCTCCCCTGCCCTCCCGCGGCACAGAGTCAAGCCCAGAGCCCCTGGCTGGGTTGCAGCAGCACAAAGGGCTCATACTCATGCTGGGCAGGAAGGTGCACGAGGCCTCTGCAGCATCTCCATGGCTGTAGCAGGCAGCAAAGGACAGGAGCTCCTGGGCTCTGCTGGGAGCTGCCAGCCTCCCCAAGCCAAGCGGCGCCTCCTGATCCACCCACAGGAACTGAGAGGATCCGTGCCAAAACCTGCATGTGAAGAGCGCAGTGAGCAGGGCCTGGCCCACTGCAGGGGTTGTGCTGGGGACACCTCTGGGGCCGTGGGGGACCTGAAGCCCCACGCACCCCGAGGGGCAGCTGCCCCAGCCCTGCACCGTGGCTGTGCCCTGGGGCTGTGCTGGTGCCAGCCTGCGGCTGGGCAACGCAGAAGCAGGAGCCGGCACCGTGGCCATCGTGGGCACCATGGCCACTGTGGGCTCCTGGTGAGCACCTGACAGCTGAGGGGCAACAGGGTCACACACATGGACAGAAGGTTGCAAGGAGGGACAGGGAGCAGCAGCACCCTGTGTCTCCTGCAGGGAGAGAAAGGCGCTGAGAGTCAGTGTGTGACTCAGGATCAAAGCCCCCAGCTTTAATCTCAGCTCCAACTTCACACCTGAGCTGTAGGCAGTCAGTAACAAGCAGGGGACCTGCAAACAGCCACTTAAACACTGTGGCTAAACAATAGGTTAAGAAAAAGTAACCATCAAGGCATTTCATTCAACCCTTGGGAGCACCAGGGCCTCCTGCTCCTCCCAGGGGACTCCAACAACTGCAGCAACCCCAGACCTGGCTGCTCCTGCCCACCTTCCTGCAGGGGGACATAAATCAGGTCGCAAATTAATTGCCACCACCTGAAGCTGCCAAGCAGCGACTGCCGACCTCCTACCAACAGAGCACAGGTGGAACCCACAGGGGTGTCCCCACCCCTCGGAGGGGTCTCCAGGTGCTGCCCACTTCTGGCCTTGAATTTTTGTCAAGTTTTGTACTGACTAAGGGAGAACAAGACACATCCCTCAGAGAAGGATGTGTCCATTCTGCAAACAAGATAAAGATGTACAACCTACAGACTAGTGTTGGTCTGCTTGAAGTGGGGTTAAGTGTAGAAACTCACTGTGGTCGTTCCCCTCTAAGCCTTGGTGAGCAAATAAAGCATCTTTTGTTGTAAGACACAAGGTGGGAACGAGTTAACACCTAACACCTTAATAGCCTGGCTGCTTTTTTTTTAATGCTACATGTTGACACGTGCTTAGAAGCATTCGGGACTCCCACGCCTCTGAGACAGTAGCTGAAATCTACTGTCTACTGAAATCCCTGTAGCTCAAATCTTTTTTCAAGGCTGTCCAGCATAATGTCACAACAGGGTAATGAAGTAAAATGCTAAAGGTCTAAAGGCTCTCAGATTGAACTCAGCTGTTCTGAAATAGCCCCACATCTTACATCCTGAACACACGTGTACACGCACTGCTGAGCCTGCCAGAACTTCTGGCCTCACTTTGCTACATGTACCGCATCATTCCCCCTTAGAGTTTCCTTGCAAATTCTCATCTAATAAAAGATGGCGAGAAAGGGCAGTGAAGCCATACAGAGTTTAAGAGCCGGCCATTCCAGCTTTTGAAATATCATTCGAACAAACCTTTCCACTATGAGCTCTTTTCTCACCTGCACAGGTCAGAGTCTGTTTGCTGACACCCACTGAATATCCCCGTGCCACGATGGCTTCCCAAGAGTCTCACTTCGGGTACTTTTGGCTTCTGTTTTTCCCATGGAAAAGACTTTTAATTTCCTACTGAATTTGCTCATTGCCAGCTTATACCCAACATGTACTTTTTCTATATTTTCTTGTAGGTAAATATCTTCACTGTGTTTCCCACTATTTCCTTCCGAGACTGAAGAACACAGAAAACTGGGATCGTGCCTCAGCACGTGCCGTACAGTCTGCACAACAGGAAGCTCTTTACAGTTTCTCTCCTACAAAGAGTGTCCTCATTCAGTCCTTCAGCAGTACCTCTGTGAGTTTGTTTGATTTTAAATTCACCTTTTCTGGATGCGTGGGTTTTGAGTAATACACACTATCCCACCGCAAGTCCTTCTAATATCCTGGGGATCTCTCAAAGCTACCACCTCCATCAGAAATACTTCCTGTCGTGTTGTCCTAAGATCCTGCTGAGTTAATAATCACTCCTGCTTTCGGTGGGTTTGTAATCCCTGAGCTTCCTTACTCCCTGACATTTCTTCCTGATGAGCTTCCAGACTAAGCAGTCACAAATCGCTGCTACAAGTTAAATCATGGCCTCACACTCAGTATGAAGTTTGAAACCATTTTAATGATTTCATCTGCCAGTGACATCCCATCCTCTCAGCCATCCCTCACACAACACGCACTGATTGCACACGTGCCTGGGACACTGTGCTGGAGGGGACAGGCAATCCCCTCTAACGGGTCTGGTGGCAGACCGAAAGCAATCCAGCTGAAGTGTGTGTGCACACACACTGGTATTGGGGAAAAAAAAAAAAATGCACTTACCCTGAGCTGGATATATTTCGGGAACCATTGCTCTAATATCCCAAGAAGAGAAGACAATTATCCTCTAAGGATATCAAGAGCATCTGCAACCACATCCCATGCAACAGCAATGTCCCAGGCTGCTTCAGGACCTGCAAAAACAAAGCCACCTCAGTAACTGCAAGCCCAAGCATACTTCGTGTCCTGCATGGCAACTTCCCCTTGACAATGCAAAGGCTTTCAAATTAGGAGAAGAAATTAGATCACACGGTAGCTCCTCAATGCATCAACTCTTCGTGAGCCACTCTGAGGAACAGGCAGCAAACATTCACACCATCGTGTGTGAGCACCTCACCCGGGACACAAACCTGAGAGTGGCACATCTGAGTTAGGCACACACAAAAAACAGCACTTACAGCTGAAGAGGGATGCTTCTATTTTTTGCTAGTGGAACAGGCTTCTTTTGAAAGAGGTCTTTCAAATTTCAGGGGAATTATTTTCTTCCTCAGGTCAGATGGGACTCCTCAACAGTCACAAGCCTCACGATGTATCTATCCTGAGGCGTATAATAAAACATAAACACCTGAGTGTGAGACTGATGCTCCCATCACCAGGCAGCCTTCTCAGAGACCTTCTCACTTCTGCTGCAGCCAACTATGTTGCTGGCTGCAAATCGCGTCAGCCTGGAGCTTGGGGTGGGCCTGGGATCTGGAAAAGCTGAAAAAGTGTCTTCCTTGACCGGCTGTCCCCACTCTTACTGATTGAAATGGTCCCTTCTCATTTCAACTGTTGTTGATTGCCTTGAGGGAAAGCAAGCAAATCAGGTGGTGAGCATTCAGTCCGTAGTCTGTGTTTTTCTACCATCAGGAAAGAAAAGAGGATTGAACTCGCCACAGAGATCTTATGACGTATCACAAAGACCAACGTGTGCAGGGTGTCAGCAGCACATTTACCACACACGTTTCTCGCTGCTCGCCCTCACTGTGCATCGCTGCACAGAGGATGCTTTGACCCTCCCTAAACTGGGATGACATTTCCACCTCATCCTTCGGTTCCAAGCATGCTGCCAGCTCGTGTCACCCATGCATTGCCAGGAAACCACCAGGGAGATGTCAGAGCTGCTGGGTTGTGGCTGCTGATCCAGGCCTTCACCCTGACGGCCTCACCTGGGGCCCCCGCTGCCCACACACACCTCCCCATTGGTGCCGGTGCTATATTTAAGCTTTGGCTGGGGGGTCTGACTTCTCACTGCAGTAGAGAGTGTGCTGTGAGTGCTCTTCTGCCTTGTTAGCAGGGATGTTGTAGTGCTGCTCTTCTTTTCTGCCTTAGTCTGAGCAACGTTGTTGGGCTGACTTGAGTCCTTGTATGGGTGCTCTGGGGCTACCCCTAGTGGTGGAAGCACTGTTTTTCTTTTGTCTTTAGATTTAACCTTTATTTTTTGTCTTTTTGCAGACCAGTTTTGGTGTGTTCTGTCTCCATTAGTTAAGTACATGTTAGTATGTCACTGAATACTTCCTTTCTGATAGCTTATGTAAATACGGTTGGAACATGTTCATTTCAAAACATGCCTGATAATTCTTGTCATTGTGATCGGTCTCAGAAGTGTTCTACCTTTATTTTGGTAATGGATGTTAGTAGTAAACCTTATCTTTCTGACTTCTGGCAAGGCTTCTATTATCCATTTCAGCTGAGTACAGTGTAAAGGGCACCTTTCTATTACCTGTCCCCGTAGAGTAGCACTCCAGGAGCCCCCTGAAAGTTAACAGCAGAGCAGGGGCTTTTATCCCAAGGCTAAGCCAGAACCCTGGAGGTGGATTTCTTGCTCTATGTGCAGAGAGTAAAGGCTAGATCAGAGCCCTCCTTTGCCTTCCTGTGACTTCCTCTGGACTCCCAAGGAAGAAGGCAGCTGTGGTGGTCCCGGGGGGGATGAGTACTGGCACTTTGGCTATGGGGCTCAAGGGCAGTTGAGTTTCCCAGGGAAGGGAATGCAAGAAGTAAAGCTAAAAACTGTAATCCAAAAAGTCCATGTACCAACTAGTTTGACCAGGACAGTACAGGTTACTCTTTTCCCCAATTTCCCACTCTTGATTTAAAAGCTAACCCTGCCTTATCTCTGGGAGGGGGGGGTGGGTGATCTAGATGTTGGAGCTCAGCATGTAGAACAGGAGCCTGTGTGGTGCTGTGCTGAGGAGTGCTCAGTGCATCAGAGATGGCTCTGGATTGCTGCTGCCCCCTCGGGTGTGATGGCTGGGGTGGTAGAGTTAGGTCTGGTACCTGGGGAGAAAATCGTTAGCCCCAGCTCTGCTAAAGAGCTTTCCAAGGGGAAATGATGCCTAAAAAGAACAGGAGGAGGGTCTATAAGGAAGCACGTGCAAGAAGCACAGCCCTGACGTGCCAAGCAGGCACCCCCTCTGCCCCAGGGTAGGGATGGCTGCAGGTGACAGCCCCCTGGCCCCAGGGCTCAGCAGCCTGGCTTTGGGCTGTTCTCTCCAGTCCCTCCTTCTCTCTCTTCCTCCCTGCATCTGCCAGGCACTGCCAGATCTGTTCCCTCTCTGCCGTGCTGAGGCTGCAGCCTTTCTCCTCACAACGCTGCACCGGTGGCTGCTGTGGAGCTTTCCCTGCTGTAAGTGGGGGATCCTGGGCGAGGAGGGCGGGGGGCTGGCTGTGACTCGGGCTGGGCTGTTCCCCTCTGCTCGGCTGGGGGCTGAGGTGGAGCTGCCAGCGCTGTTAGCAACAGGTCTTGTGTGTGTGTGCAGGGGAACGCTGATCCCGCTGCCTGAGGTGGGAACAGGGCACGGGCTGCGTGGGGTTGCTGGTGGTGCCTGCCTCAGTTGGTCCCAGGGAGGGTGATGCAGCCATCCTGACCAGTTTGTACTGGTCAGCACTGGGACACTGGGGTACAGAGCTTGACAGTGGATGTCTGACACCAACAGCTCTGTATCTCAAAAGGGAGGTGGGGGACACCCATGCGTCCCCCAGCAGGGATGGCTGGGCAGGGGGAGCATCTGTGTAGCTGCTGCTGGAAGTGTATACCTACACGTGGCAGCCACTTAACCCTTGTGCAGAGGTCTGGGGCTTTATGGAGAAAAGCCTGCTCCCAGTAAGAGCACCCCTGGGGAAGAAGGTCAACAGCTAGAGCCATCTGTCTAACTGGACCTGTTATTTTCCCTGACTGACTATATATGACAGCCAGTTTTAAAGGGCTGAAAATATTTCACAGGGCAATAGTCAGTGCTGCTAGCTAACAATTGCTGTGCCG
This sequence comes from Anser cygnoides, assembly GCF_040182565.1. NCBI lineage: Eukaryota > Metazoa > Chordata > Aves > Anseriformes > Anatidae > Anser > Anser cygnoides. The sequence goes on along the minus strand of NC_089876.1, from coordinate 30,026,251 downwards.
AGTCTAGTCACTCTCGATGCCAGGAATCAGAGGTACACTTTGCTGCGAATGAAGTTGCTGCATGCCTGCTATAGTATTTTGGAGCAAGTTTTCTGGTGGTTCTACCTGCACTTGTCCATGCTGCACTGCTGTTAGTGCTACCAGTGTAACTGCATTCAGAGTGAACATCAGGTGTGCAAAAGGATATGGAAAACTCAAGTTTTTTTGGGGGGGAGGGAATCATTTTTTAACTCTGCCTTTTTACAGGTACAACTTACTCTTTAGTGAAGCAGAAGCAATTGTTATATTTCAGTTTCAGTTATCACTTCTCAAACAATTATTTTAAGAGGTAGAGAGGACTCTCAGTCCGTGAGCTCAAGCTAATTCCGATGGAGTTCTCAGTACAGTTGCAAAACATAACAGTTTTAGAGCTCAAAGGGGGAGCTCCAATCACCTGCATGATTAACTTGGATTAGGTATATGTGTTGGTGGTTTCTGGTATCTGTTTTCACTGATGTCTCTGAGTTGTGGTAACTTTCTGAAACAATCCTACACACTAATCAATGTCAAACAAGACATCATTGGGAAAGCAGGGGTGACAAAGCAGGACACCTTACCTTGTCACTAAAACTGCTGGGTGCATTCATGTCACTAGTGCTGCATGCCCTTCTCCTCCAAGGTTGCAGCGCACCTGCAAAACAGCACAGGAAAAGAGGCATGGAGAGGTATCTCAGAAATAGCTTATGTTAGGACAGAAAACCTCAAAAGTTAGGGTTTGAACCCCACAGATTACTGAGGGGCAGGGCAAGTTAGCATGTAAGTGTGTAACATCCCTGTTAGAGGCACCTTCTAATGGCATCCAAGTGAGGCTTAAAATTTGAGTGCTGAGTGTTCAGTACACAATGAAAATCAAATCACTGGGGCAATTTACTGTGTGGAGTTCGAAGGAATAAATGGATTCAAAGGATTAGAGCAAGTCACAGAATGAATCAGGTGTTTAATCTATCAGTGACTATTTACAGTAACTGTAAGACGCACATGTTGGTTGCTAACTGAAAGCCAACTGTTAGCAGTGAGAAGGTGTAGGATGACTTCAATTCTTGCCTGTTCTGCAGATTTGTAAATGAACTATGTGTTTGTTGCAGGTAGACTAATTAGACCACCTACATGAGTATTGTATTTAGATACATCTTTCAGCTACAGGGAAGAAAGGAATAAATTCCCGATATGGGGCTCTGTGTGCTTTCATATCTACTTTATATCATGCAACAGCACATCTATGCAAAAGGAGATTTAAATCAATTATGGCTCTTGCTTGTTTTTCAAAGTAAGTACAGATAATATGGGGCAGGACACCAAGATGATATGCTATTTGCATTAGTATTGCTTTGGTTCAGACTGCTGACTGGCAGCTCACATGTTCTTGGGTGGGAATAAAGCAGGTGGAGAAGTACAAGATGCTTCATTCCACTTCTTAAATTCCAGTTAGAAACCAATTTTCTGGGAAAGTACATACATTAAAAAAATATCTTTTGCATCTTTTCAAGCTGTGTCTTACAACAAGCCATTTATGACCTGATGTAATAAATATGGCTAACTTCTATTGTCCAAGACTTTTGTTTTATAATAAACACTATCCTGTTTAGTTTTAAAAGCTTGTATCTTTGGATTCAACACAGCACTTTCGGAAGCTGCCCCAAGCACTATTTTTGAGTTTATACTTCTTAATTTGTTTGCACAGAGTAAGTGTTTTTGACTTAACACTGCTTTTTACACTGTTTGCCACAGGAAGAGGAACTTGTCAGCTGTCAATCAGATCCTGAGTTTTTTTTTTACTACAATGTATCAGCACAAAAACTCATCAGGAAAAGGTAGTATTGGACATGGACAGCTGAAAAACTTGTAGAGCAAATCGCTTTTCATTTCTTAGGCTACTGAACTGAGTAGTTAACTTCTTTACTACTCAAAGGCTTCACTTTGAGTACCATGTCATTGCATGGACCAGTGAAACCTGGCTGCAAGAGAAATCTGCCTCCAATACATCTAGGAAGCACACTGTCACCTGCTGTAAACTGTATGCTCAGAAATAGGGAAGATTGCTCTGTGCTGGTATGTCAAGCCCCACATCATCAAGCACAATGTTTTGGACACGGTTCATAATTTCATAATCAAATGTGAGGCAAAACTGGGACCTCTGTCTTTCAACTGCAACACTGTCACTCTGGTATGAGCTGGGAAATGAAGAATTTGATAGGCTGAAGGGGCAAGGAATAGGCCTTAACCAGCACATAAAATGAGATGATTCATCCTTGTGCTTACCATTCAGCCCATATTGAAGGTCTGGGGTTGTTACAAGTCAGCTGCTGTGCCTGACAGTTGGCTATTTAGGAGGCACATCTGACAGTAGCAACATAGTATTGCAAAAAGCCTAGAGGTGAGTATTTATCTGTTTGTACAGCTTAATCCAAAACACTCACCGTTAAGTGCTCAGGGGAGTCTCTTTCCAGTGAAATAGCTCAGACTGGTTCATGTTACTTTTACTGGGTTCCCTAGCCAATTTCCTATCATGGATGGGAAGCTGCTTCCTGAAGATTAGACCTCAGGAGGACTTAAAATAGTTTTATTCTATCAAAAGCTTCTCTACCAGTGTGTTTGAGGTACTTATTTCCCTCTTCTGAGTTCAAGTAATGTCTTAACAAAAATGTGGCAAATGGAGCAAGGTGTGAGGGGAATATTCAGATGGCACCAAGCATATTATGTTTGACGTCTGTCTTGCAGGAGCAGTGGACATTTTTGATCAGTTCTCCTTAACTAAGGAGAAGAGATCAATCCAAAAGGCTTGCTACCTGCTATCACAACACTGTTAACACAACTGCACTTGGTTGCTGTTCGTGCACTGGTGATCAGGGAGAATGTTGCTCTGGCTATATTAGTCTTTTTCTGCAGCACCTTCTGTGAAGAGCCCCAAAGACCCACTGAATTTAATGAGAATCTCATTACTTCTCTACGAAATGCACATCTCTGAGCAAAGGTAAGGAGTAGTGAGTACACTTCTGCAGTCATGATTTGAATTGCCTTCATTCCTTTCGTAGAGTAAGTCTAACACGCCTGTTGGTAGTGCTAGATGACAGCTGGGGGTGGTGGGAACCCCTCCGAAGGGGTCATCTCTTGGGTGAGAGAGGTGTTTGTACTAAGCACCAGGTAAACTGCAGAAACTTACAAAGGTCTATTTTTCAAATCCTTGTTTTCTGTATAACACTGCATCAAGAAAATGAGAATGCTATCGTGACATAACAGAAGCCACATCAAGTGTGTGCTTTAACTTAGCCTCAATACAAATTGATAGCTTTCAATTAGTTATTGTGCATCTCTTAGGCATATTCTCTCCCATATGTGCTAGGCTTCTGACTCCCTAGCTATCAATGTAGGGCTTGGGCAGAAGTCTTGTTTATCCTAAGCAAGCTATGTCCTGTACTGAATGGGTTATATGACTTCCCTGCAGTTTACTTAATGCGTGCTTACCTGATAAATTTTTTTCCTCCTGTGCTGCTGACAGTAGTGGTAGTGTCATCCTTTTTTCGCATCCTGCTGATGGTGGAGAGGACTAAGGGTAAAAAGACTCCTTAGACTGCTTAGTTGCAAAGAGGCTGCAAATAAATTGAAGACTGAGACTGGGGATATGAGTGGTCTTACGGGAACAGTTGAGAAAATGGCAAAAGCCATTTTCAAGTATAAGAGAGCTAATATATCTCAGGACTTGCTAGGCTTCTTAATAAAGTGGCTGGATAAATGTGCCTGCATGGGGGAAATCTTTCTTTAATCTTGTTTTGGGGAACAGTTGGCTGAGGTTTTAGTTCAGATGTAAGAGAGATGCCTGTGAGACATCAAGAGGAAACACTACAAACTCAGAACCTTAAAGGCTGACTAAGCATTAAGCTACAGAAATATTATAATGAGAAGCAATAGTTAAACTTAGCTCAACTAAACTCTACTTGTCCATCAATTCATGTATGGTAATGTACAGCCATCAAATATAACATGGACACAGAAAACACTTCCTCTGTGTGCCTTTGCTATCAAAGCATTAAGTAATCACACTTTACTGTGTAACCAAGAACCCTATCAGCTAACACAAAAGCCCTGTCACCGTACCTGTGTTTATCCTATTAGTCCCTGTTGTCTCCTGTGTGGCATGGCATGCAGCTTCATGATGGATAAAAAAGCCAAACAAGTTAACTGACCAGCTTTTATCCCAGGTTTGACCTGTACTCTAACTGGGAACTTCACATCTGGAATCTTTCTGGGCAAAGTGGTGGAAGTCACAAGTACGTTTAAAGAGAATGCACGTGGGTGCCTTAAGGTCACCTAATAGCAAAAGGCAGAAAATGGTTAGTTAGAGCGAGGCTTTCTTATGGTAAATTTTCAGCATTCATATTCTTCATTCAGTGTGGCAATAAAAACGTTATTTGATTTAAGCTGTGCAATATTTGAATACTAGAAACACGAAGCAAAGTGAAAATTTGATGTCCTCAAGACACACAAACTTGCTGTGAATGCCTCACCTGCTATACCATCCTTTGATTTACATTTGAATTTGGCTTTTTGGCAAAGGGTTTTATAATCCTTGCCTAAGTGGATGAGTAATTGACAGTTAAGTTGTTTTGTCTATTACAGCACTCCTACTGATAGCATTGCTCTTTGTAATTAGGGCAGGAAAAGTAAGATGAAAAACAACAATAAGGAAAAAACAACCAACCCAATAAATCTTTGACAAAATGTTTCCTTTGGTCCCAAATCAGATTTCCCAGATGACTGTTAGGAGAAGACAGACAGTTCAAGCCCATTCATTAGAGCTCTGCATGGAATCTCAAGCTTGGTATGTCTCCCAGGAATTGTCCACTTATGCAACGAGAAACAAATTTCTCATTTATACTTTTGATTCCTGGAAGTATATGGCAGTAAGAATCAATTAATTTTCTGTTGCAACTTGATGGTTTTAGTCTTTTCTATCATAGCTTTTTTCTTAGCTGAAAGCCTGCCCTTTCCTTGTGACATACTCAGTATTTAATTTGAGATAAGAAAATCATAGGTATTTTGTACAAATGACCATGAAATTAAGATGTATGAAAAGGTAAAGGAAATGTTAACTTCCAAAGTACTCTATTTGGAATTGCTACGTACAAACTCTAAGGGTATTTATGAATTAAGACTAAGGGTATTTATGAATTAGTACAGACTAAGCATTTCTGCTTGTAGTAGAAAATGACATTAAGTGCAATATCAAGTTAAAACATCCTTTGTAACAAGTTCCAAGAAGTTAATTGTACTCTGTAATGAAATCTTTTCTTGACAAAGACACTTTTGCTTGTGGCATTTAACTTGGCAAATCCAGATGCTCTGTTTTATTGGGAACAGTTTCTGCACTTCTGCCTGTTGCATGCTTCATGAACCTCAGGCTGGAACTTGGTCTCTGGCTGTTGAGGACTTCTTCCTTTTGAAAGAGAAGGGAGAGATGAGTCCTGCTTACAATGTATTGCAGATACATGCCCTTCACATCCAACCTTTTTGAAATGTAAGATGCTACGATGTAGTTCTGAAGCCATTAATAAAATGGAAGAATGTGTTGCCATCCCTTTGTAAATGTTTCTTTTTCTTTAGATGAAATGGCCCTATAACTTCCACTGTTTCCCTCTGTTGTACTCTTGAGCCCCTCGATCTTTCCTGTAGCTTTCTTTTAGACTTCCTCCACTTGGTCCAAGTCTGCATTGAATTAAACTGACCAAATCTACATGCAACAGATTAAGTGAGCCCTGGGTAATCAACAACACTGGAGGTATTTCATGTGTTTAGTCAGCTATTGTCACACGTATGCGCTATAGAGTACTTGTTTTGCAGTGTTATGCTGCTACTGCCTGACTTTCAGCTAGTAACTTCCTACAAACCATAGATCCTTGTACCTATATTGACACACAACTAGTTGTTCACATTTTTTTCCTTCTTCACTGAGTATTGCTCTGTAAGTTGCCCTTGTTGAACGGCTTTTTGAATTTAGGCTCTTTTCCATATGAAATGGTAATGTGCAGCCAAAGTGCCTGGTTGGCGATTAGACCTTGTTCCTTGCTGTTGCTTCGATAGGTGTCTTTCCCCTTACTCCAAACATCTTTTTTCATAAAGGCAAAGATCTTACAACCATTTGCCATTCTCACATTCTTTTACAAGCCCCAACTTAATTGTTACAAATAACTACTAATAATGTCCACAATTGACGTTCTCATGATTTTGTAGGCAAGAACAGTTTGGACTTCTGTCAGTAACACTTCTGATCCACTAAGGTATAGGATAACCTGTGCATTAGTCTTTTCTTTGTTTTCAATATACTTATAGAATGAGGTGCTGCTTTTTTTTTTTGCCATCCCACAATGTCTGCATTTTGAAAGGATTTTCTCATTTTTCAGCAGAACAGAGACGCTCTCATTTTCCAGGAAAAAGATCTCCAGGAAATTTCTGCAGTTAACCCATCACTGAGTGTAGAGCTCTGGACAAAGACACAACACTTCTTTTAGAACTTACCACAGTACATTTTCTTTTTCCATTATGTCTGTCTTTAAGTTCTTCAAAGTTTCCTTATCATTGTTTCCTCTTCTGAGCCCCCAGAGGATTCTGTGATGAGATTTCACACGCACAAATTAGGATAACAGAAACAAATAGTTGTACACAGAGGTGAAACAGTATTGGCCGGCTCCCATGGTTTCCAGAATTCTTCTGTGTGGCCAACATAAAAGTAATTACGTTGACTTCATAATTACCTTGAATTGTTATTGTTATATGGGAAAATTAATTTTCCATATTTGATGGCATAAGACTGTCCTGGTTGCACTGATTTAATCCTGCATATTTGTCTACAGACGTTGTTATTGACATTTCACTAGTGTATCAGTCTAGCATGTTTTAAAAACAATGCGTGGGCAGTTTTTCAATAGTTCAGGCTCTTGCTTTATTTTTTTTGCAGATTTTCCTCTGGCATATTAAATAAAGTACTGAGGCCATGCCCTTATCAAATTACCATGTGGAAGCAAATTGCTTTTATTTATCATCTTATGATATTTATGCATTGCATTATTTTTTCCCTTTTCTTAGATGACTTGCGCTGCCATCTTCTGTACGTCGCTCAACTATTTATCACTGTCTGTTTAGCTTGTTAAAACACAATGCACTACCTTCATTTCTTCTTCCAGCCAATCCTATCCCCCTCAGCTTCAATATAATAAAAATTTGTGTATTGTGCCATCTCCTGTAAGATACAGTATTTGTACAGCAAGTTCACTGTATTTGGTACAGCTTCAGTGGTACAAAGTTTAATTTGTGCAACTGTGATCAGTCTGTGTAAGACAAATAGGCACAGCTCCAATTGTGCCTTGAGGTTGTTTGCAATTTCATCAGTTACAAACAAAAACTATTCCAGAGTTCCTTACTGAAAAGATTGAAAGTGGTTGCTTTATAAACACATTGTCAGAAAGCGACCAAATCCAAGAAAAGCATCCAAAGAATAATATGTAAAGTATTCTAAAATTATGTTTTTAATATGAAAAGGGATAATTTCAGTTGTATTAATGAACGGAATTCAACTGAATTCATTGAAATACTGCCACTGCATAAGAATGACCCACAAGGTTTTGTATTCCTGGGACCAAAGTTTCATATCAGTACTGTGTAGCAACTTGTAAAATGCCCAGCAAAGACCTGTATAGCCTGTGAACTGTTGTGTATATATGGTTCTAAGCAGCAAAAAAATCTGAACCATAGATATTCCTCCTGTTATTACACAGAAGAACATGTTCTTCTACCACAGAATGATAAAGAACCTCTCCCTCAAATCATCAGCAACCCCCAAAAAGCCATACTGCTGGAAGCAAGGAAGGAAAGCCACCCCTACCTCATTGGTAGTGCTGCTTCATGACAGCACAGGTCCTGTCTGTCATGAGGACTGGGAACGCAATGTGAAGCAAACGCAAGCTTCCCCAAACTGGAATATCTTCCTTAAAGCACTACCTCTGGAAGGCAAGGGAATATGGAAGAAAATTAGCTTCCATTTACAGTAAAAATAAATACATTTGTAGCTCTTCTTATTGCAGAGAAATGCTGGAGAGCATGAACTTGGGTGAAACCTCAGAGAAACCAACAAAAAAAGAAGCCAAACACACATCTATTTTTGTTAGATGGCAAGAGGCCTGACTTTTTCCAAACTTCTGGTTGGGTTTGGATTGCTACTCTTTGCCAAACCCAAAAGCTGGGTGTGACACCTACCAAGAGCACTAGTCTCATGCTTGCTCCGTGTAGAGCAGAACTCCCATTTTCTCACACCATTGTATTTACTGTGTGAAATGCAGCAATTAGTCTAGGGGACCTTCATCTGTTGTTTTGTTTGCTCCAAACATATATCAAGTGTCAGATTACTGGCACCGTCTGCTCCATTCCTATTACACCTCCACTGTTAAACCAAACTCCTGCTTACTCTCAGCACTAGCCATCGGATAACAGTGGCTGAACCCAAGAACCCTCGCATTTCTAACTTGATTAATACTGTTGATGGCAGCCTTATAAATGACTTAGAGCTACAGGCCAAATGCTGACATTTTAGACTGCTGGTACGTGTTTGGGCCTCACCCAGAATAGCCATGCCAAGCAGAAAGGTCACCCCACTGCCTTTCCTGGTGAAGGAAGCGCATATGATAAGCGCTGCCTCTCATCTAGACTGTCATCTCCCTGGGCACGGAGAGCTTGGCCTCCTGCACTTTACTACCCTAAGAAGCTGTCTGGGGTAGAGGAGCAAAGTGAGCAACAATAAATCTATTTCTTGTCAGGAGCCAAAAGGGAGCACAGGAGATGCTGAGCTTTAAATGGGATTTTAGTGACATAGCACCTCCTGAGATTTATAAAGCACAGCTCCAAATCTGTGATTAAGTGAACGGTGTAAGCTATTGTCTAATTTTTTGAATTCTGCTCTCACTGTTCATCTTGGGCATGTTTGTATGCAACTTCATTAGTAACTGCTTTCTTAAGTGAATAATAAAATTGGCATTAAAAAACCTTCTGCAGTAGCTGACTGATCTCTGTCTAGTTAAAACATCGGATACATTAAATATTTGAATAAAAATATTTTCAGTTGTTTTGAAACTATTTTGAATTTAAAAAAAAAATCAAAAATACAGTCTTTCTGCATAAGAGCAACCAAAAAGAACATACAACTAGTACGGCTAGTTTGTATATACTGATTTGTTAATATATATAAAGAATATATAAAAATACAGACCCACTGCAAACATTGTATTGTTACTGACGTCTAAAAAGACAGAAGATACGATAAAACTATGTTTTTTTCACTACTCTGCTTGTTCCAAACAAGACTTGTTCTGCATTTGTTACTGGAAGTAAAGCACTTATAGAGGTTTTGATGTTGCTGAATTTCACTGACAAGCAAAATATATATTTAAAAAAAAAAACAAACAACAACAAAAAAAACACACAAAAAAATGAATTACTTTCCTGACAAACAGATGTGAATAAATATACCAGGGAAAAACAGGCAGAGACAGAATCTTAATTAGAAAGTCTTCAAGTAAAACCCAGCAAGAAGAATGAAGAAAAATACCCTATCCTTTTGGCAACATTACCTAACACTCATTTTCTTTTTCTGGGGAGAGGTCTGCTCTACTAGAAATGACAGCAGAATATCACCTTCTTTCGTTACTCCATAAATATGGGAAAACCACCTTCAGCATCTGGAATCTGGGGAGGCAGCTGAAACCATAGTTGCACAAAAAAGACCCCGCTCTGAATTTTCCTTCATAAGGAAAGAGATAAAGTCAGCACTTTGTTTCCCTTATGTACAGCCTCATCAGGATTTGGATCCTTGTGCCTCAATTTAAATGCAATTTATAGTGAAGAATTTGGGAAGTGTTCTGAAGTCACCTGCACCCACACATTAATTTGGTGCCTTTTGCCAGGAGTTAGTTTTGCTGTTCTTTTATGTCAGGGACAGTTCCTTCCTTCTGCCCCTTTAGGTATCTATATAAATACGCCTGTTTAAGAAATATAACCCCAGAGCCCATTTTAATTAAGTGCCATCCAAAAGCCATCAGCAGATGGAAATGTGATCATTTTCCCTGCTCCCTTTACCTAAGTTTCAAAGTCTCCAACTGGCAGATAAAATGAACATGGAAAAATATATTTGAATGCTTCTCGCAAGTTATGTTACCTGGTGTCAACTGTAAATATCAAGAAGCCGGTGCTGACTTGTTACAGGAGGCTGATACAATTTCTATATATATAATAAACATGTTAAAAGTTTGCCATGGTTAAGATTTGATTTAGAATTTTGGTGCAGTGTCATGTAGAGTTACAGGTTTTACAAGGCAAGAAAATAGTTCGTAGCCTACAAAGTTAAGTTCAGTGAGTTATGTTTGGAAGTTAGTAAGTTCAAGGCACACAAATTCTGTACCTGATAAAGTGATTCTTGCGCCAATACCAAGTGGTCTAATAAAGAGTCTTGTACCCCTTATCTTTGAACCATCCCACCAGTAAAAACATTGCTACTACAACACAAAAGGTATAGATACTTGAGGCTTGAAACAGAGAAGGTATCAATGTCAAGCGAGTTCAGACCTGAAAATAAGTGTCTCCAAGAAAAAGCCTGTAGATTTTGCCAACTGGAATGTAATACTCTAATTTAATAAAATATTTTCTTTACAGAACGAATACCTAATGTGGGAAAAGTATTACCCAGGCTTTTTAACAATTAAACCACAACATGAAGAGATTATGAATTCCCTCAAATCACACAAATTCAGCAGCAGAGATAGAAAACAAATCTTATGCTTCTGTACATTTTAAACCCAGAAGTATTCTATGTTTCCTGACTTTTCTCCTGATCTACACAGATTGTAAGCAGGAAAGGAAAATCAATTGTGGCCTAATATCAGTTGTACATATAAATATCTCCTTTTCAGTTAAATGGGTCTGGATTTGGATACATTCACGCAGAACGTTGGTGCCTTCTGAAAGCTTTAATTTAATTACTGTTTTTAATGGCTCAGCAGCCTCACTGTTACCTAAGCGTTAGATTATTCAAGCTGTTGAATAAATGGATTTCTCAAGAATTCTGATTTTTTTCCCTCAAAATAAACTGCTTAGGTTGTTTCTTTGTTTACTTGACACATCACCATAGGCTTGTTTACATCCTGTCTGGCTTTACTCTTCTTTGTGAAGGGAAGGACTTCATTTATGGAGATTGCAGAAAGAAAAAAAAGACTTTAATAGTCTTACTGATCACTTTTATATGACTGCATTGTAAAATCAAACTAATAATATTTGTTGCTTTTCCTGTCTGGGGAGGATTGGGGTGCAGAACATGGACCATTAAAGTAAGGTGCACAGAGACGAGTATACATACAGCTTTGCATGAATTTCAGCACACTGCATTTCCAAAGTAGTCACATTTCTTCAAATCCATTTCAAACATACTATAACGACCTTTTCAAAAATATGTTTCAAGGAACATTACAACATGAGTAAGAAAATGGACCTAAATTCTTCATTCGACTGGCCTCACTTGCTGAGTTATAATGGAACATACAAGTACCTCTACTTTGAAGGCAATGTCTCCTACGTGGACTTCTACCTTCATCAACCTTCAGTGGCAGCTGTCTTCATCGTCTCATACCTCTTAATCTTTCTGCTTTGTATGGTTGGCAACGGAGTGGTTTGCTATATTGTTCTGAGGAGCAAACACATGCGTACAGTCACAAATCTTTTCATCTTAAACCTGGCTGTCAGCGATTTACTGGTGGGAATCTTCTGCATGCCCACCACCCTCCTGGACAACATCATTGCAGGTATGCCAGCTCACACCACATAGCAAAAAGGGCTTGAGGGGGATTTGCCTTAATTTCTGAGTCCTCCCTGAAGAACCCAAGCGTTAATTGCATGTGACAGTAACCAACATAAATTGCTCTTTTACTCTGTCCCTGGCATTCAGAATCCAAACCCCAGTGAGAAAGCTATGGACAAATGTGAAGCCCTCATTTTGCAGGTTGGGCTCAAGGGGTTCACTATGCAACGTGTTTATTGACAGAGCACGAAGCTCACCTTAAACTGAGACATCACTAGCCCCACTTGCACACTACCATTTCTGAGGGAGCTCCACAGGCATTTCAAGTTAGGGGATGGAACAGGTGAGGAAGACAAGCCTCTAACCCACCTTCTGACTGGGGCTGTCCTTGCTGATTTCCACAACCAGCACCTTTAGCAATGAGTTATCCCACTACTAGGTTATATGTTAGGAAGTCTCAGTGGATGCTATGAGCCACATGAAGAGAGCAATCAACTGTAGTGGTCAATCCCCTTTCTTATCTTGACATCCTGTTTTAATGGGATGTTAAAACACAACGTTGTTTTGCTGCTTTTTGGAACATCAGAAACTTACCTAGACATCTGGCAAAGCATTTGTTTACATAACTTTTAACTTCCTAACTCCTACTATATCCTGCCAAAGCAAAATAAATGTACTAGTTCTGGGGCAAAAATTTCCTCTTATGCGTATAAGAATAGTGCTGCAATGAAATGGAGGCAATTTCAATAGCCTGTTTCCTTCCAGGATGGCCATTTGGGAGCATGGTTTGCAAGATGAGTGGGATGGTCCAAGGAATCTCTGTCTCTGCCTCTGTCTTCACTCTGGTTGCGATTGCTATGGATAGGTAAGATGATGCAGAAATGGCAAACTGTCACTTCCATCTTCCTCAGGCCACACGATCATACTGAGATGGATTCATTAATTCATGCAACCCTGCAATAGATTAAATTGGTTTAGCTCCTAAATCTAGCAAAACAAACAAAAAAAAGTGTGCCAAGGTCTAAAGAGCAGTCGCAGCAATTTGTTCCTCAACTGGTATCTCTTAAAAATGGTACACCTGGGCTATACCTGGCTGCCTAGAGTTGGTTAGCTCCCCAGCTATTAAGCTAATAGAAAAGACAACAGAAGCACTGGTACCTGCTGCCATGGTTAACTGAAGCAGCAGCAGCAGGCTGATAAGGAGACAGATCATAGCAAAGAAATTTTAACAATAAATGTGACGTTTTTTAAGATTGTTTTTCTCAAAAAAACTCTTAAATGGAACAATTAAATGCAACTCCACTGCTTTATGCAGCATGATTCCATCCATACCTCTAAAAAAAATATGCAATTTTAAAACCACGTATGTGTTTGCCTGTTTAATTAAGCCTTCTCTAAACATTTTATCCACATATGCCCCTGGGTGTCTTTGCTGCAGGTTTCGATGCATTGTTTATCCATTTAAACAGAAGCTGACCGTCTCAACTGCAATCATTATTATAACAGTCATCTGGATTCTGGCCATCACAATCATGTGTCCTTCGGCAGTCATGTTGCAGGTACAAGAAGAGAAGCATTTCAGGGTGATCCTTGGCTATGGCAATGAAACCCGCCCTGTATATTGGTGCCGGGAGAACTGGCCTAATGCAGGAATGAGAAAGATCTATACAACGGTTCTGTTTGCCAACATCTATCTTGCTCCCCTGTTGCTCATTGTTATCATGTATGCTAGGATAGGCATTGCTCTCTTTAACACAGCAATGCCCACAGTGGGAAAGCACAGCCAGGAGCAGCCACACAGCGTGTCTAAGAAGAAACAAAAAGTCATCAAAATGCTCATTATCGTAGCTTTGCTTTTCACCCTGTCTTGGCTTCCCCTGTGGACTCTGATGATGCTCTCAGACTACGCCAACCTGTCAGATGTCCAGTTGCAGATCATCAACATTTATATCTATCCTTTTGCTCACTGGCTGGCCTTTTTCAACAGCAGCGTCAACCCCATCATCTATGGTTTCTTTAATGAAAACTTTCGCAGAGGCTTTCAGGCAGCCTTTAAACTTCAGCTCTGCTCTAGGAAGATTATTCACAGGGACACCTGTTCCCAGCGAGGCCAAAGCAATGCCATTTTGCCAGCTGCCGCCTACCAGACACCCCAGGATCAAGCTTGTCAACATGCCAAGGTGGAGGGGAAGCCAGTTCGGAAAGGAAATTGGATGAATAACCAGCAAGATTTGATGATGGAGGATCTCGAAGAGCCCTGCAATGATGAGATTAAGTGAAACATGCTATGAACTCTCTAAAAGATTCATGCCTAGCAGAATTTCTTTACTGGGATGTGAAATTCATGTTCCGTAAGGGATTTGTAACAAAATAAAAAATGTCAAGGTGTTTCTGTTTAGAAAAAGATATGCAACTTGCATACTACCTGAACTTTAATACAAGAAAGAAGCAAAATTCAGCCTTCTTTGTCACCAGCTTAAGCCAGGGACAACCCCCCTGCAGTCAGTGATGGCTCACCGCTCTTGAACTGAGCTGCAGCAAAGACCTGATTAAAATGGGATTACCTTCCCTTTACTGCAAAGTAAGAGAAAAAGAGAACTATGTTTATGTACCCTGACACAATTATACCTGATACTCACCAATGGAGAGGAGAACATTCCTTCATTTGCTTCTATGAATTTCTCAGAGTGGCTGAAACTGAGTTGTTTGAACAATATTTATGGTAACATTTCAGCTTGTAAGGCTAGTTGTTACTAATGCCTACAACTTTCTTCTGATCTCAGGCAACAAAAATATCACTGCTGGTGTAGCATCCAGCTAGACCATGGAGCTGGGTAGCCGAAGGGATCATGAGACTTGGCAGGGCCCTGAGCACACGCCCCTTCCTTGGGTTTTGAGTGCCGGGGCTCAGGACAGCTCTGTGCCATGCAGCCAAAGGCATCCCCCTTCCCAATGGTGACCCTGAAGAAAGGCTCTCAGACAGCTGTGGGGACACCACAGCCAGCACCGGGAGCTGCTCTGACACTGCCAGTGTTCATCCTTCACTGAAACTACGGCACTCACTGCATCTCAGCACTGCCTGGGCCTGGCATGGGCCTGAGCGGTCCAGGCACTAACCCCGACCTGCAGACTGACTTCCCGGCCTGATCTCAGACCTGCCTCATCACCATAAACTTCTCTGATGATCTGGACTCTCGGCCAAACCTGGCTTCACATCCAGCTCCCTGACTGGGGGCAGTGGGAAAGGCCCTGGCTGGTGAGAAGCCTGCCCTGCCAGCCCCACAACACCCCTCAGCCTCTGTGGGGAGCACCTGGTCCTCGTGGCACCCAGACCAAACTATTCCCTTAGAATATATTAATTTACTGTTGCATTAAAAATATGTTTATCTATAGACCAAAACACCTCCTAATGAAATTTATAAAAACATCCTCCACTAAAAGCCAAACTAATCCAATAAATCCACTTCTTGATTTACTGTACTCTATTTCTGTTTAGCAATGGACTCTTGGTACTATGCTTTTAGGTGCTTCAGTGAAGCATAAGCCTGTTCCTAGAACTTGTCAATTTGTTATTCCATTACACTCAGTAACTCAAATATTGGAGATACAAGCTGAAAATTTGAACTTAGCTCACCTGTTCCTAGGTCTTCATGTGGTTGTACTCATATCACTTCCACCTGGACTTTCTGAACACCAACCCAGTTCCTGCCAAATGGCAAAAGCATCTTCAGTCGCATTCTCTTTACTCACTTTTCTGGTTTCTTCCTTCTTGTCAATTCTGTGATATTAATTGTTGTTGCAGCTTGAGAAATAAATAGGAGTGAAAATTTGAGAAATAAATGATGAAAAATGGCATTTGTGTTACGTTTTTTATGGTTATCTCAATTTGGTTTTGTTTATGATTTGAGGTGGGGAGGAGTATAAATCACCTAAAATACTGCAACTTAATAGTAGCAGGAGAGAAAACGCCGTTAGGGCCTATTCAGTCTGACAGAGCTCAGCACATACAAAAGCAGCCCAAAAGCATCTCAGTGAGGCTCCTGCAATCAAGGAGGCATGCAGGTTAGGGGAAGGATCAGCCTTCGCAGATCTGCCACAAGATTAGATCATCACCGTGTGTTAGCCTGTGAGGATTTCTGGGGACCAATTACCTGGTAAGGTCATTTCCTAGTGCTTAGGAGGCATCCTTGTTCATCTAACTGCAGTCCTTCAAGTAAACTGGAGTACCTTTCTGATCTTGTCAGATTTACAGAGTCAAGGAAAACTGACAACTTCTCAAGGTGTGCTGCCACAAACTTTGTACCTTTTTGAGCTACCATAAAATAAGGAAAATATCCAAGAAGTAATGTGCGAAAAAGCTGCAGCAACAACTCTGATTTTGCAGTTTTTTGTTTATAACGCATTATAGCTAGGCTGGTGTTTTCAAAGGATCTAATCAAATATGGATGCCTCACCCTGCTGTGCTCTGTTGAAAACCCCATTACAAAGGGTTTATGGAATCCTAGGTATTCCACAGCTCCTGCATCTCTTCCATCCAGTCCTTTTTCCTTCACTTGTACTTTAAGAAAATGAGACCCATTTTACCTGTCAAAGTTTGACTTCTCTGGATTCCTGAAGTTTATAGCTATGTCTCCCCACTCTTACGCAAAAGGCTAAACCATATATGGCTCTATCTGGACTGTCATTTTCTTATGGCACAGCTCATATATATGTGATTCAAATGCAGAGATTTCTGGTGAAAAATATCCAGGGTCTCATAACATAATCTGTTCTGCTTTTGGGTTCTAGATCTGAACAACTACCAAATCTCTGAAAGATAGATTGTTTCACTGCAACAAGAAATACAATTTGAATCACATATTTTGTCATGGAAAACTATGCTCTTTAAAAATCAAATTAAATGGATACACCCTGTTGGCTGCTTCATGACATGCAGGTCATGTCATGTATTGGTTGTAGAGTGACATTTAATATGCTAATAATTGAGACAATTTCTTTTTGCAGTATTTTTTTTTCTTTCCCCAAAAGCATTTGCCAAAGATGTTTTCTCATTAAAGCTAAGGATCAAATGGCCTCCGGAGGTCCCTTCCAACCTGTATCTTCCTGTGCTTCTGAATGATTCAGCAAACCGTTGAGAATATTTTTATATATAAGTGTATGCTTGCATTCATCCCAGTTCAGCAAAGCACTGAAAAACGTGCTCAAAATAAATGCCAGGAAGGCATAAAAATGTCCCCAAGTGTTTGTCTGGCTCAAGGTGGTGATTCTCAAGACAGCCTTAGCATTTCACTTTTATGCAAGGATGCTGAAGTATAAGCCATTAAATGGTTTGCCTTCCCTAGACACTCACCTGTGCTAAATGCAGAAGTTATGCTTAAAGACTATTTCAAAACTAAAAAGTTTGCTTTTTTAAAACTGAATTTCAGAATGTTCTCTGAATGCTGCAACAAAAACATCCCACTGACACTGAACTATGCGTAACAAAATGTAAAATGGTGAAAGAAAAAAAGTATTTTAAAAAGCAACATTTCATTCTGCAAACAGTTCCTTATGAAGTAATTAGCCTGTGGGGGAGGAACTGAAAGGATACAGAGAAAAGGCAAAGAAATTTGTACAAGCTGACAGGATTTCATGAGTTATTCCAATTTTGCTAGGAGTACACTTTCTAGTTGAAAATACAGCCATCAACATTTTCCCATTTCCTTTACTTAAAATGCACATTTGTAATCCAATGTCACTGAAGAGACCTCATCCTCCAGATTCCTGATGATTCCTGCCATAATTAGATAATTATTTCATTTACTGTTTTTTCCTCTCTTTCTTTTTTGTTGTTGTGATTCCAGTAGCAATAGTGAGAAGTCCACCTATTTGGTTATGTGTTTCAAAACCACACAGCCATTTAGACATCAAGGTACCTTCAACTGGTAGCTGAGAGTTTAACCATAAAAATCCAAGGCTTACCAAACTGAGTTGTATTCAAGAGATGTTCTTATTTCCTCTCATTTTGTGAACACAGGAAACCCCACATTGGCAGCTATTTAGGACTGGTTTAGAATCTGACCTGCCTTAACCCTGTTGAAGTCTTTTTTATATCTGTTCAAGGCAAGAGGTGCTCTAACAACTGATATATTTCAATAAATGCAGGAGCAGACCTAGGTTTCTTTTTCTTCTACTGTACATGCCCAGAATGCTCACAAGCAGACTTTTTAGGACATACCCAATTGACTTTTTCATCAGCACTAAGTGACTGATTCAAAAGCAAGAGTGTCTAGTACTTAGTTACAGTCTTATTTTTATTACATAAGATCAGTACAGAGAACTTGGCACCACTTGCTTGTCTTAGCAGTTCGCTGTCCTTGGAACCAGAAGCATTTGTGCGTTACAACTCACAGCTCAGAAGACCACAGACCTCAAAGCACTACTGATACAGTTATCATTTAATCAATGAAAAACCAAATAAGTATATGCCTTCCACTTTCAAAATGAGTTAAAATCAATCATCTTTTGTCAGAAGTAAGGTACTAAGTTTCCATAGTCTAGTGTGTTTTTATACCCTGCATGTAGGGTACGAAAACCTGTTCCTGAACACATTATTCCTACACACTTAAAATCCCCACATATTCATCATCTTTTTGAGCCTAAATTCCATCCATGCTTCTTCTTGTACTACTCTGCTTTTAGCCAAGTGCCTCAAATATTGTTAAATAACTTGGAAATCCAAGTCATCCAATCCAAATCCCTAACTGAAATCTATAAATGTATTTCTTCACCTAAATTTGGGCCAGAGAAGTATTTCTGCTCCAATCTACTAGACAATGCTTACAGGTGTTCAGGACCTGATACCTGTTATCAGCCATTCCTGGCTATTTGATTAACAAGAAATCAAGTCTTCAACCACATGTGCCAGACTAGCAGATGACACATAGAAATAACTCTCTAATCTCCTATTTGGTAGCAATCTGGGGTCTGTTTTTTTGTTTCTTTTTTCTTTTTTTTTTTCTCTCCACTGAGGAAATAATGAATGTTTCATCTCTCTGGGCATGTGCTTCTAAAGCTGTCAGCACCCTGGCTCCATAAACGAAAGAAAAACATCTCTCCCCATAGCTCAGCCAAGGGCTCCGACTGCATTTTTGGCCATTTTCTTCAGTCCTCATCTGTAGCAAACCGTTTCATGCAGTATTAGAAATGTTCTTCTACCCCATCCTCTAGGCCTTCCACAAACAAAGATGGGCAGTAACAAAGGTCCCATGAAGCTGGTACTGACTGCTTTCTTTAGCTTATGAGGTACAGTTGTACACAGAGTGACAGCACAATTCTGCTGAGAGAACAACCTTCATTTCTTTTGCCCAGGGGACTGCAGGAGCATCAGACACCAGCAGATGCCACAGATGGCAATTCACACCGTTTGCCATTTGTTTGGTGTGCACATGTATTTTTTTCAGCAGCACTGTCATTGTTCCACAGTTACAGGCAAGTAACATGAAGAGATGTGGGAGGGGTGATACAGCAGATCAATCCTCAATCCTTAATATGCCACATCTCTTACACTCTAAATAAAAACATTCTGCTTTGCACTTGTCCTGGATCTAGATGAAGTTCCAAAAGTATGTTTAAGAGCTCAAAATCCAAAAGGCAAATAAAAAGAACACAGTGCTTCTTCATTTTTCAAGTAGAAACAAACTGAAGATTTCTCAATATTTCTCCTTCTTTCTGCACACTCAGGACTGACAACACCAACGTGCTGCTTTGGGCTTTATACCTCTGGTACTCTCTTCACTATTTACCTGTTTGTTGCCTTCCATTGCAATCTTTTGGGTGCAAGGGCTGTTTCTCATTAGGCATCTGTATCTATATGTTGCCTAGTAAAAGGCATCATGCGCGATGTCTGTAGATGTACTGTTAATATTAACAACTGACTCATCACTATACTGCTAAGAATTAAATGACCATTTTGTCTACTTCCAAAACCCGAATATTTCATTGTATGTCTCATTTAAAACATAAATAGAACCTGTCACAGGCATTTATAATAAAATGATTCAAAACCACTTACCAAACACCCTGTAAATCTGGAAACATAATCAAGAAATTCATGGCGCTTCACTTAAGCGTTCACTGCTTTCCCATTCTGCTGAGAATACAAAGCAAACAGATAAAATTTGTGTCATAAGCTAAAAACAATGTTATAGAAAATAAGCTGCTGTTAAAAAAACAAACAAACAAAAAACTAATTTGTAGAATTAAACTGACAAGAAAAGTAAACAATTGCTGAATGGTGGAAAAAAAACAGGTCATTAAAATTAAATGATCCCAAGACAGCAGAATATCAAGGGAGTAAAGCAAATTATGCAGTAATAAATGTGTTAAAATCCCTAGCAAGGCTATCACTGTATTCTGTTTGCTTTTGCATTGCTTGCTTTTGTTTCCCTAATTAAAATTTAAAAGTTCTGCTTTAAGTGATCATTGGACAACAACTATATCTTTACAAGCTCTTAACCTCAAAAGAAAAACATATTCCACTGAAGCCTGGCTTTGTAAGTTGCCCTTATTGATTTTTAAACCCCTTTCTCAAAAACAGTCTTCATAGCCAACAACATATGCAATTGTCACACAATTCCTACAGAGAAGGTGATGACGAAAAGAAGATACAAGCCATGCCACTTAACGTACCCAGATAATAGGCTTTTAGAAAAGCTTAGGCCTTTTTATTAAATGAACATTAGTAATGTGATAGCTCTTGTTAGGACCTCTCTGTCGAGATTCAGTTACATGCTGCACAGGTGTCTTCTCTGAAGGAGACATTACAATCTACCATCCTACCTCCATAAACATTCAGGTGACAGGCCATTTGTGTATTTATGTATTTCCTTTAATGCTAGAGGAATCTGTAACAGTCAACAAATTTACACACCAAGCATTATAGGTTGGGACAGAAGGAGGAGAAGAAACAGCTGCTTTGTCCTGGCTAGGAACCACTCACATACCTGGAAGAGTATTGATAATAAGCTCTATGGTGTTTCAGCTAGACAAGTGCTATCTGCACTTCTGTATCTTTCTTGTAGTTGTTTGCCATCACAATAACCTATTAAAAACTAAATGCCAAGTAATTACCCATTATACTCAGTTACCAACATAATAACACATGCACATTCATGTCCAAATGTCCTGCCAGAAAAAGATCTCGTGTGTGTGTGCATGGATCCAAACACAATCTCACGGGTGCAGAAAGCAAATTTTCTTTCCCATTTGAGCTCTGACTGCGAGTAAAGCTCATTAGCTGACACCAGTCATCTCTGCAGCCATTGCATTTCAGAGGCCAAAAGGCAAAAAGAGTCAGCAGGGCAGGCTATCGGCTATATCCTGTTTCTGTATGCATAGGACAAAATCCAAACAACAATGAGCTGTTTTTTATTGAAACCTGCTCTGACTCATTTTGCTTGCTGCCTCGAAAGCGGACTTCTGTTTCATTGGAACGAATAGATACCTACCAGCAGCAAGTCAGACAAAACCAATCAAGAAGAAAGAGAAGGAAAAAGCACCAAGTCTATCTGTGACAGGGGGTTACTAGTACATGGTACATGACACAACTTCGTTTCTGTGACAGAGCATATTTCATTTAAACAAAGAACATTTCGCCAAACACCCAGACCAAAGAAAATGAGTGAGGCACTCTGATGGAAACCTTGCCACTTAGTCTTATTAAGTACAGGTAGAGTGAAGCTGATTTCACAAAAAGAGCTTGGGATTATGGAAAGGATCTAGTAAAGTGGGCAACTCAGTCAGAAGAGCTGCATCCTTTCCAAAATTCAAGGCAAACAACAAAAAACAAATGAAAAATGATACCCCCAAAAAAGTACACTGGAAGTACTCATCCAGGATATTTTTCACAGTAAAAGACACAGAAGAATGTTTCACAGCCTGAATAACCTTCATGCACATGCCGCAACAGTCAAGATCTTCGCATTCTGAAGTCCAGACACATACTAGAGATATTACTATTTTAAGTGCACCTGTTTCAAAAAAGAAAACAGGAAAGTAATGATAATAGTCACTTACAAACACCCAACTCACTACCCAAAAGCACAAGTCCATTTTCAGGAAAGAAAGTCGGAATGGCTTAAAATAATTGGCTTGCTACAATGTGCATTAAACGAATAGAAGAGGAAAGACAAGTGTAAGGCAAACCACAAGCTAGGAGCTGTGGAAATTGATGCAGCAGGTGAAATGACATAAAGAAATGCCTGTACATTCAAAGGCAACGTGGGGGGGGGGGGGGGGGGGGGGGGGAGTTAAGCTAGGATTTTGGTGCCATACTTATTACTTTATGGCTCTGATGCTTCTTGGAAATCTGAGGACTATTTGCACTGGCAAGAAAGAAAATAGTTTGTGGTCTATGCAGTAAGAGGCACCTCTACACGCCCCTAGCTGGCACTGCCCAGACATCTACTCAGATAACTCCATGGTCAAGAAGAGGACAAAAATAGTAATGAAATTGCGTCTTTGAGATGTTTTATGCCTTTTTCAGCAGTGAGGAGGTGGTAGAGCTGGCCCTGCAACCCATCTCACACCCAACACGACTTACCATCACACAGTAGTTTAAAGAACTGCAGCTGAGCAGATTGATGGCCAGGTGCAGCAAGAACATAGCACACTTCCAGAGAGCAGAGAGGGAATTTCATTATCCAAAAGGAGGAAAAAAAAAAAAAAGGTGATTTTACATTTTAAAGTTATTCCATCCAAAACACTTGTTTTTGATTCTTGTTATGGGAATAATGACTGCTGGACACAGGCCATAACAGGTTTTGGTTGCTGAATTTAACACTGACATGCAAATACTTCAGTCCAAATGATGGATTTTTACAAGTAACTGACAAAAGACCTACCTGCCCAGCCAATGCCTCAAACTGGGAGCCGAGTCCCTGGTCAATTTTACCCACTGCCTGATTGCCTCCAGCTCCCTGGCAACTCACAGTCTTGGGAGTTTGCTCTGCTTTACTTCAGCCTCTCCAGAGAGGCTGTTCCTCCACAGCTTTTCAAGCCATGCTCCAATTTAGCTCAACCAGACACCACTGGGTCTGATAAATGAATGATTAAACGATGATTAAGTTATACAGCCTTGAGATAAAGTTATGCAGCCTATACAGACAAAGACAGACTGCATGGTCAAAAGTGTTTCTCTAGCCATAAAAAAATATTTTATTCTCTGAAATTGCTGTCTTGAACAAAAACTGAAATGCAGGAAAATTTGGGCAAAACATTTTTTCTGTGAACTAAATCAAGATTTTAACATGCTCATCATGTATAAGCAGGAAGTTAATGTCTTACATTTACTTACAGTAGTGGATTTTGTGAGTCAATATGAAAAGGAAACATCACAGGTTAAAAAGCATAGTCATACTTGGAAAAGAGTTTCTTTGTCTGCAAGATACTGGCAGATTAATGGGGAAAAATGAAAAAGTCCATTTGCTTGTACTGAGATAAATTCTCTACAAAAATTCCAACTCCACAGATATCTTCTTTGACAGACTCTTTGTTCCTAGAACTGGGCAATTATTTGGCCTAATTCATTATGCATGTTTTGTTAAAATTCAGGTATTTCGTTACAAATTGATGATTTGAATGATGCTCTCTAGGGAAGGACTTGCTGTTTTTCTAAGTGTTTTGCCTGGCTGATTTCTGAGAAGGTAGACCACATTTTAATTCCAATACAATTCAAAAGCAGATTACAAAAATTCAGAAGTTGTTACAAAGTGGAAAATATATTCTCAAATCATCTTGGCCCATGGTTGTGCTACTAATCTGCTTATCTTATTAGTATTTGCAAACGACAATCATGTTTTTCCCTATTTTCCCATTTCTCATTCTGCAAAAATTTAAAACATCAGTTAGGAAAAGAAGCCAGCTATTTATACTTTCAAAATAACCCAAACAATCATCAGAAGACTGTGGAAAGACTTGAAGCAAAACTCTGATATTTGGTGATTTATTTGCAAGTCAGAAAACCTCTTTCAGTGAATAAATACTGCTTCATCTAATAATATTTGGCTAGTCATTTTCGTAGCCTATGTGGATATTGCAATACTTAGGTTGCACATGCAGGCTGATCTGTCAACACTATCTTCTCAAAACAGAATTATGGTCTCCTTTTCAAACTGTCTGTGTAATTTGGTTTTCTCAAAGAGACATTAAGAAATCACTCATAGAAGCTTGGAGATTAAGCTATCATGATTGAAAGTAAAGAATAAATATTCATTTAACAGCCTTTGTGATTTGTTGGACTGAATTTAGAAGTTAAAATTCTGCATTACAAATAGATGAGAATCCCAAATAGAAAACAAAGACTGTGAAGTGGTGCATGAAAGCACCAAAGTCTGACAAAGTGATTTATTTTTTTTTGGTGACTATTCATTCAAACTTTTAATCTGACGAGGCTAAATTTTCAACAACGCTCAGTCCTGTCTGGAAAAATAAGAATATTCACACATATGATGCATTTAAAAGTACATTTTCAAACAGTATAGAAGGGATAAATGTAGGCTTGTATTTCAGGCTGTGAATAGCTGCAAGAAGTAAACAGCTCCCCAAAAGTGAGGTAGTATGGCATTTGCAGTGACAGCAACTCAGTTTGTCTCTGAGTAATAAAGTATTAAGCAGCGTGAGCAGAGCACACACAGCATTTAAGTTTCCTGAGGTCTTAAATGTCATGCTGTCCCTTATCCTCAAAGAAAAGCATTCCAGGCCAGAAGGGCATAATCAGGGCTTCTTTTGCTACTCTTCAAAATAACCACATCCAGAGTTGTGAACAGAAAATCTCAGCTGAGTAAATGGGTACAGGATGTATCTAATTAAGTTAGACAGATGCACCAATCCTCCTTGTGAAATAATAGGTTATATTCTTCTACAACGTTTTGTAAGCAGAGTGGTAGACAAGACCCTGACCATAAAGGAGAGCATGGTGTAAAACTGTAGCATGATCAGCTTCATTTTAGTAAAAAATCAGCTTCATCTTTAGCAATGAGAAAGTAATTTAGGCATAATACACAGTATGGCCTTCACTTTTTAAATCTATGCATGAGCAACGAGCTAAGTGACTGTGTGCACAGTATACTCACTCAGTCCATTGGATTTGAATTTGATGAATAACCAGGCGACTTTTTAAACTCGGACTCTGAAAGAGGGAAAAGGGAATATTTCTACCACCTTGATTCACGTCATCAGAGGGTGAAAAGCACCTCTGGAAATAGTCTGGATATTTCAGATTCACAAGGCAGAGAAAAACAAAGCATGGAATATGTTCTTACTCAAGAAGTGTTAAGATAGTATCTCTGATTAAACAGGCTCCCCACATCTCCTAAAGCAGACTTTGAAGTGTTGACTTTCCTTACAGGATAGTAAAGTTTCATCAGTTACTTGCACTTCTAAAGGCTAGACTAGTCAGACTTCATGGTGTCATTAAGGGTAACAGACACAGCGTACTAAGATGCTCAAAGACGTTACAGGAATACTGCTGTCCTCTTTCCTGCAATTACAAAAGTTTGTATGTGGATTATGTATTTTCTGCTGGTAAAAGCACCAGGGAAGGAACGCAGAACACTGGACTTGTGACTGAGTAAGTATTATGTGCCACTGGCTTGTAAACTACATCACAATTCCTTCCATCAAAATTGTATGCATATGATATTTCTGCCTATATTGCACTGTGCTGTTGACATCCATAGAAACAGAGATAGGATGAAATAAAGTGGAAAAGACAGAAGCATTTTTCAGGGAAGGAAAATTAAAGCACTGGAGCTACATATACATATTAATGTGCTTTATCACAATGCCTAAGGTATCTTCAGCCTGATGCTCTCCTATCTGCTTTAAAATGCTTGGAGGCCAACTAATGCCTGCCTTAAATCTACATGGATCAGCAAAGTCATGCCAGATATGAATTAGATTCCACAAAGGCTTCTGAATAGCAGAATACCTTGTGGCTAAGATCAACCTGAAGCCTTAAAATTGAGTCCATCTCATTCCTGACGCAGCAGCTATCTGGAAAAATATAATAATTGCAGAGCAGGATGCAGTAAGCTTTCCATTTGTAAACTGCTTAGAAATACACAGTTGAAATCAATTGTATATTTGACTGTCCCTATAGTCACAGAAGTAGGCATATCAATATGGCCCATTCCATTTTATTCTTTGTCCCACAAGCACAAAAAAACTGAGCTAGCAAAAGGAGTTTTGCCTTGTAGTAGACTTTTGGAAGTCGCACATGATCTGTGAAGACTGGTTCAAAAAAAAAAAAATCCTTTAGCTCCAAGTCAAAAATCACAAAATACAATACACTTTGCTGCTCTACAGACTTAACAGTAGATGTTAAGGTTCTAAGAAACAGTTACGCCTTCCCAATGCCTACCTTGGACACCAGAACAGGCTTTTAATTATCTGCCTCACAGATCTATCTTTCTTTAACAGATCAGGAGAGGTTTCTCTGACAAGAGCTGCAGCACTTATTTCCTATGCATTTACAGTTGCTACTGTTATGAGGCAAAGTTCTTGACAGACAGGATTATGTGACACAGCACATGAGAAACCTTCACTTTTTTTTTTTTTTTTTTAAAGTGAGCAACACAGGGAAAAAAAGATACTGCTCTTTCAGGGATAAGACTCGGAGAAAACCATGCTGTCTTCCCTTTCCCACTCTCACACACTGGTATATTTACACATGGGTAAGCTGGATATCATTTCCAATGGATCTTCAAAATGCTTTGGAGTTTGGCCAGCAGATGCATCACTCAGGGTTGCTAAACAAACAATGTGGAAAAAAGGAAAACGACAGGGACAGAGAGAGACAGAGATGGACCAAGCATGAGGTTCTTCTTCTCAGGTAAGAGGAGATGTCACCCAACTCTAAAACTACTTCTCAAGTCACCTTGCACCGGGGCACTCTTCAGCAAGCTGAGCCTTAGGAAATCAGCTGTGCAGGCAGGAACTGGTGCTGTGCCCATTGCAGTGCTGGGAAGCATCACAGCATTAGCAACACACTGCCAGGAAAGCAGAGAGGTGGTTAATCTCTGGAGATGCCGCGACTGCCCTGTGAAATGTGGTACCAGGCTCAGCAGGAGCACTGAGGGACTGCAGGAAGGCTGCATCTCTCACCAGAAAAAGGAAGCACGACATGAGCACGTCCTTCCACTAGGCTCTTTACAGTTGATCCACACTTCATTCACTGCACGAACTTCACTGCACGAACTCCTGCAAGGAACAAGGTCTGTATCGTCTCAGATGAGAGTTGTTATTTTGTCTCTGCCAGAGCCGCTTTGCTGACCCCCATGCAGACATAACCCCGAGGCTCACTCTTCACATCCTGACATTGCTGGCGCTATAAAACATCATGGGAAGTTCAACGCCCCTCTTCCCACTGCCATCAATTTTCCCTCAGTGATTTTTTCCATTGTTCAGAACTCCTTGCAGCAGTCAGACTATGGACCTGTGGCATATTTTCCTCTCTATGCTAATTTTATCAGCTGACACAGCTCACCTGTATGTGGCAAAAGTTATCAAAGACAATTTCCTCACAAAGGTAAAAACACATTACCTAACAAGCCCCAAAAGCTCACAAAAAGCCCTACGAAGAGAGAGGAAAAAAAGGAGTCAATTCCTTCACCACCCTGTGGGTGGTTTATAAACTTGTCATGCATGGTGGGCAAATAAGAATGTAAGTACAGCTAGAACAAGAAAAGAAAATCCATTAATGAGAAACATGCTGAGCATGTTAGCAGTGCAAAGCAGAAAATCAAACAGATGCTGTTACTCGGAACTCTGTACTACAACACTAATGTGAATTCAACAACTCCTCAACAGTTAATAGTCCTTCTAAAGTACTGAATAAATGGTACATAATTTTTCACAAAGATTGTTTTGTAGCTAACGGTCACATTCTTCATCCTGAGAGAGCTACACTATTTGTGATGAGAGCTGATGAGAATTGGTCCTGAACACTGAAACTGTGAGCCCTTCTGGGTTCTCCATTTCCAAAAGACATACAGAAAACATTATGAAACTCTTCAGTGCTTTTACTCACTGCTTACTCTCAGCCAGCCACCTTCAGTGGAACTCTTGGTACCCGATATTCAACCTACTCTAATACTGACAGCACTGAGCAATACTGTCACACAGAAACTTTTCTTAAACAAGCAGTCAAACCCCCATCACAACAGTTACATCAGCAAAGGTGAAAAGCCAGCTCTAATTGTATCATCTCACACGTCACTTTCTGTGGTTAGCCTTCCCTGGGTTCTGTGGGGGAGGAAGATCATGCCGTTGTGAGGAAGGTGGCCTGAGGTTCTCTACAGTTGAGTTCACAGCTTTTCCTCTCCTGCAAGTGGAACTAGCCACTGCCAGGCACAGAGTAGGGGTCTGAAAGGGTCATTATGCACTCAGGCATGGGACTGTCTGTAGACAGCTGCTTTATTGTCTTCCCAAAGGCAAACACACATGCACATACACATTTGCAAAGCACTTGTGGCCTATGTAAATAATGGGCAGCCCAAAGACCCTGTCCCATGTGAACAAACCTTGAGGGTTCAGAACCCCTCTTATTCCATCCATTCCTGCCTTTGTACATACCTCCCATCCTCCCCGGCGTACCTTTTATTCTTCCAGTGTCCGTAACAGCCCAGGCTTCTCATTGGCCAAAATTTCCACTATAACATGTACATAATCACATTAGCCTTATTAACATGAAAATTATTCTGCACCAAGTATTACTACAAGAAAGAGAGCAATTCTCATGCATGAAAGTGCACACAAGATACATAATCAAATTCAAAGGTGTATCCATCATATACATCCATGACTAAGTCCAAACATGTTGAACCGTGTAGGTGCCTTGCTCCTGATGTCAAATTAACCCTACTGACAAGACACTGCCTTTCCTTAGCTACCTTTCATGAAGCAGGCACAAAGATCTCAAAAACCTCTGGGTATCCGGAAACCACAGGCTTCTTCAGTCACCACTCTACAATTAAAAAGCTTGTGTTTTTTTTTTCTTTTTTTCAGCAAGGTCCATTCAAATTCTTAAAGTTCTTTAGAATGGTACTTTGGAAAAGTAGAAATAATCATCTCAGTTTTACTGTTGTAGAACTCAAGTGCTAGATACTAATGTGTACACACTGATATCCATGCCAGAACATCAACAAAATGTACAGGGCATTCAACTCCAATGATAAACCCTTCTCAAAAGGGCAGGAAAAAAAGAAGGAACACAAGAGCGGAAAGAATATTTCAGTGGAAAATACCCCCAGTATTATTCATCACCTCTGCAGTCCCTGCCACATTCTGTAGCTGCTTTTTGAAAAGTGTCTTCTCATGATCTGGGCCGTTCAGCACCAGCCCAACAGTATCACAGAGAAGCCTTGTACCACACATGCACACAGGAAAGCAGATGGGACTCCATACATTGCACCTCTGCACACGAAGTCAGCTCAGTTTGCTGATTTCACATGCAAAACCTGGAACCTTCTTCCAACATGAGAGAGCAGTTTAACCAGAGCTGTCACACCTTGAACAGTGAAGTGATTTTGTGCTTGGGGCCTTCCTCATCTGTGCAACATGTTTCAAACCCATGTGGTCTGAAGAAGGCTGAAAACTTGTCCCCGCTGCGAAGAGCATGACTTGCCTGAGCCCTGTTTACAGTAACAGTCATGGCATGCAGGATGCATTCTTAGGTGACAATCCCCTGGTCACTGGAAGATGGAGTATGACGGGCAGGCAAGCTGCAACGGCTTGCATCAACTCCCTACCCTTCAAGTTGCCTGCGTCAGCCTGGGCCAGTGATTCACGCACCAACCTGTTATGTTTCCTTGAGCTGCCAGCTCCTTGGAGCAGGGGCTCTTTTCAAGCCTGCGGACATGCAGTGCCAATGCAACGTCTCTCATATCTAAGACTATGCAGAAGGTGCACTGACATCGGCTGGAGTTTTTGCCTCAGCTGGAAACGTAATTACCCTCCCACTGCCTGGGAAGCGGTTTCTGCAACTCAGCCTGGGCACTGCTGAGTAGCTGATCTGCAGGTGTTCCTGTAATGACAGCCAGGGTTGAGCTGCAAGACTGATACCCTCTGTAGTGTCTTCCCAGGCAGTTCAGATCAACTTATTTGCAAAAAATAAGCAAGCACATAAATCAGCACAGTTTTAACAAGCCTACTTCCTTACCCTGCAATCAATATATGTTCTGTACTCTTTTTTTTTTGCTACTTTCCTCACAAATGATGTAAATATTTATCTCCTCAGTAAGAGGCCTCACAGAAAGCCTATACTTTGAATAATGAAATTTTCATTTAATCCAAATGTGTGCTAATGCTTTTGTGCTCCTTTGCGCACAATAGCCCAAAGGTTCAGATCTTTGAGAGATGGTATTTATTTTCTATTTCAGCATCAAGCAATTAAAAGAAAGAAAATTTCTACACAATGTATTTTTCAAACTGATGAACATGATACTGTAATTCTCCTAATGACATTCTACATTAGACCTTAAGGTAACTGCTTAATAAAAAAAAACACATTAATGGGCTTGATTTTCAGAGAAGTTAATGAGAGCTAGCTTTACTCAAAAGAATCTATGATGACACTCTCAACAGCAAATTACTGAGCATATAAATCTCACTCTGGGCAGCATTGGCTGGTGAGTATTTGGTCTGAGAAAACACTACGAAGGAAGGCAGCACAAGGAGTTTCCCATGTACCGTAGCAGTGTAGTTCCCTGCACTGTAGCAATGACCTCCAAAATAGGGATTACTGCAGCATCTGTTCAACTTCTGACACGGTTTCTAGGCCAAGTTTACCTTGAACTCATCCAACCACCACCTTCAAGATTTCAAGGCTCAAGTCATAAACTTTCCTTCAAAGGAAAACTGAAATATTTCCCTACCCTCCAAACAGCTCATGGGTTGCAGTCCTCAGTGTATGGAATACTTGTGCCTTAGGAGTGCTGCCCTGCACTCAAGCCTGCTATTCTATCCCATTTGTGGTGTTTGAAATCAGGCTCTCATCTCCCCAGGATTAATGGTCGGTAGGTTTTCTGGTTAAATGGTTTCTGGCTTATTTAGACATCAGGGATGGGTTTTGGCTTATTTTGTCAATGAAGAGAAGGAGTAGTTGCCCCAGAGTGATCCTCCCACAGCGAGAGGAACGCTTCCTGGATGTGCGCAGAAAGTAGGGAAAATAAGTTCACATACCTGACTATGGTAAAGCCTTCTCCTTCCTGACACATGAACTCATGCATATGAAGTCTCCACAGAGCATCAGTCAAATATAAGATGATAAAGAGCACAGGAAAAGGAAATACACCTGTAATTTATAAGCAGATCTGGGAATAGAAAGAACAGCATCCCTATTTGTAGCAAAATCTGTTACAGGGTGCGTCTAACCACATTTATTAACCCGCAGTTCAGGGGAAAGGTTTCATCTGCAAACGGTGGTTTGCGCATACCTAACTGGCACTCAGTGTACAAAATACTCTTTCCTGATTTTGTTGGAATCACACAAAGTCAGCAAAATCAAGGAGTGGACCACCCCTAATAATTGAGTATGGTCTCTCTTTATATGTACCATAATCCTACTTACTGCCACAAATCTGGGTTATTTTCTTTGCCATGTTCAGTGCACAGAGTATTTCTCCATAATATCCTTTTTTTTTTTCCTGATAGTAATTTTTGCAGTACATGGCATCAGGTCTGCTTTTCTGCCCACCATTACAAAATCTGCTTTGAATATTGAGGTGTCCATTTTCTTGCCATCTTTCTGATAGTATGAGCACCACACCATCCAACTGGTCCATAATAATTAATCATTTCATGTTCATAAAAATATTTTATAGTTTAGGAGCCAAAGCACAGTGGTAGCTTTGAGATATTAGATATACATATATATATATTAGGTATTTGATAAACACACTTGTTTCAGCATCCAGAGTGAAGTGTCTGTGCTCTTTTTCTTTGGAGAACTTGTTACTGTTCTTTTAGCAGTTTAGACAGAGCATATCCACTAGCTTTCAGCTGTGACTGTCCTCCACAGCTGTCAATCAGACCACAGAATATTTGCTCAGGCACCTAGCAAATGCAAAGTGGGTCATCACTGAACACCTGCAATATTAACACAACTTGTCCAACATCAGATAAAGACTGCAACAAGAACACAGTCTATTTTTTCATCCCAATCATTTTCTGCCTTCTGTAAGAACAAGGCGGAACAAGGTACAGCATACGCATCCCTTGCTGTTTTGGGGACAGCACCAGAATGTTCCTTTACCCGAGGAAGAAAAAGCCAAATTCTGCACAGCTACCTTCAAATCATTTGGGCTTTTTCTCTCCACTATTTTGCTTTGTCACTTGAATTCCTAGCATCTTTTTTCTATTACAACATTCTCTGCCGGTTTTTACTTTAAATATAGGAAGCATTAGGTTCTTGTGCTTACAGGCATCAGCACACACATTAAGAAACAGATAAATGGTTTGATAACAGTAATTGCACAATGTCTTCAAAGTGACATCTTGAAAGATGCCCTGAGAAAAAGCGTTAATTCTGGAAAAGCAGATCATCAGCTGTCTTCTAGTACCTCAGCTGACACAGTAATTGCAACACCATCTACTATGCCCATTCCTGTAGAGCAGACATTTGACTTCTAACACAATAGTCAAGAGGAACCTGACAGCTACTTGAGTATAAATATTTTCCTTTTCTGTACTTGTACAATTAAAATTGAAAAGTTGTAAGGGAAAAATATAGTGCTGCAACACATCTTTACTGATAATTACTAGGAGTATGAATTGCAAGAAGTATTTTATCACCGAGATATAAATGCATGTTTCAGCCTAGCTATGACAAAAGCTATCTGATATGTACCTTTATCAGATACTTACCAATACTAGCTTGCACCTTTTGCCCTGCCACGGCAGCAGCTATCTTCCTTTCAACATTTGCCACTTCCTTACTAGCCTCATCTACAGAAATTTCTTTAATGGCTCACAAAGAGAAGTCAGTATCTGCATTTTTCAGTGTGTTTCACTTCATTTTACTGTGTCAGCTGATGCACCGAATAACATCCCTTAAATATGTGCCCACAATATCTGGCCCTTTGGATGCAGACAGAGAGAAGCCACAGCTGCGTCAATGCTTACTGGCTCTGGTGACAGACAGAGGCACGGTCAGATAGTTCTGCCCTGACCCCTTCACATTGACCAAAGGTCACCAGAAATGAGAAGCATAAAGGGCAAGTCCAGGACTACTCAGATCAACAGGATCTCAACTCATTTGTCAGTCTGAGGTGGGGATGAGAAGTGCATCTGCGGCAGGAGTTGAGCGCATCTTGCCAGACTGCCCAGATTACAACCAAGACTGACCCAATGCCTAATGTAACCTGTAACGGGGAAAAACAGGGCTGGTTGCAGGCCAGTGCAGTTAATATATCACCCAGTCAATTCACATTAAAGCATTCAACTGATGTCTTTTCTGGGACAGTGAAAATAAACGTTCTATGCGTAAGAGGACATATATTTCCCTTTCCTTGTATACCAAGCATAAAACAACCAGGATTTGCTTTCTTCAAATATGTAACTGAACTTAACAAGATCTCCCCTGCAATTTTTCCCCAGTGTTGTTTAAGCTGGTGAACTTTAAAAGCAAATCTAATGATAATCAGGGAATATGCTAACTTCCACTTTTGGACATAATAAAGCATTGCTATTTCCACCTCATTTTTAGGGTTTCCAGGGCTTGTTAAAGCAAACTGCCTGAGGTGGATGCTAATCGTGACAATAGGAAATCCTGAAGTATCCAATTTAATGGCAGAGAAAGCCTTACAAGTCGTCCTCTTTTCCAGATAGGAAAATTTAAAGATTTGTTCTCTTCATTCCCTGCAGAATTTTACTAGCAGCTTTTCCTGTGGAGGAATTGCAGATAGGAAAAAAATGCAGACTCATTCTGGGGCATTTAATTACATTTAGGAGCCCATCAGTAACCCTGGCTCACAATTAATAAGTACACAATTAAGAAGAGGTGCCGTGTGATGGAAGTTACAGCTCAAATGCTTTGCCTGACTTTTGCAAGTCTTCCACGAAAGACAAAAAAAACCTTGTGGGTTTGGGTGCTAGTGCTGAAAAGTATAATTTGGAACCACATTTGGAAGAGGACTTGGATTTTGAGAATATTGCCCAAATCCACCATTCAGTAGCAGAGAATTTTTTTACTTTGCAGCCTACCCTTCTTCCCAATTCTCTTTAACACAAACAGATTTGGAATTTGCCTCTCGAAAAAATACATCATAGTGAAGAATTCTGTATAGAGGACAGAATTTCTTTGTTTCAGACTGGTTTGATTTTCCTCTGAGAATGCTTGATGCTTTTTTTTTTCTGATAGCTGTTTTTAACTTTTTTATTTTTCAGCAGTACCTTTTGCCATTTTTTTTTTCCAGAACAAATTGCCCACAGACGACAAAATAGCAGAGAAAAACGCCAGCAACACCCACGCAATGTCCAGGTTTACGTCCTGTTTGCTCAGATGCAAACATCCTCCTCCACAACAGCTACATGTCAGGAGGAAATCTCAGGGTGAGGGAGAAAATCCCAGGATGTAACAAAATGCAGCTGTCCATCCTTGACTCAGCTTCTCCATTAAAAAGCAATCTCTGACTGAATCCAGAAGACAAGAAACAAATTCTCATCCTTATCCTTCACAGAATAAGGAGGAAAAAAAATAAATAAAAAAGAGGAAGCACATCTGTACAAATCCTACAGTTTCTACAGTTTGGGAAGAGTGTAAACATCAACCTGGCAGCTAAGGTATACCATACATAGTCCATGCAGCACAACAATCCAAAGGAAGAAGGGAACTGATCCCTGTCTGCCACGGTGTTATTGTACATTAGCTGGAGTCTAGTCTATGATAGACACGTTTGTCATGTGTTATGTCAAATGAGAAGCAATGTCTCTCCTTGGTCTCAAATGTTGAAAGGCTCTATTATTTCCTAATTTTGTTTCCCCTGATTTTCTGACTTACAAAGCAACGATGTGGTTAATGCCACTCGTCCTAATTCTGGTCCAAATCAGCATGTAGACCCAAACCTTAAATTTCAAGTTAAACACTAACCCTTACCTGATTCAGTTTTAATTACAGCACAGTCAATTCTATCAACACAAACCTTTCACTACTCATATACAAACACAGAGCCCACAGGATCTACATATTTCTTCTAGTGGAAGCCTTTCTGTGCCTAAGCAAGGTTCCTCAGATCCTGCTGAAATAAAACCTAACCCTATCCTTTAAACTGATCCTAGGCTTACAACCTGGCCAGTCTGCACACAGCCCACCTGAAACATTCAGCTCCATCTCGATCCAGAAAGACCAAAAACCTAACACCAATCTCTATGCATACCTGCAGCCCTGTGACCCTAAAGATGCTCCAAGAGATTGCACCAAATTAATTATAATAAAGACCACTTTGTTAAGTGTTATCCTTTGGCTTTACAGGCTGCAGCAACCAAGGCACTTCAGCCTGTATAGCCTGAAACCAGAAGAAATCTCTAAACTGAAATTCTGCACTAACAACATCCCAGTGACAACCGAGAAAATATCAGAAACCAACCGCCTCTGCAGCTACTACTTCAGCTTAATGGCATAGATCCTGCAACATTTAGCAACAAAGTTCTTCAGCTCCACTTACCATGAAACCTATTTCTGATTCCAAGTGTGACCCAAGTATTTAATTAAAAAATGTGCTGAAATACCCCCAGAAAAACAGAAAACAGGGAGCCCTGTGTTTAGCACTGTAGCTTTGAAAGCTCTACTAGAGCAAATGCTATCTTTTAGTAACAGCAAACCCCACCAGCAAGCTTGCTGCACTTTCATCAAGATGTCTAACATGTACCCAGCAAAAAGCAATAACAATTTTGTGTTACTTTTACAAGGCCTCATCTCAGCCTTTTAAAAAGCAAGAACTTCGTGGTCCCTGCTCTTCAGAACGTGCTAACCAGAAAGATGACCAGAAGGCATTAAGCTTTACTGATAAAAAAAAACTCAACTGATTTTCTGCAATTTGAGCAAGATCCAGCTAGAAATGGCGCTCTTGAAATATACTTGAAAATTTTCTATCATTATACCTTTAAAATAACAAGATAGCTCCAAACTGCAACAACTCTTGTTACAACTCAGTAACTGGAAGAGTCTTTTTCCCAGTCCTGCAAGACTTAAAATACACACTCATAAACAAATAAGTGGTCATCCAGTCCTTGCTTTCAGAATTCCTAGTCCAAAGCCTTGACTTTACTTGCCTTTTCTGCCCATAGCTGCAGTAAAATCTGAAATAATAAACAGCTGTTGCTATTATATGAGGGCAGTCATCTCTAGAGTCATTCGGGTTTTGTAGCGTACTGTTTCCAAACCCCAAATTCTAAACCGAAATCCAGATTTCTACAGTTAAACAATGTACATGCACCCCATAATCTGCCCCGAATTACATAACATCACAAAAATGATTTTGACTTTGCAAGAGGTACTGGAGGACAGCATGCCCAAGCTCTAGGGTTCACAGCCACTAACCCCAATTCTAAAACAAGATCCAGTGATGGCAGAGTAGATGGGACCTTGGCATGACCCAGAGTCTCTCCAAACACTACAGGCATTACAAGACGTAACAGTAATGGCAATCTTCACTTCTTGATTTTAGAACATAAAGCATGCTTGCAGTAGTGTTCCAACTGTTCTCTTGTAAGGCTTTAGAATAAACAGAAACACTTAGTGGAGAAAGAGTTTCATGCCAACATTCAGGTTAATTTTTTTTCCTCATTATTTTAATGTTACTACAACCAAGTAAGTGCAACAAATGAAGAAGCAGCAGCTATTGTGAGAGCTTTTGACCAGAAGCACATTTCTTACCATGCCACCAGAGAGCTATGCCAACAATGCCTCGTAAAGAAAGCACTGACTTTTTCATTCAAGAATCTTCATAGTAAATCATATAATTAAAAGACTGCACAATGAGGAAAAACACTTCTTCCATTTCAATTAGTTGGTGTGTCTGAAAACCAAAAATAAATAAATAAATAAATAAATAAAATTGAACGTAAGAATAACAGTAGTTCTCTAATATGAAGTTACCATGTTTCACAGAAAGGTCGGAGAAATCATGATCTTGTTGGCCCTGGAAAACATAGAGATTTAACTCATTACATTTTTGACAATAACTTCCTAAATTTACAAATTAACAAACACCCTTGGGTGATCCAGAGATCCACTGACTGCACTGAATTAACAGAAATACTGCCGTGACACCAGAGCTGGGCAATGCTTCCCAAATTGCTTCCAAATGCTTTGGTGTGGCAGGGTGAAAGTCACAAAATCAGAGGAAATGGAGAAATGGCTTAGTGACAATCCTTCCTTCCCTTCTCCACCTCCAAAGGATAGGAAGAGATAACTCTTTTTCCTGCTCAAAGGAAGCAGATGGCAAAATTGCAAGTAGAACGGCAGCGCCAAGAGACTGGTGGGAGGTAATTCATGATTTTAATGAGATCGCTATATTTGATATCTTGTTTCTTATTAGAACCCTGACTGCACACCACCTTTCACAGTTTCAGGGCATTCA
This sequence comes from Anser cygnoides, assembly GCF_040182565.1. Taxonomy (NCBI): domain Eukaryota; kingdom Metazoa; phylum Chordata; class Aves; order Anseriformes; family Anatidae; genus Anser; species Anser cygnoides. Next base: position 29,988,766 of record NC_089876.1, on the reverse strand, counting down.
TTTTCTTTCTCCCTTGGTTAGCTTCTGTTCCTTTCTTTCCTCAAAAGCCTCAAACTGTAGGAGCGACTCTTTGCAGTCAAGCGGCAACAGGGTTATTAGTAATACTTAAGTCTCGAGCACTGTAATAACTCGGACAACTCTGCTAGCACTGAGCTACTTGCTATGCCTTGAGTGATTATCGTGAGGAGTGAGATAGTGGCCTACTTCCATTTGGGAAGAGACAAAATAATCAAAAATAATTTTTGTCTCTACCTGACCCCATAATCAAAGTAGTCATGGCATGACATAGACTAATCATGGAAGAAAATATTAAAAACTTGCAGAAATATCTAGAAAAACACCAGAATATCAATTTGTTTAAAACAGCATAAATCAAATGAAAACAACACAAGATAAATTAATTTGTCAGATTAATTAATTAAAAATTTAATTATCTTTGCACACAAATACCAATGATAGACACTTATGTTCCAAATACCATGCTCAGCTCAAGCTCGTCACCTAGCAGGAGCTGACAAAGCCAATCTAAAGCTAATGGACTCCGTGCAAAGTCTGCTATGTATAATACTAGCCAACGTTTTGCTGCTGTCTGCAGCTGAGCTGCTGAAACTGAGCACGTGCAGGACACCAAACCAACTTGTAAAAAGTTGTGTTCAACAGTAATATCTTCAATGATAAACTTTTGCAGGAATAGGGGATGCAGATTTTTCACTGCTTATAAATAACTCAGACTTCCAGAATCCCCAAAGTCTCAATTCAGTTGGGGAAAAAAAAAAAAAAAAGTGAAAAATCTGTGCTTCCTACTTAACATGAGCATACAGAACACATTTAAGCCAGAGGAGAAATGATGAACCAGAAAAAAGGCAAGAAAAAAATGAGGGGGAAAAGGGAAAGAAAAAAAAATGAAAACAGATAGAGTGCCTCAAGAAAACAACATTGTTTTGCCAGAATTATTTTGCCACAGTCTTCCTAACAGCTCCTTTTAAAGTTGATTCAAACATTCTGTGTAAAAATTCTTTTTTTGTTGTTGTTGAAAATTACAAAGGAAATTAGCTATGTAGCAAAAATGATCACTAATAGTTTATTTTTGTTGTTGTTTTGTTTTTTAAATGAATAACATGGCTTTCTGTTCTCTTTTGACAAATCCAAATGGATGTGGTTTCTGTTTGTTTTTTGGTTTTTTTTAATCATGTAGCTACTGCTAAATGATTAGGTTCAGCTCCTGCATACCTTTGTCATACAGGAGCTCTCTAAAGGAGCAGCACACAGGTTTAATTGCTCCAAAGCCAGCAGACAGGAAAAACAGAGCAGTGGGTTCACCAGCAAGACCAGCCCTGCCTGACAAAAGCCCATATTCATTTTGACCCCACCACACCATTTATCAGCGAGCCTCCTACACCGGACAGCTGGATAACAACTGTGGTTATGGCACAGCAGTGCAGATCCTTCTCCCAGAGGCACTGCCAAGTCATGCAATGAGCAGATACACTCCATCCCTTGTTCCCAAACAACCTCTCTGCAGCCCCAGTCCAATTTCTCACAGACACAAACTAAATGAGCATAAGGCAATTCTTCGATCAGCCCCTGGAATTAAGAGCGCCCTGTTACCTTGATTGCTCGTTGAAAAACCTCATAGCAATCTTGACAACAGTTAAGAGATGTCTGAAGGAAAACACTACCTGGTATGACAGTTCTGGCACCAGATTTTGTCTTATTTCTGGTGTCATGAAAATGCAATGATAAATATAGTTCCTCAGGCCTGGACAACTCCTGTCTGACCAGGCCTACAGTCAACTCCCAGGAGCTCTGCATCTTTGTCAGACCATAACCCTAATCTCAGCCTTCACCCCTCCTTGCTGTTCAGTGATTTGTCCTTTACATCAAAACCAATACCACTCTGAAGGTTCAGCCAGCAGGGTATGCCCTTCACAAAGCTTTGGCTGGAGAACAGAGAGGGTAGGTTCAGTCAGCAACCCGTGGGACATACCTGCTTGTGGTGGACATTTCAGGGAGATGCTGAAAGTCCCAAGTCTAACAAAGCAAGGAAAGAGAGGGTCCTCTGAGCCTGAAAGTTCTACCTGAGGACCCTTGACCTGGTTCAAGAAGGTATCACAAAGTAAAATTATCATCACTGGGAAGAGAATTAGTGTGATGCTACCATTAATTTCACTAAGACCCTTCATTATCTCATGACTAACGACTTGTGTTGCCTGAATTTGACCTAAACACCCACCAAGAAACTTAAAAGAATCACTCTGTGAAACTGATGCAAAGCAGACTCCGTCTCAGGCCACATCGGGTCTGCAGAACTGAAGAATGGAAAAGCAATTAGGTAAAATTTCTACATCACCCCAGCAGGTATAGCGCAATTATGTAATAGGTACATATATATGGAACATGGTCAAAATAGACACATGTTGAGCATTCACAAAGAGGAAGCAAAGTCCTGCTATTATGCAAACAAGTACTATTGACAGGAAGAACAAAGACTGTTTCTTAATGTTCTGGACACATAGCTCAGTGTAATATTACCTAATTTTAACTCCTAAATTTTTCTCGCACATAAAATATTCAGAAAAGTTCTGAAGTCATTTTGTCCTTGAAAGCTTTCCACTCAGTGTCATCTTCCGGGCAGAAATGATAGAGTCAGGAAAACTGTCGTGCAAATCCTGTTACTGCTGAATCCTTCATCCATAAATGAGCAGTCTCGATCAAAATGCAAAGAACAATGCAGCTCTGACCTCATTACTCTCAGTGTGTCCGTGATATTTCTTTTATAGCTGCTCATTCTGAGATCTCTAAACCATCCTCCAGGCGATGGTTTGGAACAAGACATACGGTAAGTTTTATGCAATTTGTAGGCTTTTTTCAATACTCAGCTGTAGGTGGGGAAGGGAAACAGCAGAGAAACTCAAAATGCAAACAGTGGTGCAAGCAAGATGGGAATGGAAGAGGAGAGAAATGCTCATTTGGGGTGGTGGTACCATCCCAGTGAATACATTTTGAGGCTGATCAGCTCACATAAATGATCTCGACTCCATTAAAATAATGATGTTACAAACATTTATAAGAACAAAGGGTCTATCCCTCTGTTTCTAAGCTACAAACATGCACAAGACAACACATCCATAAATTTGTCTTGACTTAATGAGCAAAGCACACTTTTCTGTTAAACTGTTTCAACACTATTAATCACAAATTTAACTTTGTCGCGTGCAAGTCCTCTCTCTAGTAAAACACAAATACAAAACCAAACAACACTCTTTCTGTAGATGCTGTCAAGCCTTTGAAAACACCCACATTTGATCTCTGCCTGTTGGTCACAGACCAGTGCAAGAAACACCACACTGCAAGTATTTTCCCCTCCTTCTGCAGAGATTGTTCAGTCAGGGGGCTTCCATGTCATCATATCATTTGGCAGTAATGGAACAAAAACACTCTCTCAGTGAGACTGGTGGTGATGATGCATGTCTTTACAACCAATGCGTTTACGAAATGTCCCAGACTTTTTGGATTGAACCTTTCCTGCCTCAAACATGCAAGACCACAAGGGCAAGCAGAAAATACAAGAAAAATACCTCCAATGGAATCTAGCTACATGGAGTATAGGGGGGGGGAACCATGAAGAGAAATACCTCAAAAGCATGACAAAGAAAGATTTCAAGATGTTTCAGAAAACAGAAATATAGTGATGTCTTGTCAGTCCACGCTAACTCTATGTCAATGTGTCTGATTTGTGCAGTTAAGGCAAATGCTCATATTTATCTTGGGTAAATACTGCATAACCTTATCTGGATGCTAATCCAGGACAGCAAACATAAAGAGCTTTTTTAATGCAAAGTTGAAATTGCCATTCCTGTTTGAAAAAGTGTGTTCATGATTAGCCTTTCAGAAATTTTGGACTAGTTTAACAACATCAATTTATACAATAAGAGGCTAATCATGTCCCTCCAGCCCAACTGATAACAGAAAACTAAATGAAATGCATGTAAACCAGGCCTGTTATTGGCACTTATTTTCTATAAGGACTTCTCTAAAGTTGGATGCTCTTTGCTTCATTAAATTGATTCATCACTGTGTTGTGATCAAATTAGCTATTATACTGAAGTAGTTCTTTGCTTCTCTCTCTAAAGGATGGTGCTAAGGCCCATGAATAAAGGAGAAAATTATTAATCAAAACAAGGGCAATGATTGTGCCCTAGATACATTTAATAGGGCACATTTTCAAAGCATCACATTACTAACCAAGTCAGGCCGAATATACTCATGCTTTCTTCTTATACCAACATGGAGTAATCGGGGAAAAACACCTATCTATTAACATTCTTGAATTCTTTCCTTATGTCTTCCCTAATATTATGCTCTAATATAACTAATACACCTAATCACCCAATATAACACTCTAAGACAACGCACCGGAGGTCTGATTTGCACACCAGCAACTATCTATATAATTATATATCTATCTATAACTATAATCATTTTAGCTTGCCATCTTTTTCTTCATCGTGTGCTGGTTATAGCTAATAAAAAAGGAGCCTGAGATTTTTACTGGAGAACTTGGGCAGCTACAACACCATTTTTTTTTTTTTTGGGGGGGGGGAGGGGGTCAAAAAGATAAAAATGTATCACCGCCTCCAGATTCAGTTAAGTAACAGCATGGGAAGAACAATATAAACTGTTAATACAGTGGCTTGTAAACGCCTTCCGTTATGTGAATGCTTTCACTGGATTGAGTGAGGATATGAACCCAAAGATTATTTATGCTCCTTGCTGTTTTGGAATTAAACCTTAACGCTAACGCCAATAAAAACAGCACAAACGGGAAAAACTGCTCTGGGAAGAAGAAGCAGCTGACAAGCAAAACATGTCCTTATGCTTAGTGCTTGTAATGTTCCCAATGTTTAGCTTTTTGTACAATACTAAGGAGACTGGTGAGCACCCTAAGTTACACCTTTTCTGAAAGCTGCTGCCTTTGTTCAGTGCTGAACTTGCCTGAAGCAGTGCTACTTTCCTAACACAGATTAAATGACCATGTGGTCTTAACCCTAGTACAAACAAACAAAAAAAAGCACTATTAAATCATCCTTTGACTCTCGTTTACTTAAAACGCCATAACTGTTCCTCATCCTGTTTCACTTGATGTAGTGAACTACAGACTCATTTATCAAGATGCTGTATTGTCAAAAGAGTCATGTCTTCCTTATATATTTTTGGTCTCTTCTACTCCGTGCAGCCTTTGAGCTGGTATTTTACCAGTTACCCAAGAACTGGGATAGTTGAACAGCTCAGATTAGCCATTTTGACACACCAGAATAATACTAGTTTCTATCCCTCCTAGGAAATAGAAAGGAAACAGCTTCTTAGTAGAAACTTCACTCTGATGACCAGGGTTAATGCTTTTATTCTCAATTAGAAAGGGTTGTTTTTAATCCCACCTCTGGTGAGAACAAGGTAAACTGAAAGCATTGAAATATATGTGCAGGAAGATAAATTTCAAGTAAGGGAGTTTGTTTTATTACACAAGAAATCACTCACAGTAAGCACTGAATTTGACTTTATTAAGCTGCAACAGTGATATTCAGAACAGGATACTGGATGAGTTTAAGACCACAAAAACAGCATCTGGGAGTTCGGAGATCTTATCAGGTTAAGGAGGCAGAGAACAACATCTGGGAAAAAGTCCTTGCTGTCTGGAAAGGAGCTGTGTAGTGCGGCTAACCCAAGGGCTGTACTTGGTCTGCAGCATGAATTCCTGCACAGCCAGTAAGTAAATCCAGACAATCTGACAACAGCAGGAGTGGGATTTTCTACCTCTTATTCAAATGTTACCGAGGGCTGAAGCTGAAGTTACTACATCTTGCAAGACCCTCAACCTTTTACCAGACTGAACTAGTACTTGCATATCTGTGCCAGCCAGGCTGAATACTGGAAAAGTAAGACATCAGCAGAAAGAAAGAAAGAAAGAAAGAAAGAAGACACAGCCCTCTGGAAAACATATCAGAAAGCAACCACTTTGCTTGCTGTAAGCACACTTGCATCCCAGTTATGTCTATTGGTCTAATTTTCACTCTTTCACCACAATTGTTCTGGCAAGGGACCTTTTAAGCAAGTCTAGACAGTAGCCAAATATGTCTGGAAACTAATCAAGAATTTATTTACACAAAAAAATTATTTCGAAGTTTAAGGAGTTTTAAACTAAGAATCTATAAAATGCAAGCTTGATGGATGATCTGGAGTTACAAAAAATCACTTGAGTTTAAGATTGTAAACGAAATAGCAGTATACAGCTTCCTCTGCTTGTCACTTGCCATTATAGCAGGAAATAGAGCTTTCCTATAATTTGACATCAAGTGTATCACCGAGCTAAACAAAGGGTGAACAAAGAAATCAGTAGTTCAAAATGCATCTTCTTTGTTCTTCAAGGAGCAAAGACCTAGCAGGAGTCATTAGAATCAAAGGGTAGATCTAAAAAGCCATCTTCCTGCCTGGTGCTTTCTATACATTTTCTTCGGGTAGCATACACATGCCATTCAGAGGCAAGAAAATGGCCTTTCAGTTCATTACAAAAACTGTTTTAGAACAACAACTGGTACTGGAGCTTGACTTACTTGTTTCTGTTCAAGCATGTTTTACTTTTGTCTTCCATTGCTCGGATTCTTTTCTGCCAAGCTTGTTTCTATATTTTCATCAAGAAAAAAGTTCCAGCAAAGGTTAGTTTCTGTGGTAACAGTAATTGTCATCTGGAGAAACAAGTAATCCTCAACCATTAGCTGTTTAACATGAATTAGGTCTAATCTGTTGAAAAGAAACTATTTATACTGTGAGTACATTTCATCGGCTTGTAATTAGCTAGGACAACTGAGGAATACAAACCTCATCAGGTTGCCTTTATTTCACAGATCTAAGTGTAGTTTTTCATTAGGAAAGTTTCATCTTTTTCTTCCTATGCTAATCTTTGAGTTCTCTGGTGCTAGCCCTCACCTACACTTCCTACTCCCCTTCTGGAAAAAAAAAAGCTTCCTTTCAGTTTCTCCTAGCTACCATATCCCATTTACTTTATCTATCTTGGACCATTTTGCTATCATTTCAGAAAACCATATATTAATCTGAGAAACTATGGCCTGTTCTGTAAGCCCAGCAAAACACACAATGGAACGTAACCATTAGATCCTGTTTCTGAAGCCAGAACTGGCCTTCCTTCATAAGTTGGTGCCTAGACAATTAAGCCCCTTTCAGTGCTTTGCAAGCACCAACCAGAAAATTAAAGATAACGGTCTCATCGGAGAGAAGGCTGTCAGTGCCACACAAAGGATTCCAAGGCAAGCCTGCCACTGGTAACCTTTCATTTCTGAGCACCAATCCAACTGGATGAAACATTGTACAATATGACTCTAAGGTCAACTAGAAAGATCACTTGACCAAAGCAGAGCTGTGGAAGGCCCAGTTCAAGGTTCTAGAGGGTACAGAACAGAGAAAATGCTCTTGTTGTAAAGTGGTATAAACCTTGCATTCACCAGTGAATGTCAATGCAGGAATACTGGTTTTAGAAATACCTCAAGTCATCTAGAAGGTAACACTGGAATTGAACTATTTCTCATGACTTGTATGGTAGACTAACAAAACTATGACCTTTACAGATAGAAAAAAAGCATTTATTCATCCAGTAACAGCTCAAATAACAGTACTGAGTAAATACCTCAAACCTACATTAAAAGAAAAGTCAACACCTCTGGAAGCACTTAATTTTTGGAGTAATTTCTAAAGCAGAACATCATAAATGCTTTTCAGAAGCATGGGAAAGGTCATCCTATTTTATTTTTAGAATAGCTGGGACTTAATTTCAACCTCTTGATGCTCATTACTCACTGTTAATTTGCACAAAGCCCTTAGCATTACAGCTAGTACTGCAAATATTAAATACAAATAGTTTGCCTACAACCTGCCATTCCAGCATTTCTGATGAGTATTAACTAATCCAAGTGTGTATTTTTAAGTCTCACGGCTATAGACGGAAGACTGGATATGGCAATACCAAATGCCAAGCAAAGAGAAGACCACAGCTAAATTCAGCAGCATTCCCATCAGTAGTCCATGCACTATCGGACTTAATTTGCCAGATACGTAGGGAATAAGGATCACACCTTCTCTTGACTAGCATCAACCCCAAATTAACACGTTAGCCCCAGACCTACTATGAGGAAGATGTGCAGCCATGCTTTCAGGCTTTAAATCTCTGATCAGGCATAATTTGGTATTAAAGGGGGCAAATGCTGAGAAGGAGACAGCAGGTGGAACTTTTGCAACTGCAAAGCCATTTCTAGGAGTCACTGCCATATACCTGAAAGCAGTAACTGTTGCACAGACAGTCCAGGGCATATATAGGCACTGCAAAGCTTAGAAAACAGTAGTAAGCTCTTTATTACAGTATCAAGGAAACTAAAGTATCAGCAAGTACTCATGTCAATGAGCAAGTCTACCGTTCTGTAACATTTTATCCCAGTTAATAGCCATTTGAAGGCAATACTCAAGATATGTCTTACCACTGCTCTCTAAATTAGTTTCACAGCAGTTGAGGGTACTTACCTGTACAGAATGATGACACCTGATGTCCTGTATTTGTGTTTCAAGTTTCAACAGCATGAGCAGCATTAAGCATACCCTTCCTCTAAATATACTTGTATTATTCAGCCTTTTTAAGGCTGAAGAAAAGCATCCCAAGTTAGTTTTACTTTCTATTTGCAAGCTCTCAAAACCATTAAAATTAAGCTCAAAAGCATTAACCTCTTCGGATGCCTCAAGACAAAAGAATTGGTTCTCATTGACTTCTTACAGTCACACAGAATGCTTTATCTCTTTGCAGAGAGAAGCAATGTAAACAAAGTTTCTACCCTAATTACTCTCAGTTTTGCCTTAGGCATTAATTTAAAGCAGTTCATTTTCACCAGGAGGGGCAATGACAGCTGTCTTAAGGAGACTACAGATGTCAAGGTTGGCTGGGCTGAGTACACAGCAAGCACAGCCAGTGCAGCTCACCCCCTGCTTACCAGCCAGACCATCACTAATTTTGAGAGGGCTTTAAGATTGTCTCACTGACTCCTCTATTTTGGATGTACCAAAATACATTTCCATAGTAAGCACAGCTCAGTCTACTTAAATGCAGAACATGCTGCCTATGCAAGGAGACAACACATTCAGTGTTGAAGAGCTCACAGCATACCTGTGCACTCCCCCATCAGAGGTCTTTCCCCATATTGACTAGCAACTTGACCCCTCTTTTTCCAAGCAGTTCTGCCTGGCACTGAGAAACGGCTCAAGAATTTCCTAATAAATACAGATATTTGAGCAAATACGTCCCTCCATAACATATTGGTACCTTGCCCTCTGTTATTTCATAACACCATCCAGCCTGGGGCCCCAGCTGAAACGCTCAGCTCAGCTATGTAGCTTCAGGACATTCATTTCCCCACTCTATTTGTTATTGGAAGCGTGTTCACAGAAACAACATTTTAGCAAGATATGACAAGAAAAACCCTTTGACAACATCTTTCAGCAAGTAATTCACAGTTCTTTCTACTCAAGTCCTGGTAACTCATTTCAATGGCATATTACAAATCCGGCAATCCAGTGTGCAGGTTTTCCCTGCTACTTTATTATTCTGCAGGTGGTGTTATTTCAAGGGTGTTGAGCTGTACAGAATGCAGTTCAGGATGCAGTTGAATATGCTTTCTAGTAGATTTCCACCAGAGCACAAACACTGGGACCCACGAAGCCAAAATTTTTCATAAATAAATATTTTTGTAGTCAAAGCATTTAATAGCTGCTGAGCAGTCTACGTTTAAAAACAAACAAACAAACAAAAAAAACAAACACAACAAAACCCTATTAGGTGCTCAAGCTGCCCAGACTATTTAAGACATTCATCCTCTAAGCTCATCTTCTAATGAACAACTTGTTCATGCTCCCCAAGAATGAACATGTAGAATAAAACAATGCACTTCCAAATCCACCCTTCCAAGTCTATTAGTAAGCAGTGCCAAGGAGCAAAGCAAGATTTTTGACAAGTACCATATTTTTCTTTATGCTGCATTTTTGCAAAAAATCAAAAATCCCTTCCAAGGATGTCTACTAACACCTGCTTTCCAGTGGATTCAGCTTTGATTTTACAGAGCTTTTCTAAGTACTGCAGTTCCAAGTGTCTATTCATAGCATCTTACATGTGCTAAATTGTAGTTGAAGGGACACTGCTACTGTCAGGGTCTCACAAGTGTGTTAAGAAACAGACCTCAACCCTGTGAGGTCACCCCAACAAGATGACCGTAGCCATTTTCCCCTCTGTATTTATTGTGGGAAAAGATCTTGCAAAACATTAACTAATCTTTTCCTTATTGAGCTCCCACACTACACATACACCACAATCATACCATGGCTTGGATTCAAAGAGACCTTAAAGATCATCTGCCATCACTAACTTTGTAGGGCTAAAACTCGAGTCTTACTACACTTCACATCTATGATGTGGACTACCAATTATCGAAATATTATGGCCATGTGGAGCTGGTTGCAATTGCCCACCCATATTTTGCTAATAGAATTATAACAGAAACTGTCCAATATCAATTGGTTTCTGCAACAACTGAAGTAAAGTCAAATTACAAAAAGCAACCAGTCAGTGTGATTATTTCTGAAAAAACACTATTTCTGGAACAACCCACATCAAATGTTTATTCAAAGCAGTGGAACCACTTTTATGTGACAAGGGAGCAATTAACTGAAGTATTAACATAGCTGGTCAGGTTTAAAGTTGGGTAATATAGTACTGAGATAATTAAGAAGCATCCACCATACAAGTCCAGTATTGTATCAATTACTTTGAATAAGGAAAAGTTCCCACATAGAAAGAAGGCACTACGTTAAATGCAAAGACTCAAAAAAAATTTTTAATAAATGGCAGAAACATAATGACCCCATGCATAGTGCAGGACTGTGTCCAAGACCCAGTAAGAATCTTGGCTTTCTGTTATGAAAGCAGCAAGCACTCCTTCTAGTATGAAAAAAACACCTTACCTTTTAATTAAATTGTCTTGACTTTGTAGGTTGCAATAAGCAGACAGGTTTTGAAGCCAATACTCAAATGTTTTCTAAGAACACTGGACTTTTATCTGTAAGAAGAAAAATGTTTCAGATATCCAGTTCCATGAAAAAACTTTGGAGTAGTTGTTAGTTGAAGACACGAAAAAGAATAAGTCTCAATAATCTGCTAATGTAATTGAATAGGTAACTAATACAGATACCTGCTTAAGGTATATTTTTCAGCTTGACTCCCAACAGTGACCTAGTATAGATGTGATTTGATATATGTATGATTTACTTCCTGCAAGGTTGAAAAGAAAGCTACGTATAAGACACTGATTTCTCCAATGTCGGTTACTAAGACATAGCACTGAAGTGCAACAGAGCTGTCTTTAGCATCTCCTGCCTGAGTACTGCTCAGATAGAAAGTTATTGATGTAAAACCAAAGGACAGCATACGCAGCCTTGATCCCACCTGCTATTCCACCTGAAGCCCTCAAGATACATCAGAGGTACACAAAGCCTTCAAAGGAATCTACGCTCCTTGGAACATACTAGGCATCATCATAATTCATCTTACTGCTTCCTTCCTGATGGAGGACACTAAGAAGAAATCAAAGCATTAAGAATCCAGATGTCTGAAAAATCACACCAAAAGTTCCATAAAGACTATAGCCACCTGGGCATATGCCTCAATTTAAATTCAAGTTGGACTTCACATTTTTATTAATTTAGCTCAAAAAAATTACTCAGGCAATACTAAACCCCATAGGGTGCTGCTTGATCTTAGACTTGCTTGAGCTTAGAGACTCAATTAACACCTCTGATCTGAGCAGTTTTAAGGCTAGTCATTAAAAAAAAGCAATGGTTCACTCTAGTTTTCTTCAGCAAACACCACAAAGTAGTGCACTTTTCCATCACCACAGTATTTTCACTGCATACAAAAATAGCTCTCATTAGGTGGCTTTCCAAGAAAAGGCAGTTTCACTTTTCGCTTTGAAATGAAGCTACCACACTTGCTGTCAGAATCCCATCAGTCATCTTCAGTGGACAGCCACATTGCAGTACTAATGCCATTTTATTCCTGAGACTCTGAGACAACTATGAGAACTCTATTGAATCAAAGCTAAAATTAAATTACAAATTCAGAATGCTTGCCACTCCTAAACATTTCTTTTCTTTAGACCTTTGATTTCTACAAGTGAGAAGAGTTTTATTAACTAATGAAAGGCTTTTTATTTACCTGCTACTCTCTATGCTAAGAAACATAGGTCTTTTCAGGTACAACTCCAAAGTCTCCATCACAGTCAGGTTCTCAGGAACACACCTCAGACACCTGAAACACAAGAAGGTAAGGATAAAAGGATAAAAATATTTGATGGATGACCTATAGCCTGCAAACTCTTGAATCTTGCAGATTGAACTGTATCAATCCTTTGTGCTGTCTACAGTACGTTCTTACTTCTGTTCCTAAAATAAATTACACAGAAAAACAACTGTAAAGCTGCACTTGCGACAAAAACCTTTTGACTCACTGAAAAGGATAGGGCTATGTGACATTCTAAACATTCCAATTCTACACTAAACATCAAGCTCCTATGGATTATCCGAACAGAAAATTAAGTAAGCTGTGAACAGCTCCCATTCAAAGGCTTATGTTTACAACATAAAACAGGAAGATGAACAGCTTTGCACCAGCAACTTTCACAGAATACTTTTGACTAGAAAGAAAGCTTACAGACAAAAGCTGCTTCTTCAGGGCTGTCTTTGTGCCAGTCACCATAGAGAGGGTCATCGGGATTTCTCTGGGACATTGGTGACTCTGTGAGGGGTCTCAATTAAGGCCATGGAGTCCACATTACACTGCCTGCAGTGAAGGGTACCATCTTTCCCTATAATCCAGAGAGAATTCTGAGGACACTAACTGCTGTCCAGAAGCTTCTTTCTTTCCACCCCTCCGCTGTTGCGCTTACCTTCAACTACACCTGTTCGTTCAAAGGTCATTGACATTAACTGGGAAGTAAGTTATTCCAAGCTGTCAAATCCTTTGGCAAAAAAGGCATGATATACCATCTTCCCCCTTTACTGTCCACCAGAGGACATAAGGCATCTTGCTCTTCAGTTGTCTTCATCACATCAAAGTTCACACGTAAAAAACACTAAAAGGGTACACACTACACAGCTTTTATTGAATCTCTTTGAAACTCCTAAAATTGTTTGGTCCCAGGCTTCCATTACTTTGACCATCCATGACTTGTTGATAGACCTAGGGTCTCCAGTGTCATCCTGTGATCCTTTTGCTACCAGCCCTCAACCGCACACTACATTACGTGCCTTATCTATCAGTACTTCCGCTATCACAGTAGACTAGTCTCCCACACTACAGCATGAAGTACCACGAATCTCATTACACAGTAACAAATAACTATTCCACAGCCTAAATACAAATTACTGTTATACTTCAGTTCTAAAATAATACAGATATTAATCAGCTTAGGCAACAGCACAAGATTGGCTGCTACAAGGTTGTCATCTGCCTACTACCCATCCCATTTCATATTCCCTTTGAAGTCAAAATTAGTTTCACCTTGATCCTTATGATTCTGTACAGCTCCATATTTCCGCAAGTGCATGGTGAACACAGGACTGGTGTCTATAACAAGAGCTGGTGAAGTAGATGGAGCAGTGAGGCTCACACCAGTGCTGAAACATCTTAGGGCTGTCTTCTACTGGCTGTGCAAGAAGTGTCTGAGCAGGCCTGCTTCTTTTTCACTAGGAGTAAATAGAAAGCATCAGTTTGAGGTAAGAAGAAATCTATCACAGCAAGCCTTTGCTTCAGTCCAACTGCTTCCTTATCACAATCAAACACCAAATGCAAGCATCTTCAACACACCCCTCCCTTCTGCCCTGGACCACTGTAAACTACGGAGATATGGTGCCACCTATGCATTAAATAGCCATAACCCCATAAGGCCACATTGTTCATAAAGAACCCCATAAGGTTCACATTGTTATTGTGAACCTAAGGATCTTTTCTCCTCCCACTTTGCACAGAGAGACCTACTCACTTTAGCATCTAGAGGTCATGTGAATCTAGTCCTGGACTGCGTAACAAGAAAGTGACAAGGAAGTCCTGAAAATCATCCCTGCCTTAAGGGCACCCAAGGCCTGGGAGAAAGTCCTTCTCAACCCGTTTGCATTTTCCTTCCCTTCCCTGACACTTAACCCTTCTCCTATTTCCAGAAATGTTTTTTCCTGAGGCTACATTACATTATTAAGTTCAGTGTAGACATCTGGTGGTCAAAATGGCAATGGCAACTGAACATCAGTGATGCAGTCTGACCAGCGACCAGTAGACACATGTCCATTGACTACTTAAGAAGAGTTTGTGAGCTTGTTGCTGCAGGGATGCAGAATCAATTCTTTTGTGGCCTTACCAAACAGTAGAGAAAGAGGCTTATGCAGTAAGGATGTTGCCTAATCTTCCTTCTTATACCACACAACTCATTTCATACTCAGGCTTCAGAGACCTGCTACTGCTGGGTCATCAGAGGAAAAAGTTAAGTGGTTAATATACCTTGTAAATGCATATCCACCCAGAGAGGAAAACAGGCTTGGATTTCATCTGTATACCAAACAATGCATTCCCAAGCAACATTAGCTTCTTAGAAGCTCCATATTGAAATAACTGCCTCAGTCAAAACCATATTTGGGGGGGGGGGGGGGGGTGCAAATTAGTGTTTTTTTTTTTTTTTTTTTCCTTCCTCTAAGTGATGGGGGAAAATTAGCTATGAGTAATCAGTGTTCTCAGCTAACAGCCCTCATGGGCAGCCACATTCCTACTAAAGATAATGCCTTGCCCTATTATTGTAGGCTACTGCAAGCCCTGTGGTACTAGGATTTAACAACTAAGCTCAGGGCAGCAAAATGTAGCTGTCACAACTTACTGAATTAACTAAGAGACACTGAAGTGTTTCTAAGTGCATAAAAACCTAAAAGGAAAAGGTGCCAAGCACAATGGAGCAGAAGACAAATCAAGCACAGGGTCTCTAAACTACTGGGAAACTGTCTTGAATTCACAGTCCCAAGGACCTTCTGCACTTCTGGGGTAGCTATAATTTCTGGCTACATCAGGAATAAAGTAGCTATTTGTCCTTACCTTGAACACACTTTGTGACCAAAAGAACTGGAAAGGTGTGCAGCAGTCGCTTGCTCTGGAACTCATGTCACTTAAGTCATTTTGCGAGACATATAGCAAATAACTGAGATGCATGTGGACAAGCATGAAAAGTTGCTAGACAGTCATCATCTTGGCATAAGCATACTACTGGAATAAGCGAGAGAACACAGCAGGAAAAGAGATACCATGACACCATTTATCTTCCTAAGTGCTTTTTAAGTAGAGCATTAACACTATTTCATTGTTGCCCTGAGTGCTTCAAAGGAAAGGAAAAACATATTAAGCCATCAACCAAAACGTTGAGTTTATTACACTCCTGTCAGAAATGCTCCCAAGCAAGTTTTCTGCGGTAACCTTAACAGTTCCAACTGAAACAAAAACATATTTACCTGAGCAGTCTGAAAAGCTACACGTTACTGTAAAGCAGTCACTGGCATAGGAAGCTGACACCACATGCATTCGTCTGGGTGTCTGCTGTCTGCAGTTTCAACTCATTTGAAACCATTCTTGGAAAGCAGATGAGGTCATGCAGTGACAGAACAGCACTACATCAGGAGCACCAAGACTCTCCAGAATATATTCTCTATAGACCATCCATTCCCCTCTCTACCATTGTGAGCAGCCTCTCACTTTTAGCTATCCAGCCCTTCATGATTACAAATTTTTAGATTAGAAATAACGTCGTTCCTTTGACTGCTCTTACCAGAAGCAAACTGCCATGTGGAGGGCTACTGCCTGCTGACAGAGCTGTAACAAGGACAGATGCTTAACTGAAATACTTCAATAGCACTGTGAAGATCAGACACATTATCAGTGTTTCATTTTTTAATCTTAATTCCTAAACGGATTCCAAAAATCCATATATACATCCTAAATGGCCTCTATAACACGTAAAGACCACTAAATCCATTCAGATAAACAGAGCTCCTTAATTACATTTCCAAGTGCTCTCAATCAAACAAGATCCACATTCCTAGTGTAGGATGGGCTTCAGCACTTTCTTAAAGAGACGATACCAATTTGCTTTAGATAATTTTGCCATAAATAGAAGACGACATTTGGACAGCCCTGGAAAATTAGTCTCTCCTTACCCCTGGAAGCATGACACTTTATACCTCACCTGTACTGACTCAAGATGCTCCCCATATCACAGGCATCATCAGCTTTCCCCCTTATTGCACAGCATTCATGGCACAGCTCTGCAATAACTCAGAAGCAAAGTACAGACTTAACTCAAGAGCAAAAATTCATGCAGGGGCTCAGAAACAGAAGCAAAGTGTCACTGACAGCAAAGCACAAGACAAATCCTACCTGACAAAAAAGCTGAAGTAGGTCTCAGCTTTTTTGGTCTATTTTCCAGCCAATCTGCTTGGCAAGCCAATGATGTACTCATGCTCTAAGCCTCAACCTGGCTGAAAAGCAGCACCATTACAAGTAAAGCTAATTTTAACCTGAAAAAGAATCATCTTGCAAGATAACATTAACCCAGAAGTTTCAGTGGATCAACTCTGTACATGACCTCAAAAACTGCAGTTTTATTATTGTATGAGGATAACCGCATTGTGTCTAAGATCTGTTTCTAACTAGTGCTACCTACATTATCCACTTATTTCACAAGCATTCATTCCAAATAGATGGTTAAAAGCAAGTAACCTGAAGCAGATCTGGTCAAGGGTAAGAAGCTTTAATATCAGCTGTGTAGAGGCCATTGCTGAAACCAGTATTTGTGTTCTGACATGCTTCTGCATCTGCATCTGTTCCCACACTGCTCTAGGCAAATGGGAAGCTTCACCAGTCTCAGGAACAAGCTCTGCGTAACACGTGATGTATAAAGTCAAATTTAAGACTTCTTACCTGCATACAGAAGGTAATAGAAAGCCAGCTGCATATATTACACATGCTACCTTAGTTTTAAGTTGTCAATACAGTGAATCTGCATTTAAGTGTATCTGATAAAGATACTAAATTAGATGACTGAATAACCATACTTGTACCTCCCAGGGCACTACCAGTGAAGATACTCCCAAACCAAAGTGCCTAGATAATTCACACAGACTGCCTCCTGTGGTGGTTTCACCCTGCTGGGCAGCTAAACTCCACACCACTCACTCACCCTCCTCAGAAGTACAGGGGAAGAAAATTCAACGAAAAAGGGCTCGAGGGTTAAGATAAGGACAGGGAGATCAGTCACCAATTACCATCACAGGCCAAACAGACTCAACAGAGACACAGTCCTTCCTGAAGTGATCCTGCATGGGCTTCCCACAGGCTGCAGCTCTTAAGAGCTGCTCTAATATGGGTCCCTACCACAGGGTCCATCCATCAGGAGCAAATCGCTCCAATATAGGTCCCCCACAAGCAGCAGCTCCCCCCATTATCACCTGTTCTTGCGTGGGCTCCTCTCCACAGTCTGCAGCTCGGGCCTGGGTCCTGCTGCTGCAGGGACTTTCCACAGGCCACAGCCTCCTTCAGGCCACATCCACCTGCTCCACCATGGGCCTCTACACAGGCTGCAGGGGAACTTCTCCTCCAAGCAACTGGAGCACCTCTTCCCCTCCTTTACTGACCTTTGTGTCTGCAGGGCTGTTTCTCTCTACATTTTCTTACTCCTCTCTCCCAGCTGCTGTTCCACAGTATTTCTTTCCATTCTTAAGTCTGCTCTCACCAAAGTGCAGCATTGCTCATTGCCACAGTCTTGGCCAGTAGCAGGACCCTTCTGGTGCCAGCTGGAACTGGTTCTTATCCAACATGGGGCAGCTTCTGGGCTTTTCTCAGAGAAAAAAATGTCTTTCATCTAGAAACTAGTCAGAAAAAGAATCAGGCACATGTACACCCATGACAGAGCTCAGGCAATCTCCAGGGAGTCATTTAAACCCAAGATTTAATGGTGCTCCTAGCCAACAGGCAGAGCTAGTGAGTAAAGGCACCAGGTAAGGCTTCTTAGGCCACTTAAGGCTTCTTAATGCCATCAGAGCTCCTACAAACTCAACTCCCAAGCTTTTCTGGCTCTTGTGAGGGTGTCTAGTGTGTGAACTACATAGGTCTGCTATACCCAGTCACTCAAAGAGCTATCAAGTGTCTAATGAAAGGAATCCTTTAAGGAAATGTTTTCACTATTTTGAGTGAAAAGAAATTAAAATCCTCAAACAGCACCTCATCACACCTCACAATACATGTTGCTAAAGAACATCCACAGACCCGTGTGATAAAACAACCAAGCAGACACTCAAAGCACATACTATTATGAATGTTTACATGCATTTACACTTTAAGCACATTTTGCCTTTGGAATTAAAAGCAGAATTACCTTGGCATCCAAAAGTGGGACTGACAAGAAGTTTTAGGTGCACATGACTGAAGTGCAGTATATCGAATACTTTCAGTTTTGAATATACATGTGTGTGAGCAAGTGATTTTGGATATTCTGCTCAGTAGAGTGCATTTTTCCAAGGAAATAAACCAAACAAATAAACAAACCCAACCCAGCATATGTAATATTGTTAAAAGTAGAAAACATGTATCTTGCTCTTGACATAGCTCTGTCTTGAGGAAAGGTACTTGGGCTATACTATTCAGCACTATTAAGATTTGACTGTCTTACAGGCTAACTGTGCAGTTGGAGTAAGTGTTGACCAGAGCCCTCCAAGCAAAAGTAAAATACGCCATGACTCAGTGCCAGTCATTCAGCACACCTGACTGATACTGTCACCATCACACGACTTCACAAGTTTCAAGTCCACCTTGATTTAATACCCTGCCACTGGGCCCTAGGATAAGGTGTGCTGGGAGCAGTACCAGCCAAAGAGCCATTATGCATTGCGTTAGTCACCTCTGCTTGTCAAAGAACCCCCCTCACCTCAGCGAAGAAAGGCAGTGCTGTGACTTGCAGGTTTTGTGAGGGGGCGTGCGGCCATGGCAGGAAGGTCTGTATTAGTCACATGAGACGAGCAACACATGGAGCAGCACACTGCACACAGAGCACAAGCAAGCGAAGTGGTCAGGAGGGAAGGCCATTGGCCGCGGCCCAAAACATCCCCTGCTGCGATGCAGGCACTGCCCTGCCTCCCAGGAGAACTCCCTGTGCACATAGGAAAGGTCCTGCGGCTGCTTCCCGGGGCACAGCCACCTGCGGGGAGGTGAGATGCGGTCCTGGGCTCTCACCTGGTCAGGAGCTGCACAGCATTGCAGTGCATCTGAGGCATATCCACAGATGGCCACACTCCGTGCCTCCACAGCACCCCCTGCCACCTCTCGTCCAGGCATCTCCTCAGCACTTGTTCCAGGGAAGCGCAGTAGAGTCTGGAAAAAAAAAAAAAAAAAAAGAAATCTCTCATTGTGGCAAGGAAGCAGGATGCAATGAGGAGGGCCCTGAATATTTCCACATGCGTTTTTTTCTGTGAATCCAAAGTTTTCAGATAAAAATAAAGTCCACGAGGGTCATTTATAGTCCCCCGAAAAGGAAAAAAACCTTCTAGTTCCAGAAGCTAGTGACATTTGCTTCAGCGGTGAAAATCAAGTGCCTAAACGGGGCCTACAGGAAAGCTGGGAGGGACTCCGTAACAGGGAGTGTAGCGTTAGTACAATGA
This sequence comes from Anser cygnoides, assembly GCF_040182565.1. Taxonomy (NCBI): domain Eukaryota; kingdom Metazoa; phylum Chordata; class Aves; order Anseriformes; family Anatidae; genus Anser; species Anser cygnoides. Next base: position 29,968,927 of record NC_089876.1, on the reverse strand, counting down.
ATAATGGCTTTAAACTGAAAGAGGGTTGATTTAGGTTAGGTATAAGGAAAAATGTCTTTACTGTGAGGGTGCTGAGGCACCGGCACAGGCTGCCCAGAGAAGCTGTGGATGCCCCATCCCTGGAGGTGCTCAAGGCCAAGCTGGATGGGGCTTTGGGCAACCTGGTCTGGGAGGAGGTGTCCCTGCTCGTGGCAGGGCGGTGGAACTGGAAGAGCTTTAAGATCCCTCCCTACTCAACCCCTTCTGTGATTTACAAACAGAGCCCCCCTGCCCAGCAGGGTAGACCTCGGCAGGCTCCGGGCCACCTCTGCCGGAGCCGCAGCGACCTGCCAGCCTGCCCAGAACTGAGCTCACGGCGCGCCCCCAGCCCGCGGCGCTTTTCTCCCCGCTACCAAGTCCCTGCCGCGGCCACGGTGCAGCTGTGTGCCGCCGACGACCGCCAGAGGCCGCTCCCGGCCCAGGCCCAGCCCCCTGACAGAAGCCCTCGGCAGGGCCGGGAGCGGGACGCGGCAGCGCGGGCCGGGCACGCGGCGGCCGGCGGCCATTTTGTGTTCCCGCCCCGAGGGCCGCTGGCGAGGGCCGGGAGGGAGCTAAAATGGCGGCGAGGCAGCCCGGGGCACGCGGTCCCAGCGCCGACGAGCAGCGGTTGAGGAGGGGAGGCAGTAGTGTATCCTGAAACGGAAACAGAAGTACAAAATAAAAAGAGGAAATAG